>NC_091079.1:40417424-40720454 GCF_032405125.1 Capricornis sumatraensis
GAAGGATGAATATATAGCATCACATATTTTGAGTAATGAGATTTATGAGATGGAAAGGTTACATCAACCATAAGATGGTGCGTGCCTGACTCGGGGGAAGGCTTACATTGAGTGAAACAGAACTTTGATTAATACATACTATTATATGAAGTGAAAGTGAAAGTCGCTCAGTCATGTCTGACTCTTTGTGACCCCATGGATATACAGTCCACGGCATTCTCCAGGCCACATTTCTGGAGTGGGTAGCCTTTCCCCTCTCCAGAGGATCTTCCCAACCCAGGGATCAAACCCAGGTCTTCCAAATTGCAGGTGGATTCTTTTCCAGCTAAGCCACAAGGGAAGCCCAAGAATACTGGAGTGGGTAGCCTATCCCTTCTCCAGCAGATCTTCCCAACCCAGGAATCGAACTGGGGTCTCCTGCATTGCAGGCAGATTCTTTACCAACTGAGCTATCAGGGAAGCCCATGTTATCATGTACTTCATATCTTTTTGATTCATCCTCATTACATAACACTGCATGCAGATTAATTTTAAGCTGAACTTCTGGAGGGTCTAGCAGTTCATTTCAGTGACATGATGATGAACTGGGCCGGCCTCTCAAGTGGACAGTGGCTGCTGCACACTGAAATGAAGGTGGCCCATGGTGCTGACACATGGGGGGCGAAGGACCCTCAGTGTAGGGTCTCCAAACACAGGGAGCATAGGGGACTGTCATACCTGTGACCCTGCTCAGGACACTGTCCGGTTTTGGGAGAATCAAGCTGACTTTTGTCCTGGGACATAGCCAGTTTTTCAGCTGCAGCAATTGGACAACCAGAAAGACTGTTAAAAAAAAAAAAAGTGGGCAGATCTGAGTTAAAAAGAGAATGTAATTTGCTTGGGCACCTACCTCACTCATCCTTGGCGTGCACCAAATGTTGTCGTAATAATATTAATAGTTCTCTTAGCATCATTATCATCCTAAAAGATCCCAGAGGGCTTTGCAAAACTACTGTGTCAACATTTGTCCCAAAATCTCATCTCAGAGGTAATAGAAAACAAACTCATTTAAAAATCAAAATATTATGTAAAGGAGATATAACTGAATTATTTGGAAACTTGGTGATATTTTAAGTATTAACAGAATGCACTCATCCAATGGCAATTGTCCAGCTATAGATAATTCCATGATATAATAGCTTAGGGTCTATAGGCAAAATGTTAGGAACTTAATTTTACATCTTAGTTTAAATGGAGAGTACAGAATATAAGTTTTCTGGCAATATGCATATGCATCAAATAGTATCTCATGATTACATAATCTATACATATTATATATAAAACAATAAGCATTTTACCAAAATATTTACATGTATGCAATACATAAATGCACATATGTGTTTAAAGTTAGTTGCAGTCTCTGTGGAATAGCTCTCAATGAAATGAAATGATGTTTACCTTCAGGAATCTGAAGTTTTATGGTGACTGCTTTAGTGCACATTGGATGGGGTTCAAGAGAACCCCTAAGCCAGTCTTTCCAGTATCAAACAGCTCTGGGGAGGTTCAGAGCAGAGGTCACACTCTGTGTGTGTCCCTATATGAGTATCTACCCCTGGTGTTCAAATATGACATTTTTTGTTGGCTGTTCTATGAAAATTTCTAGGGAAATAATAAGGTATTTTATTTATTACTCTCCACACACTGAGAATATTTCTTATCTATGTCAAGTGCTAACACAGTTGACAGTGATCCAGCAGTAGTGATAACAGAGGTTAAGTCCCTGGAGTCTCATTTGTATTACCTCCTGTGCGTGTTGCGGTTGCTGTTCACATGCCCTCGTCCCGTGCATCCCGGGGTGGGGCACTTGAGCACATTTTCGTGCATGGCAAGAACTAAGCACAAAATGGCACAGAAAAGAAAAGAGCAATTTACTACCAGTACATCACATGCCAAGAAACTGATATCTCAGCTTCGCATCCAAATGAATTTAGTTACAATTCAGCTTGCTCCCTTCCCATACAACTTTGGGTTGAAGACCAGAAGCCCATGCGAACGTCCAGTATTAAATGTCTTTGGGGCGGCTGGCACTGAGACATGCCCATCAGGGCAGGTTGTATGGCCTAAGAGGTGTTTCAATAAGAGTCTCCAAAATAGAGGACGGAGCCTGCAGGTATTTCAAAGTTTAGGAGCAGCTCTTCCCTCTCCTCTCCCTCCAGTTTCGGGGCTCATGGTGGGACATGGGTGGAGGGACCAACAAAGCCCTCACTCTGCAAAAATGTTCTGGGCAACGCTTCAGATGCCAAGTGTCTCTGCTGTCAAGGAGGAGGGGGACACAGGTGATGCTCTGGAATCCCAGGTGAGAAAGGACCACAGGGCACACAAATTGTCACTCAGGCCTTTTATCTCCTGTATATTCTGATGCCTTAACACTGGGGTCTTGCTGACTCTGGGGAGATGATCCCACCTGCAGCTCCCTAATTCCCAGAGGTTGTAAACACTTTTCAAATGCAAACCAGACAGTTGGAGTCCACGTCTGACATACTCTCCCATCTGATTCTCACTCCAGGACACTCTCCACCTGTTCTAACCCCCAGGGCCAGGTCCCAGACAACCACAGACAGCCCCCAAGCTCCAGAGCTCCCAGGAAAAGTTCCAACTTGTTGATCTGAGACCGGCTTACTTCAGCGAAGGCTCTTGCCAATGATTCGTCCCCACTCTCCTCAACTCCCCACCTTCCCCTCTGGCCCTGGTGCTTCCCTGGGGGCCCTGCCTGGCCTGAGGAGCCCCCTCCTCTTGGGAACTGTGAGAAGCAAGTTATGTTTACAACACCAGTCATCTCTTGATCTATTGGCCTCACTGCACCCCAATGTTTTTATGAATACGCTGTATTTAAAAACACCCGGCTAGACGGAAATTGTCTTGACACAGAAAACTTGGTGTGTCCATGTCTAATCCCAAACTGGAGGAGAAAGTGGGCGACCCCACGGACTTCTTCCAGGGCTGGGCGGCACTCACTCTCCAGCGGGACCCGCACTTTGTGGGGGCACCCCGAAAGGCTGCGGTGGTGGGGGTATAGTCCCGTCACGTGCCCTGTGCCGTCACACCCGGGGATGGGGCACTTGGTCTCCCTCTTCTCAGGCCTCGGTGAGTCTACGGAGGAATTAAACGGAAAGACAGCTGGTCAGTCCTCACCTTCCCTTCAGAGAGCAGCCCTTGCGGGGGCGGTCTTCTCATGCTGCTCAGCCTCCACATAATAAACACACGCCTCAAATCACCCTGAATAAGACCCTCCACTAAGACCCACGGGAGCAGAAAAAGTGCTTTCTCTCTGATTTTCTTGGTATCTTAAGCAGAGGCTGAGACAGGGCGAGGGTGTGTCGAAACACAGAGACGGTCTCAAGCTGTCGTGTCAGGTCGTAGTTGTGAAAAGTCAGCCCTACACCAGAGGATGAGTAGGCTCCAGAAAAGAAAAAGAGAAGGAATTTATTTAAACCCACACTGTCTCTTATTGAGGGAATCTGGAAAAGCCAGGCTCAACCATCACACGATGAAGAAGCTGTCCTATTTGAGGAGGGACTGCCTGGCCAGCCCAGCGGGTCCTGGTGGCAGGTGCAGTGGCCCCAGGGCTCTGGGTTCCAGCCACATTGGGAGGCTGACCTGACAAGAGGTCACCTCTCGCCAGTCCCGGCTGGTGGACAGGGCCGCAGGGGCCCGGGAAGCCCAGACCCCCATGGTCCACAGCCCTGGATCAACTTGCAGCAGCCACGGAGGAGAAGGGACCATGGTTTCACTCCTGGTGCAGAAACTGAAGACAGAGGCCTGGCAAGGATGCATTCTTAGGGGAGACCTGCAAAGTGTGGGAGCAAGAGAGTGGGGCAGCCTGGAGTGGTTTACAGGGCGCTGTCAGAACACGGTAGGGGATGTGGGTAGACCACATGCACAGCTGGTAGAGGAAAGGGACACTTAGTAACCCACACAGTCAGGTGGCCTAGAGGGCGTGGGCAGAAGACTGCTCAGGGTCCTCATTTCCCAGCACACACGAGGCTGGGGCTTAGATAATAAGTGTGAGTATGTGCGCCTGTGTGTGCACGTGTGCACCGTCATGTCCGACTCTGCGATCCCATAAACTGTAGCCCAGCAGGCCCCTCTGTCCATGGAATTCTCCAGGCAACAATACTGGAGCGGGTTGCCATTTCCTTCTCCAGGGGATCGTCCTGACCCAGGGATTGGAACTGTGTCTCCTGCATCTCCTTCATTAGAGGCAGATTCTTTACCCCTTAACCACCGGGGAAGCCTGAGGGTCAGATCAAGGATTACATCAATACATAAAATAAATGAGGACTAAATACGAATATGTTTATATTCATGACTGAGAGGGTAGATAAGCTTAAAAGCAAAATGCATTCTCAGAGGTGAAACTGCACTCTTAACTAGTGAGTGAAGTGACAATGCCAGCTTGGGACAGGTCTGCCCCTCACATCCCTCACATCAGGGCTTCTAGAGAACCAGGACCAGAACAGGCAGAGAGGGCCTCAGAAAAAGGACCAGCATGGTGCAGAGACTGCGGCTCGTCAGAACTCCATCGTCAGGAATCAGGAACACGTAGTGCTGAGAGTGAAAGTCAACAGTCCACGAGGTCCTGCTGCTCGGAAGCCACAGGCGAGGGGTGTGGGCATGGTCCCAGCTGCGAGGACACCAAGGGCCATGTGCTCCAGCTCCAGAAGTGGCACGGAGCGCCAGGCAGCGCTGTCCGATGAATATCATGGAAGCAGACGTGCCTCAGTGTGGCCATGTCACCCCAGTTTTCAGAGGGTAAACGGTGCTGGGCAGATGGGCACAGCAGGTTGCGTGTAATGCAATTATTGGGGGCTGGGTGGGGGTGCTGGTTTTAACAAAGCGGGAGGAGCCAAGGACCCTTGGAGTTAGAAGTGCTGCCTGGGGTGGGGGGGCCCGGGATCGGCAGGGAAAGGACGTGGTTGGTGGAAAGGGATACTGGAATAGCCAGTGTGCGTGTTTCCAGAGACAGCATTTAATGCCAGGATGTGGAGACTATATTGTTTTCTGTGAGAGACAAAGGGACGTATGAAGAGTTCTGACATATTGTATGATTTTGGGGGGCTATTTTTCACTGAGTCTGAAAATGCTGCCAAATTTCAAGTTCGTTTGGGTACAGAATGTCTGCAGAAAGCTAGTCAAAACCCTCAATGTTTGATTAACATGAAATTAGGATGGGGGGTGCTGACACCCCACGAGAGCGCATTGGAAAGAAGAAGCGACCTGAATTCTGATGGCCTCCCTCCCTCGGATCTTGGCCAGGTGAGGCCGCATTTCCAAACCACGGTGAGAGGTCTGGCCATGCTATCTGCCTGCGGGAAGCCAGAGGGGGTGTGGGAGATAAGGGAGGCTGGCCCCTGCCCAGGTGGGGGCCGTGTCTGCCAGCCTCTCTTTGTGGGAACAAATATGCCCACAGTGCTCTCTAGGACCAGCCCCGTGCCTGAACCAAGTGCAGCAGCAGCTCTGGGGATGACAGGGTTCTCTGGCCTGGCTTTTCTTTCTTCATTTTCTTTCCTGGATGCTGCTTAATGAAAATGACCTTGCACTCTGGTGACCTGACATCCTGATGGACTCGTGGGCTTGTTCTCATGGCTCCCCTTCACCCTGAAAATGTCACAGGCTGTAGAATAAATAATACGGTGACTCTACTTACCTTGCCACCCAAAATCTCCCTGTGGCTGGTGGCAACAGGACAGCCAAACCCGGTAACTTAAGACTTGAGTGAAACAATACTTTAAAATCCTAGTATTCTCAGAGAGCAAAGTCCCATGCCCGAGGAGCATGGGAAATTAGTGCTAACTTGCCGTTGTTTCATCATTCAGTTTGTGTCCAACTCTTTGAGACCCTATGGACTGTAGCCCACCAGGCTCCTCTGTCCATGAGATTTCTCAGGCAAGAATACTGGAGTGGGTAGCCATTTCCTCCTCCAGGGGACCTTCCTGGCTTAGGGATTGAATCTGCATCTCTTGTTTTGGCAGGTGGATTCTTTACCACTGAGACGCCTGGGAAACCTGATGTTTACTTAGGTGCATGGAATATACTCTCAAGAGAAAAAAAAATAGCTCCTCTTATGATCCCACACCAGGGATGAGAGGAAGAGTATGAACTTGGACATTCTCTGGAAGAAGCCTGAAGTCCCTGCAGTTGGCTTCACTGTTCTGCCTGTTTCTTCCTGTCTGGAATGAAGTTCCCTGCATGGACTTGACACCCCAAGGCATGACCTCACCCCCTCCACACACACACACACACACACACACACACACACACAGAGGCTACACCGTGGACTCATCTAGTTCCATCAGCGATTCTCTAAGCCTCCACCATGACCTGGATTCCCTAACTCACATTCTTTTGCCTTGCTAATGTTTGTAAACAAAAAACATTTAGAAAGTTCTGTAAAAGAGACCAAAGAATTATCATGTGTTTTAAACTGTGGAACAAAGTGTCTCCGAAGTCGAGATATCAGTGGCTGAAGATGCCATCAGTTGCAAGAGGAAACATTATTCTGTGTGCCAGTGAGAAAGGAAAAACAATTGAAAACTGAATAATGGCACACCCTTCTAATTTTACAGAGGTGCTAAAATGGGAAAACTGTGTGTCTTAGAAGGGAGGAAATAGAGTGCTTTGGAAATGATGGGGTTTGGAAATAGGAAGTAAATTTCATCTTTTTTTCTGATTTTGTTGTTCATTAAAACACATACACATGCACACACACACACACACACAAACACACTCATGGGTAAGTTTCCAAGCTGAGTGTAAATGGAGTGCTCAGGGCTGCTTATACAGCATCCTGCCCCAGACTACATGCTGGTCCTTAATGTTCAGCCCTTACAGTATGTACCCAAAGAACTACTTGTCTTATCCCTCACCAAATGACATTGTTTTACTCTTTTTTCCTCAGAGATGAGTTGCAACACAGTATTAGACAAGACTGCAGGTGAGTACTAAAATGGATTTAAAATACCCTCCTTATTTCTCGGTAAATTTCAGTGATCAAAACATCTCGCCAGACAGCACATTATTCTCATCAATCCTGCAAGTCCCCAAACTTGGCCTTCTCTATGAAGACATAGGGATATTCCTCCCTTAACTCTGTGATTCTCAGATTTTACGGTGTCCAAGAATCGCCTCAGGAACTTGCTTTAAAAAAAGCAAGTTATGCACATGAAAAGATGCTGAACATTGCTAATTATTAGAGACATGTAAATCAAAACTACAGTGAGGTACCACTTCACACCAGTCAGAATGACCATCATTAAAAAGTCTATGAACAAAAAATGCTAGAGAGGGTGTGGGGAAAAGGAACCCTTCTGCACCATTGGTGGGAATGTAAACTGGTACAACCACTATAGAGCACAGTATGGAGGTTCCTCAGAAAACTAAAGCCAGAGTTACCATATGATCCAGCCACCCCACCCCTGGGCACATATCTGGAGGAAAATGTGGTTTGGTTCAAAAGGACATATACACCCTAATGTTCATTGCTGCACTTTTCATTCCATTGCCAAGATATGGATGAGCCTAAATGTCCACTGACAGAGAATGGATAAAGAAGATGTGATATGTACATGCAATGGAATATTACTCAGCCATAAAAAAGAATAAAATAATACCATTTTCAGCAACATGGATGGACCCAGAGATTATCATACTAAGTGAAGTAAAAGTCAGACAGAGAAAGACAAACATCATATGATGTTGCTTATACGTGGAATATAAAAAAATGGTACCTATCCATGAAACAGACTCATAGACATAGAAAATGAACTTAAGGTTACCAGTGGGGAAGAGTGGGGTGGGAGAGATAAATTAGGAATTGAGGAATGACATATACACACTACTACATGTAAAATAGATAACTAACAAGGACCTACTGTAGAGCACAGGGAATTATACTGAATATTCTATAATGACCCACATGGGAAAAGAATCTGAAAAAGAACAGATATTTGTATATGTGTAACTTAGGGCTTCCCAGGTGGTAAAGTGATGAAGAATCCACCTGCAATGCAGGAGATGCAAAAGACACAGGCTTGATCCCTGCGGAGGGAAGATCCCCTGGAGGAGGATCCAGTGCACTGGAGTAGGTTGCCCTTAAGGACCACCCCTTGGGAAACCCCATTTAACTGAAGGACTCATCACCAGGCCCACACAGTGCAAGACTCGGTGGTGGTGGTGGGGTACATCTTCATGGGAGGTGCAATTTCCCAAAGTCTGAGTATCGATTTAAGGTCTCCTCCAAGCACATTGACTTTCTCATTCAAGTTTGGTCCAGATGCTTCCAGACCCAGAGTCAGAGAGCTTGTTTAAAGCATAGGCTTACAAAGGAATTAGCTCCCAGTCTCGTCCCAAGAATGATGAGAACATCTTGCCTGGCTTGCAAGTAGCCTGATGTTGACGAAACTCCAAGCCAGTGAGATGATCCCAGAAAGAGGGTGGGAAAGAACAGTTAAAATTCAGTAAATACTAATGTACTTCTAACGTATCCAACATACCACTTTTTTAAAAAAGTACCATATATTTTTAAAAAGTCATATTAAGAGAAATACAGTCAATGATTTTTCTTGTGTGTGAAAACCAAGTAAAACCAACCAAGCTTGATCTGAGAACAAGCTAGAGAATAGGAGAAAATTTTTGGTAATTTTATAGTACAAATTAGATTTTTAAACTGTGTTAAATTGTCAAAAAGCTATCTGGCAGAAGCGATCAAATCTCATTCGTTCTCCACTCCCGACTCTAAAGCAATTTTAAATGAAATAAAAGCAAAACTGGGTCTTACGTTTATTGGGAAAGACTTGTCTTCCACCCATGTCGATGACTTTAGTTTGCCTCCTCTCCCCCGAGAGATGCTCCAGCAGAAAGCGGTCCAGGTCTTTGTAGGTGTTGTGGAAGACGCAGCCTCGCTCAGCCTGCAGGGCAATCGCCTGCTCCAGCAGATTCAGGTTCCCCTTGGCTTTCTCCAGGGCAGCGGCCTCCTCCGTCCCCACGGCCGGACACCCACGCCCGTGACCGCGGTCCTCACTCCCTGGGAAAGAGGGCTGGGCTGGGCCATCTGATGGGTCCAATGGAGTGTTCTGAGGGTCTTTCCTTTCTGTCTCTGAATCACACACATTTTTGCAGGCGATAAACTTGTTGCCTTCAGTTTTTATTTCGGGAACTTCCAGTAGGTCTTTCCTATCATCCACTAAAACATACTTTGGGACCCTCGGAGGTTTGGCTTCTTCTGAGAAGTTGGAGCCGCTGTCCCAACCATTCTCCACACTTTCAGAGTTACTGTCGCTGTCGGAGGAGGGCGAGAACCGCAGCTGGGAGTTGTCAGTCTTATCTTTTCCATCGTCGGAAGGAACCAAAAAGCACTCGTCCACTTCGTCCCCCTCTGCTTTTAGAGATTGGATGCCGCTGTCGTTTAAGTTTTCACTTATGGTCTGAACAGATGCACTTTTTTCCAGTGTCCCCAAGTGCATTAGAGATTTGACCACGAGTTCCTGATAACAGCCATATCTGTCTTCCTTCCCATCTGAGTTTTCTTGTGCGGTTGAATGAAACTTTTCATCCATGGGTTTTATCATGATTTCTTCAAGGAGAAAAAGAAAGCCATTATTTGAAAATCAAGAATAAAAATATTTTAAGAAAATTACAATGATCAATAAATAAATAGATACATATACAATGGGCTTCCCTGGTGGCTCAGCAGTAAAGAATCCACCTGCAGTGCAGGAGACACGGGTTCGAACCCTGGGTCAAGAAGATTCCCTGGAGGAGGGCATGGAAACCCACTCCAGTATTCTTGCCTGGAGAATTCCATAGACAGAGGAACCTGGAAGTCTACAGTCCATAGGGTTGCAAAGAGTCAGACGCGACTGAAGTGACTTAGCACACACACATACATATATAATAGATGCAATATGGACTCCATCAGTTTTATAAACATTGGGTAGAAAAATATACACTCTCGACAAAACAAAATAAAATTCAGACCTTAATGTTCTTAAGAATTACCTTTAAAGAAATGAGCTATTTGAATTTTCAACATGTCAGAGCTAAGTGTGTTTAGTTACTGAAATAAATGCTCAACCATCAGAGTTCTGAATGTGAAATTCACATTACTGTACCTCTTATATTTGCAAGTCTCAGCCAACTGGAAGAAAATCAAATATATGTCCTATTATACATTTTAAAGGAAGTATTCATTGGTTTTCTCTGCTAGCTGGCAATATATTTTCAAAGCTTATTAGCTGATTTTCTCTGCTTCTGTAGTATCCCAAACAAACTTTCAGATTTTATGGAATGTTAGCTAAAATACACAACACGTCTACACAGAGATGATAACTAAAAGAAGCCCTGATCACTTTCATACCTGTAACATGAAAATTCCACACCAAGGGAAACACAAGTACATGGGAAAAGAGTAAGATGGAATAATGCCTTGACCAGTAGCACTGTTTCTGGCCTGGTACCCATGTACACTTATGTGAAAAGGGAGGTAGGGATAGTTGGAAGATGCTGGATGTCAGCTAGTTGTTCCCAGTCCTGATGGTCAAGAAGGCCTGAGACTGAGGACAGGTGCCCAAGTACCCGTCTGTCCTTGTTGTATTCACATCCAGGGCAGCCATCAGTGTCACCCACTTTCCCTCTTGGCAGTGGCCTAGTCGGGGTGACAGACTGTGTGTTTATTTATATACACTGTCCCCGTGCAAACACACCAACTGAGGTTCAGGTCCGTGGGTGCCCCAGCCCCAGCCTGGCACCTGGGGAGGGGTTGCCCAGGGAGCTCAGCACTTGCCAGCCTATGAAATACACCAGACAACCCGGCAGTGGTCCCTGGCATTCATGAAGACAAAAAAAAAAAAAAAAAAAAAAAGCAGGACCATTTCTGTATCTCTACAGGCAGAGTGGGGGATGGGAAGACAAAATAATAAGCCTCCTTAAAGACTGTTAAAGACACCAAGTGCAGGGCATTCTGCGTTAATGCACATCTTGGGAAGGAAGAAAAGCACAGGCGTCCCACGGAAGGGCTGCAGGAGAGGGTGTCTGTGCAGAAGACAATATGCCTTTTTTTTGGGTCCCATTTAATTTTTTATAAACATTGTCTCTGACAAGGACACTCAAAAATACATCTCCATCATCTTCCTTTCTGGTAATTATCTCCCTAAATCAACACTGGACTGCCAGGATCAAGTAAATATTGCCATAGTAACTAAAAGCATTTTTGGATGAAGAGAAGAATTGAGTCACAACACTAGCCCCTTTAAATACCACTGATTATAGGGTGCAGTCCTTTGTTGGGATCTATTCAACATAAACTGAAAAATTTAACATTTTACTTCCTAGAAAAGAGGCTGGCAAAACCCAGCCCATAATATTTGAGAGGACGGTCTATCCTCTCCTGAATTCATATCAGAGGAACTCCAGGTTTAAATAATATATTAAACATAGTCTAAAATGCAAATGAAGTTTTTCTCAATATCACGGCTGGCTATTAAGAGAAAGTGTAAAGGGTTATGATAATTTTAGAGTATTATGAACTACAGAAAACAAATAAAAAGCGTTTTCCGTGAATATGCTCAATTCATTGAACTATTCTCTCAACTCCACTTAAGTACCCACATGTGTACAATAATGATTTATAGACATTATACCTAATTATGCATATTTGGGCTGTGTGAGAGTGCTAACAAAAGCTCTGGAAAGCAACAATTACCTCTGTTGCTTAGCTACATAGTTTAAAATATTCCTATTAAGTGCAGATCGTCGGAGAGGCGGGGTGACAGCCGTGCACGTGTGCCCGACAATGCGTGTCACCGAGCCGCTGCCAATGCGAGCGTTTTGGGTCACTTCCAGTTTCCATAATTGTTTGGTTCAACTGTTGGTTATATGCTAAAAGAAAATATTTATTAATTATTCTTCAGAAAGAGAGGCGCCCTGCCGGGAGAGGTGCTGGCGTGCGGTGTCCGGGGGTTTCCAGGCATGCTCAGCAAACCTGCCAACCAACCTGCCCCGCGCCCACCCGCTGCTGTCACTGTCATTGTCACAGAGAGAGACACTGAGTTCCCTTCGAGCCTGACAGGTCTGTGACGGGGTGCCCAGGCTGCCTATATTCTCTCTGCGCATGCAATTTTATTTTCCGGGGTGGCTCAGTCATCTCTTTTGTGCTTCTGCCCTTGAAATAACCCACGAGGCCTGTGCTGGGGACCCCATTTGAGTCTGGGCCTGGCACGTGTCTGTGTCAACTGCGATGGCTCCTCAGCCTCATGGGAGAGCAGCTGACACCCTGCGGGTCATCAGTAAAGGATGGACACTGTCCCTTTCCTGACGCTGCAGCAGAACGAGCAATGGCAGAGGAGACACAGGAGCCTCCACCTGGACAAGGTGGGCCCTGTCTTCATCTGGAGTGAGTAGTGACCCGCCGGCCATGGGAGGGCCCAGTCTTGCATCTGAAGAGGACTCAGCCCTGGTCGCCACTGTCCACATCACACAGGCTGTGATCACCAGCTGCCTGGGGGACGGGAGGGTCCGTGCACAGAGTGGAGGGAGACTCCCCTGCAGCTCTGAAGTCCAGAGACTGGGGTCATGACCTGTGTGAGCTCAGGCAGGCCAGTGTCCTTGGAGTCCCAGGTCCTCATCTTTAAAGCAATGATAAGGGGCTCCCCTGGTAGCCCAGTGGTTGAGAATCCACCTTTCAATGTAGAGTACACGGGCTCAATCCCTGGTTGGGGAACTAAGACCCCACATGCCTTGGAGCAATGAAGCTGGTGCACTGCAACTACTGAGCCCAGTGCTGCCAACTGTGGAGCCCACGTGTTCTAGAACCTGTGCTCTGCAACCAGAGATGTCCCCTCGTGCTGCAACAGAGAAAGCCTAGAGCCACAACAAAGACTCAGCACAGTCAAAACTTTTTTAAAAAAGGATGATCCGATATCCCAGTGACCAATGAGCCAATAATAAGATATCCTGACAATAAACTGGTATGTCCCTGGTATGATGTCCAGTTACTTATTTCATTTAATCTTCACAATAACTCCAAGAAAGTTACTTTTGAATCTCTTCTACCAAAGGGAAACCAGGGTTCTAGAAAGCTAAGGGCTTGCCCAGTTCACATGGCCAGCCAATGGGGGGGCTAAGAGTCAACTCTGAAGCCAGGTGCCTACTGTTTGCCCAAATCTGGATACTATCAAGACTGAATTATAGGAAAATACTAAAATACACCTGTCAGCTAACTGGTGATGAAAAACAATACAACCTAATGTATAAATAAAAATACATAAAACAAACACAACAACAAAGCAAATCTAACATAGTGCATCTCACAACAACACGTGATGGAAAGTTCCTCTGGTACACTCCTGGGCTTGGAGAGGGGCAACACTTTCCTCATAGAGCAAAAAATAAATAAACTGTTCTTTTGGGGGCCTGATATGCAAAAGCTCACATTTTTTGATTTCCTTTACATCAAAGTCTCTTCTCTGAGGGGTCTGGTAATCCTGAATGTACAGAGCAGTGACTATGCATGTCAGCTGTTCTGCATCAAAACGGCTTAAACAAAAGAGATCCTTCTGGTGGTCCAGTGGTTAAGAATCTGCCTTCCAAAGCAGGGACACAGATTCAAGTCCACGTTGGGGAACTAAGATCCCACACGCTGTGGGGCAACTAAGCCTGTGCGCTGCAACTAGAGAAAGTGCGCACTGCAACTAAGACCCCATGCAGCCAAAACTAAAAATAAATATTAAAAGAAAGAAAGCCTGTGAAAGTCCCAACACATTTTGAGTTTGATTCCTTTAGTATAACTAAGTTTCGGATTTTAGTTCTGTTTCTAGCTAAATGATTTTTACACATAACTTAGTTTTCCAGGGCTCCTGAGTTACGTCAGTTTTGGTGAGAATAAAAGCCCTAAGAAATGAATTCGCCTTTCAAAGTTTTTAAGTGGGAGTGGCTTATCCCTTACTTGCTATTTCTTGAGAGATAATATGTTCAAAATGTCACCCCAGCCCTCAGAGCTCCCAGGAGTGTGAGGAGTTTCTCAGATTCACGAGCTAGTGCTCACAGCCTGGGGAGGACTCCAGACAGTGGTTCACCCCCCCTTCTTTCCTTCATCTGCACTGGGAATGCATGAGCTCAACCTGCCTCCTGATGGTGCTTTGAGCTCGCCTTCTGTTTGGCCCAGTGGAAAAGGTGCATCTGCCTTTTTTGTCTAAATTTTCTTCTATTGCTCTTTTTCTAAAAATGTGTCTTTTGTGGCAACGGGTTTTTGTCGTAGCATACAGGATCTTTAGTTGCAGCATGTGGGATCTAGTTCCCTGACCAGGGATCACACCCAGGCCTCCTGCATTGGGAGCTCAGAATCTTTGTCACTGGACCACCAGGCAAGTCCCTCTTCTATCACTCTTATTGCCCACGGGCAGCTCTTGGAAAGATAACTGGCAGAAGGCACATGAGGCACAATTTTGCCACTAAAGGGACTCAAGTTCATGACCTTAGCTTTCATGAGCTTGTATCCTCTCTCATCACCTAAACTGCCCACTGAAGACACAGTCAGGCACACACCTGGTCAGGTGAATACCTTGGGGCACCTGCATGGTAGATAAAAGCCCTTAGGCTAGGCTTGGATGAAAACCCAGCTCTATTTCTCTCTGGGGGACTTGCTTAGGAGGCTGAAGGCCAGTTAGAGTTTTCCTCTCTCAACCAGGGAAGGGAGCACCTGGGACTGGTCATTTCTGAACATGTGACTTCGTGCCTTGACATGGTGGGGACTTTGCCCAATCTGCCTTCTAAAGGTACTCAGAGCATGAGGATTGGATTATGCAGCATGGTTAGCTGAGAGATCAGAATCTTGCTTGTCCTTCAACTGTCTCTTAATTATCTTCTTTCCAACAGCTACAAGCTCCATCACCTTCAGCATTAACCCGTTTGTCCTCAGTGGTCTCACGTGCACACCTGTAGTCACAATTACACAGTCATGTCACTGTTGGGTGGGTTAACTGATACAATTTATGTGCTCAGGATATAGTGAGAATCAAAAGAAATGGCCACCACAGTGTAAGTTTAGCATATTCATTATTAGTAGTGGTGGTTCTAATATTGAATATAAAAAAGAGTGAACCTTTCTGAAGCTGCAAAGATGTCCATCAGTGCTTATAAGTGAATATTTACTGAGAACATTTGACAGTATATTTTCCTGCTCAATATCAAGCACCTACAATGATCATTCAGCAACAACAGAAGGTGGGAAGCCAGTGGGCAGGTACAGACCTGGTCCTCATGGCACCTGCAAAATGTGTTGGTGTAAAAGATGCCAATTTTCTTAAATACTTGGTAAATTAATGTCAATGGTATTAATTATTTTGTGTGTATATGCTGTGCTTAGTCATGTCCGACTCTTTGTGACCCCATGGACTGCAGCCTGCCAGGCTCCTCTGTCCATGGGATTTCCCAAGCAAGAATACTAGAGTGGGTTGCCATTTCTACTCCAGGGGATCTTTCTTACCCAGTGATCAAACCCGTGTCTCTTGCATGTCCTTATACCTCAAGTCTAACCATACTAAATCAAGGATTTTCCCTGACACTAGATTCAACCTGCAATTTTTAGGAATCAACAAGAAACTGACCAGCCCAAGGAAACAAACAAACAAAAAAGTCAAGGATGATAATTTACAGATGAGCCATGAGGCTTGTTAGATGTATGTTAAATACAGAAAAGCCAGGAAATTTACTCCAACACTAATAAATAAGAATACAATTGTTTTAACTACAGAACCTCACACTACTTGCAAGTTGAGATTACTGGAGACCGATGATTGTGCTCCAAGATTTTCATCCACTCAGTCAACACACTTTGACACTTTTTCTGTTAACTCCTATTGCAATTACTACCATTCTATATGAAGTAGGTTTTTATGACCTAAGAATCTCATTGCCTTAAGCTTGTATAATGTATACTTCTTTCCAAATGACAATTTAATTGGTGTATTTTGATTACTTAAAAACACATTCAAAAAAATGTGTATGTAACAGCACATGAAAGTGAAAAGTGTTACTCGCTCAGTGGTGTCCAACTCTTTGCAACCCACGTACTGCCAGGCTCCTCTGTCTATGGAATTCTCCAGAAAGGAAAACTGGAGTAGTTTGGCATGTCCTTCTCCAGGGGATCTTCCCAACTCAGAGATCAAACCCAGGTCTCTCACATTGCAGGCAGATTCTTGACCTCCTGAGCTACCAGGGAAGCCCATACTTAGGTCTAATAGCAGATACGTACATTTAATTTCACTTTCTAATTAAGTCAAGCTTTAGATCTCCATGTATTTTAAAAACAAACTTCATGTTGATGTATGGCAAAACCAATACAATACTGTAAAGTAATTAACCTCCAATTAAAATAAATAAATTTATATTTAAAAATAAAAAAAAAACTTTTGAGATACTTCGCATGTCCTTCAATGTCAGCCTCATGCACAAAGTGGTCTGTGATGGTCTAGCTCCTGGAGGTATTGTGACAACCAGGTCTAGTGGGTGTGACCGTGAACTGGGGAGAAGCACATCCTAAAAATTTCAAAATAAAATTTGGGATGGGGGATTAAGAGATGTAAACTACTATGTGTAAAATAGATAAGCAACAGGGTGTATCATACGGAACAGGGAATTATAACTCTTTATGGTATACAATTATAACTGTTTATGGTATATAGAAAAAATACTGAACACTATGCTGTACACCTGAAACTTAATACTGTGAATCAGTTATAAACGTCAGTAAAAAATTAACAAAGTAAAATTTCAAAATAGAGACTGCATCTCATATGTCATTTGGAAATGTTGTAAAGCTCATTTTGAGGTTTTTTCTTTTAGGGATTGGACAACTGCCCCCTTGCTGAGTCAAGGTCCTTTTCAACTGCAAGGCTGAGCAGCTTTTACCTTCTGCAGAAAGAGGCACAGTCCAAGCTTGTGCTCCTGCAAACGGCCCAGGGGCAAGGATGCTCTGTGGCTTGTGTTTGACCTCCCTGCAGTAACAGAGGAAAACCAGTCCTTGCTAGCAGATGCTGAGGGAAACCAGTGTCTGGTTTTGATCCCACTTTGGGATGGGCTTTCCCACCACACACGCGGCATGTTCCCCCTAAGGTGGGCCTGGGTCTGTGTGCTGGGGAAGAAGTGAAGTAAGGCTGGGGCCAGGCCCCTTGCTACCTGTGCTGGGCTGATGGTTGGTCTCCAGGCGGCCGTCCTGCCCCTCCGCCTCCGTCTGGTCTGCATGTCCCTCCTCGCAGTCCACGCTGGGGCTGTAGTGTCGGGGCTTCATGAGCAGGGACTTTCTCTTGTTCACCGGGACCCCCACAGCCTGCTCCCCGGCTCTTCTCTTCTTGGCCGTGGTGCAATCGTGTGCAGCACTGCAGTAAGAGACACAGGTTAACAGCAGGGCAAAAGAGTTCACGGCTGCCTGACCCTTGACCATCACCAAGTAAACCCAAAGGAAGTTGTGGCCCAGTTTGGATTAGTTGTCGGCACTAACAAAAACAGCCGGTGAGTTGAATTCATTGAACTGTGTAGATTCTATTTTACTGCTGATCAGAAGAGTTAGAAAAAAAAAAATCATCCTTAATCCTGAGTAAGCATATGTTAATCTGAGCTTTGCCTGGCACTAGACTAAATACCCAGGGACAGATGAAACAAGATTTGCACTGGTTTGTTAATCCCAAGAAAGAGCTAATGTGAAAAATATACCACCAGCTACAAGAAATGTGTCCAGTATGGATAAATCACAAGGTTTTTTGGATAGTTGTTTGCTACTGAAACTGCTTATCTCTGCCACAGTTGCATGTCAAACTTGAGATGCCATATCCTGGGCTTTGACTTGAAAGACGGGGCATTAAGTGTGTGTGGGGGGGTGGGTAGGCTGTGAACATTTGATCAGCCCATCTCCAGGCACAGAAAAAAGTGGAAGGATGCTCATGGCACTCTGCCGTTTGAGTCTCACCCATTTGGCACACAGAACAAACATAAAAGGAGGAGAAAGGAGATAGGATTTCACAAAAATGGACCACAGTTTATCCTTACTCCTGCTCTCATAGCGTTTTATTTGGAAGTCCTCCTGAGGATGGCCCTTTGAAAACACATTTCCTACATATAGCTCGCTTGGCGTCAGTGCAGCTCACTCTGTGCTGAAGTTAAAACAAACATTCTCTTGGTGAGATCTAGGAAGACCAGAGGGTTCAGCCAACACTGAGTCTCTGACATATATTTATTAAATGCTCTTTGGAGAAAAATGTGAGGGCTTAAGATGAAAAGATCCAGAGGAGAGAACCCTGGTCACAGAGTAATGAGATATTATTTATTCCATCTCTAAAAGAAGGTTGAATATTCAGTAATATTAAACAAGACCTTAAATTGTTCTCTTAAAAACATCAATACAGAGAAATACCCATGGTGGCCTGTTTGTGAAAATTATCTGATCATCATCACACACGAATTCTTGGGCTTCACAGGTGGTGCAGTGGTAAAGAACCCGCCTGCCTAGACAGGAAACTCAAGAGACTCAGTTTCTATCCCTGGGTCGGGAAGATCCCCTGGAGAAGGGAATGGCAACCCGCTCCAGTATTCTCGCCTGGAGAATCCCATGGACAGAGGAACCTGGCGGGCTACAGTCCAGGGGGTCACAAAGAGTGCGACATGACAGCACAGGCACAGATACATGAATTCCTGAATTTAGAAGGGTAGATTTTACAATTTCAGAAGAAAACAAGTGCTATTCTTTCTGGGAAATAAAAGATTCTGGAAGGAGGGATAATTCAAGAGGGTTAGAAATCCCTCAAAAAAAGATTAAAAATTGAGAATTGAAGATTATCCTGGTGTGGAAGAGAAGAGCAAGTTTCTGAGACAAACTAATGCGCTTTGGCAACATTTCTCTGATGAGCCCGAATTTAAAGTGACCATGTACAGACAGTGGGGTAGAACAGAATAAGCAAATGAGCAGAGCAGACGGGGGCCTTCAGGAGGAGACTGCACGGCCCGCGCCGGGCCAGTCAAGCAGCACAGTCTATGACACATGTGTCCTACGTCACGGGAGCAAACGCAGACAGAGAAGCAGACCTCCCGGGGCCCACGCCTTCTCTGGGCAGGAGGACGACCTGCGAAAGGGGCGGGACAGGAGAAGAAAGCTCCCAGGAATGTGAAGAGGGTTCAGGAAGCCCCCTAAACCAAGAGAGTTTCCATCGAGATGCTCACAAGATACACAAGGCCACTTAACCGCTATCCAGAACCAAGAAGATTTCTAGAAGACGAAAGAGGCTTCCGGCAAATGACATTCAGATACTAAAACGGGAAAGGAAAGTGGACTCTAAACACCAGTGTAAGCAGAGCATGGGCTCTGGAAAAGAGGCCGGGAAGGTTTATTCAAACAAAGCTTCGTCAGCACCAGGACAAACACTGATCACAGAGACCTGGCTGGAGGCCTTGGCCAGTCCGACAAATACCATTTCTTTCTGATGGTTGGGGTGATGGGTGAGGTGAAACATCTAGTTCTGGTGGGATTCTTACAGATTTTGCCTTATCAGTATATATTATTGAAAATAAGCTATCTCCTGGAGCTACATAATTTGTTCTCATTTTCTTTTTTTTTAATATAATTTTATTTATTTCTGACTGTGCTGGGTCTTTGCTGCTACACGGGCGTTACTCTAGTTGCAGCGAGGGGGGGTCTTCTCTCTAGCTGCAGAGCACAGGCTCCTCGTGGCTGCGGCTTCTCCTGTTGCGGAGCACGGGCTCTAGGGCGCACGGGCAGTGCATGGTCTCTAGAGCACAGGCTCAGTAGTTGCTGCACACGAGCGTCATTGCTCCACGGCACCTGGGATCTTCCTGCATCAGGGATCAGACCCATGTCCCCTGCACTGGCAGGCAGATTCTTTACCACTGAGCCACCAGGGCAGCCGGTTAATATTATTATTTTGTTAATGTTTTTATCCGAGTTTATTTAGGAAGACAAGGAACTTCTCAAAATCATGTGACCTGTAACTTGTGGGGCTGATATTTGAATCTGGCCTGCTGGTCCCCAAAGTTCATGCTCTCCCTACATGTCGCCAAATCAGAACAAGGAACCTGGGTAATTTCCATTTGCCTTTGACAACTGGGTGGAACAGGCCCTGTTAAACCAGTCACCGCTCTAACCGAAGGAAGCCACCTGCCACAGGGCTGATCCCAATGATTCAGGTCTCATTAAACCAGGAGATGACGCTCAGTCAAAGCTAAGAAAAATGCCGCAAAACGTGGTTAAGACAAGGCTCCCCCCGCAGTGTCCATAGTGTGGGGCAGTAGAATGAACATAATGAGGAGACATTAATAATAATAATAATAAAGATCAAGTTCAGCATTTGGGTCCAAACAATAACTTGTGGAAGGTTGAAAAGGATATTAAGGTTCTATCAAAAAATACAAATATAGCTTCAAATAAATTAATGCATTTGATATTAACAATGCATGAAGCTCCTTACATAATATTAGCTGTGTCATCTGCAACGAGTAATTGAATCTTCTGGGATGCTAAATTCCTCATCCAAAGACGAAGGAGAACAATTCCCATATCACATGCTGTGGGCAAAGAAGGTGATATCCGCGCTGCTGGTGACAAAAGCAGGTCAGGGCAAGTTGGTTCTGACCCCCGGTTCTGACTCTGTGTGCCTTGGACTCCACCAAAACCCAGCTGAAGGCTCCACCCAGCAACTCCAAATTCTCCCCCACCAGGTGCCCTGCACAGACTGACACACGCTTGTGTGTCTGTAAATGTGTTCTACTTTTTTACATCGTATTTGTATTTACATAAATTACATTAGATTTATACACAACATTTGCTTTAAATCTCACATTCTGTGCATTTCTCCACTGCAAAGTAGCTGTGGCCCAGGCAGCATTTGGAGCTGAAATGAAAGCCTTTATAATAAATATTACCCTTTGTGTGTGCATGGAGAATGGTCCCTCTCCCTCGTTTTCCCCGAGGGCACACTGTTTTGGCTTTATTGTGACACTTCTCTGTGACACTGCAGTGAGGGAAAGCCAGGCTTTACATGTCACTGAAAGAAATGCCACAAAATGCTAACATATCTTCTCAAGGTTGCCAGAAATCATTTCCACTGGGTTGTGTTTTCCCATCTGCGGAGCTCTGAAATGTTAAGGAAATAAATGAGCTCTATTATCTATATTTTTCTAGTAGATGAGAAAGAAAGAGAAAAAATACACTCAGCCCTGCATTTATTGTTCTATTCAATCAAACTGTTGCTTTAAACATTCAGAGTCCTCCAGGGAGCGTTACCGATGCACCGAATGCCTTTCAATGCCATATTTCATATCTGCAGTTTTGATTTTATTAAAATATCTTTAGAAGATCTGTATTTCTACCTGAAATTTTTGGTTACATTTTCAGAAAATGCTTCCATTTGGTAACCTGAATTCTAACTGGAAATGGTGCTCCCTTTGATGACAACATATAGCTGAAATTTTATTCAAAAATGATGGAGGACAATAGCAATCAGATAACACTGATGATAGATTCATTGCTGGAGGTCTGTTTGACATCAAATTCACTGACCTTTCAGGTTTAGGAAACTGTGAGTCCTTCAAATCTGTGCAATGAACACTGGGTTTTAGAATAATTTTTCAGCTTATTTTACACAGTAATAAATCCTCAATGCAAGTTAACAGAAGATATGTAACACGTTTAAAAACACAGGTTCATATATGGGAATGGGCTTCCCAGGTCGCACTGGTGGTAAAGAATCCTGCCTGCCAATGCCTATGTGAGAGACGCAGGTTTGATCCCTGGGTTGGGAAGATCCCCTGGAGGGGAGCATGAAACCCCACTCCAGTGTTCTTACCTGGAGAATCCCCCTGGACCGAGGAGCTTGACGGGCTACAGTCCTTAGGGTCACAAAGAGTTGGACACAACTGAAGTGACTCAGCACAGACATATACTGGGACATCTATTCCCCACATATAAGGGAACAGAATCTTAAAAAGAGTGGATATATGTATATACATAACCAACTCACTTTGCTATACACCTGAAACTAACACAGCATTGTACATCAATTATTCTCCTATAAAAATTAATTTTAAAATGTAGGTTCAGCAATTGCTATATTTTGAGTACATCCCACCAACAGAATAGAACAGAAAAACAAATGGAAGTTATAAATCCCTGAGTCCAAGAAACTATTTATGTGCTCCAATATTTCCAGGGAAAATTCATATTGGGTATTCCTATTGTTTTCTTCTGGTTAGAAAGAAAAGCACAGACTCATAGGAAGGGACCCAGAAGAATGAATTTGAAAAATGACTGGCAAGTATAGTATAAGTATAAAACACTTATACTATTATTATTTTCAGAGACATGATATTATTTGAGGAAACCCCCAAAGACCCTACAAGGTATTAAAATAAGGAAGCAAATTTAATGAAGTCACTGTTTAAAATGATTTGAACTTCTTAAACCAGTGATAAAAAATGAGAAAAAATTAAAATAAAACCATTTATGATGCATGGAAGTATGAAATACTGAGGAATAAATTAATACAACACATGTGAAACTTATACAAAGCAAATAACATTTTGAGAAAATTAAAGACAATCTTCATAAAGGAAGAAATAGAAAATGTTCATGGAATAAAAGATTCAGTACTGAGAGATTTCATTCTCAAATTTTACCTACTAATTTTAATGCAACCCCAAACAAAATCCCGAGAAGAACTTTTTTCATTTTTTTTTTTTAGCAATTGACAAGTTAACTCTAAAATTTGGATGAAAATGAAAAGAACCAAGAATAGCAAAAATGGTCTTGAAGAAGAACAGTGAGGAAGTTGAAAGACTTACAGACCTGGATGTCAGAGTTTATCATAAACCTTTAGTACCTGAGACAGGTATTTCTGATGCAAACATAAACAAATAGAGAAAAAGAAGAGAGTATACATTCCGTCTACTCAATCCAGAAATAGACTCACACAAATACAGACAATTCATGGCAAAGGTGTCACTGGGGAAAGAGTTTTCTCTTCATTGGCTGGCACTGGGTCAACTGAATATTTATCTGAAAAAAAATCCTGACTCTTACTGATGGTGCATACAACAAACTGTTCATGACAGGTTATGGATTTAAATCACGTGCTATGAAACAATGAAACTTCCAGGAAAAAAATGTGAGACAGTTCTTTCATGACCTTGGCAAAAACTTCCTAAGCAGTTTACAAAACACAACAATTTAAAGGAAAACACTGATAAATTAGAACACCTGAAACTTAAGAACCTTTATTCATCAAGAGATACCAGCCAATAAGGAGAGCTTTCTGTCAATATTCTGGTTTTTAATCTATTTACACAAACTTGTTTAGGTCATGAAATTTCATTGAGCTCTCCTCTTATGATAAGTACATGCTTCTGTAGATATATTACACTCTTCAAAACAATAAAAGGCCAATAAGACAAAGAATTCTTTCAAATAAATAGGAAAATGACAAGTAACTTAAAAGTGGGCAAAAACATGGCAGAAAAACTGACACACAAATGAAGAGGCACTTGGGCTCTTTCCTCTCAGGTAAACACAAAAACATAACTGGCTTCTTGGGAAGTGAAGTGGGAACGTGGAATCCTCTAAAACTTCTCCATCCCAGCATTAAAACAGTAACCCCCAAACATCATATTCTAGAAGAAATGACAGTGATTAGTGTCACTTAAAACTTAAAGGATGCATGGCTGATGGGCCCTGTGTTCTTTCTCTTCATTAAATTTAACAGTGTGAGTCAAGGAAGCTAGAGAAATAGCATATGACATCCTTTATACATGGAATTTAAAAAGAAGTGATACAAAATAACTTATGCACAAAACAGAAAGGGACTCACAAGACTTAAAGAAGAAACTTGTGGTTGCCTAGGGGGAAGGATGGGGAAAAGGGATAGTTAGGGAGTTTGGGATGGACATGCACACACTGTTGTATCTAAAAAGGATAACCAACAAAGACCTGCTGTACAACACAGAGAACTCTGCTCAATGTCATGTGGCAGTCTGGATGAGAGGGGAGTTTGGGGGAGAATGGATACCTGTCGATGTATAGCTGAGCCACTCTGCTATGCACCTGAAACTATCATAACACTGTTAATCAGCTATATTCCAAAATAAAATAAAAAGTTAAAGTGCAGACTCTTGGTAAGACTGATCCTCAGGGTTAACAGTGGGCAACCACAAACTCAAGTAATAGTTCTAATTGCAACTGCTAGACCAACATAAAGGATATTTGCTTTACAGATTAACATAGATGCAACTATGAGCACTTTGCAGTCACTGATGGGGCAGATACATACTTTCCATCAGCGAGGGGAACCAGGACTGCTAGCATTCCCCCCACTGGCTCAGCAGTAGAGAATTTTCCTGCCAGTGCAGGAGACGTGGGTTTGATCCCTAGGTCCAGAAGATCCCCCGAGGAAGGAAATGGCAACCCACTCCAGCATTCCTGCCTGGGAGAATCCCAAGGACAGAGAGGCCTGGCGGGCTACAGTCTGTGGGGTCACAAGGAATAGGACACGACCGAGCAGCTAACATACACACATGCATTTGAGTATGGATTCGCCTGGCCCATCTTCAGCGTTTCACACAGCACTGCTATCTGAACATTCTGCCAACAAGCATTCTCATGCGACTATAAGAGACTCAGCTAGGAAGACAAAGATTATAACTGGATACACCACTGGTATGACTTACGGCATATCCTGGCCTGATGGAGTGACAGAATAACTTCTCAAAGGCAAAGCTGAGATGCTGACTTGAAGGTGCTACGCTGCCAAGAGGGTGTGCCTTCTTTGGGGCCAGCATGCACACGTGATGACCGTTTTAGTGTCCTGCCCTCCATGGTTTGGATATTTGGGCCCAAGAACTAACAAACAGGTGGCATTAAGAATGACTTGGTTTACTATAATTCCTAATGACTAACTTGAAGGATCTGTACATTACTCCCCCTAAATCTATCCTCTGAGGATCTAAAGATCCTGGTCCCTTAAGAGAGGGCTTCCACTGGGGGACACCTGAGAGTCCGATCAAAGTTCCAGCTCTGCCTGCCTCTCAGTCATGTGGATTTCTTGGGCAGGGAGTCCAGCAGGCAGGGGAGGGTTGCCATCCTGGCAGGAGTATGGATCCTGGCTGTTGGGAACAGCAAGGCTGCCATTAAATTTGGGCAACAGAGAAGAACACATTTGGCCCTTTGGTGACCCTCTTGGCCTCTCCTGGTACTTTCTGGCCAGACTTGACAGCCAATCAGCTGGGCATCAGCCAGAGAACTTGAAGGTCGTGGCGACCAGGGCTCAGGTCCCTTAGGGATGAAGGTCACCAGGTAAGCCATCTAGGCAAGCAGGGATGCTAGGGAAGAAGGAGGATGTAGATGGAGGGGTATGTAGGCAACGAGAGGGACCAATGCTGGGAGCAGCCCCCATAGCTGAGTACCTGGGAGGAATGGTGAGACTTTGGCAGCAAGTTCTCACCCGGCTACTCGACCAGCATCTACGAAATCAGGAGACAGGCCCCTGCGGGAAAGTTAAGTCTGTGTTCACTTGAAATGGGCCTCCTGATTTCCAAGTCATAGGCTACCACAAACACAAGTTTACTTTTACACAGATGAGCCTGGGGTCACTTTTCTTTCATGGAGGACAATCCCCGAGTCCACGCCCAGCTCACTCAGCCACATGGTGGACACTCGTGCCCATGCTCACATTCACAGAGCTGTGTGAAGCACAGCAACCACAGAAAACGTATAATTTAAGCTTCTCCTGTGACTCATGTCATCAATTCAGCAGCCACGTTGTTGCTATTTATCGATGGTTGGTTTGCTGTCATGGAACACTGATTCCATTGGCAAGGTTATTTGATAATATTAGGTTTATAAGAGTGAGAGTTTTTTTCCCATAAGGCCAGAGCTAATAGATGCTTTTTCCTCATTTAATTGGGATTAAGTTTTATGAATGATCAATTACTTGCAAAATGTCCACAACAGTTTTTTCATAAAATAGTCAAGCCATTAAAAGCCACACTGTAATAATAATAATGATAACAACAATAACAATAATAAAAACTTACTCTGAATCCTGAGTAACAGTGGAGCTAAGAAGACTCTCTCAATCCTCATGCTTCCCTTGCCCCACCATGCTGGTGGACACACTCTTCCCAATGATATCATTTTGGCAACATTGTCAGAACACACTCCTTCTGTGCCACCATGGGGGTCTGGAAGTTTCCATGATTGTAAAACTTAACTCCCTAATTGCCGTTGTCTCTCCCAGTAACCTGGAACTGTCTAAAAGGGAACAGAGTGCTTCTTGTTCATTTCTTATCTCCTGTACATCTACAGACATCCCAGGTGGTGCAGTGGTAAAGAACCCGCCTGTCAATGCAGGAGATGCAGGGGACAAGGGTTTGATCCCCGGGTCGGGAAGATGCCCTGGAGGAGAAAATGGCAACCCACTCCAGTATTTTCACTCCATGAAAAATTTCATGGGCAGAGGAGCCTGGAGGGCTACAGTCCGTGGGTTGCAAACAGTCAGACACGACTTGAGCAAGCACGCACCAGCACCAATGCATCTATGGGCCTGGGTCTTGGTATCACACTTCATAAATGAGGCCTGAAGCTGAGCTCCATCCAGATGCAAGTGTGTGAAGATGACTTCACGCAAACAGGAATCGCCTTTCCCCGGGAGAGGCATCAAAGCCTACCCGGTGACTGTTCAGACGATGTGGCTGCCCATTCTCCTTGGAACAATAGGTCGTTGATCCACACGGGCTTTTGCTCCTGGTTGCCCTCTCCACCGAGGAAAGCCAAAGGAGAGATGGTGGTGGGTGGGGTTAACAGGAGCAGGTGAGTCAGTAAATCCTACTTTATTTATTCAGAAAGTAAAACCATGAACTAGGGATGGGTTTGCAGCCTCTTTGTGATCGTGGGGCCGTCACTCCCGGAAACATATCAGGACCACACAAGTAAGCCCTACATTTGGTGGCTTTAAATGAAGATCAGGAAGCATAAAGTACCACTTATTTTAGTACTGAATGACTAGAACACAGGTGTCCTCTGTTCTCTCCTGTGAACATTTACTGACTTTTTCTTTTTCCCAAGATGTGCAGACGTGAACTTTTTCTAAGGAGCAGGCTCTGAATGGCTCTGAATATTGAGAATGACAGAGAGTAAGGCTTAATTCATTAAAAAATTTCATTTAAGAATGAAATGTTTTGGGTGCTTCCCTGGTGGTCGAGTGGCTAAGACTCCACTCTCCCAATGCAGGGGGCCCAGGTTTGATCCCTGGTCAGGGAACTAGATCCCACATATCAAAACTAAGACTTTACAGCTGGAACTAAATATCTCCTATGCTGCAATGAAGAGCAAAGATCTCGTGTGCCACAACTAAGACCTGGTACAGCCAAATTAGTTAATTAATTAAAAAATAAAAATATTAAAAAAGAATGCAATGTTTTTACATTCAAAAGATAATCATAACCATATTTGGCATATTAGCAACTAACATATTGGCTTCATGTTCTTTAAAATATAATGAATTCACTTCTTCAGACTACATTTATATACAGATACTTCTGTCAGGCAGTCTTTATATTTGATTATTCTGTAGTAAGCAGGAGAGTCACATCATTTTTGTCATCTAGAACGGATTTTATCAATGTTGCCCTTTTTCACTATTTGCTGATTTCTTTTCCTGGTCATTCCCGGTGTGGTTTCTACTATAAATATTTCTCAGTGTTCAAAAGAATGGTTTTCTCAGTTTCAAGAAGGGTGGGTCTAGTAGAACATTGAAAGTAGACATTTGCAGAAGAAGAAAAGGCAATATGCAGAGAAGGAAAGGGAGAGAGACGGAGAGGGAAGGGAGGCTGGGAGGAAACTGTGTACCCATGTGTGCATGTGCACCTGTGTGTGTGTGCACTGTGTATGTGCCCACGTGTGTGTACATGTGTACCTGTGTGCATGTGTGCACTGTGTATGTGCCCACGTGTGTGTGCGTGTGTACCTGTGTGCATGTGCGCACTGTGTGTATGTGCCCACATGTGTGTGCATGTGCACCTGTGTGTGTGCTCACTATGTGCCCACGTGTGTGTGCGTGTGCACCTGTGTGTGCACAGTGTATGTGCCCACGTATGTGTGCATGTGTACCTGTGTGCATGTGTGCACTGTGTATGTGCCCATGTATGTGTGTGTGTACCTGTGTTTGTACACTGCATATGTGCCCAAGTGTGTGTGTGTGCATGTGCACCTGTGTGCGTGTGCACACTGTATGCACCCGTGTGTGCGTGTGCACACTGTGTATGTGCCCACATGTGTGTGTGTGCACCTGTGTGCGTGTGTGCATTTGTGTGTGGGTGTGCCGAGGGCACAGTGTCAAAGACCAGCGGAAATAGACGCCAAGAGCAACCAACATGAGGGAGAGGCTCACCCACTGATGGAAACAAAACAGACTAGGCACACACACAAACACAGCAACACAACTCCTTCAACTAACACGGGGATGTCTGGCTTTTAACACGACTGTGACAAAAGACACTTTTAGAGCATGTGGCTCTTTTATGACTATCATCGTAAATGCCGATTTTATTTCTTGACATTTACCTGAATGCAGATATTTGGTCCATAAATCTAGTTTCCTTTCTTAGGTCCCTGAACCGAAAAAGAAACTAGAAACTTACAGATACACACAAGGCCATTGGTATGAACAAGAGTTGTCTGACATTTGGATGGCTTCCATTTATCCTTCTCCACTTCACCAAAACATATCATGAATCATTTCACAGAACTTGCTGCCATGCAGGAGAAATATTTAAAAGGAGGATCAAGCGTTAAAATAGTCAAGTGAGTGCTGAATTAGCAGGGATCGTCTCCTCTGCTGTATTATTAAAATTGGGTGTATGTAAATGTATGTGTCATCTCACTATATATGTGTATGTGCAAGTGTATATATGCACACACACAAATCTGTGCAGTGCTTTGGCAGCCAAGTATTCCACTGAATCAGAAATAACTTGCTTTAAGAGGCTGTCCCTGATTTAGAAGCTCTCAACTAAAGATTGAGTCTGCAAGTCCACAAGTCACTTCCCATCAGAATGAGTCTGAAGTTCAGGGAAGAGCGGATTTGACATGCAAGTGGATTGAAAGCCTGGAAGAGTTGACCAAGAAGTCTCTAGCAAAGAGGGTCAGGGACCCACCTGGGGTGGGGCTCCAGTGTTTAGAGACTGGGGAGCTGAGGGAGAACCAGAGATGAGAGCTGAGATAGAATCAGAGAGGCAGGGGAGGTCAGGAAGGTGAGTGGGCCTGCCACTTCTTCCTTCCTGCAAGGAACTTGGAGGCCCTGACCCCAAGAGAGATGGTGGGCTCTGTGTCTGCCTCTGCCTCCAAGGACACAGGCCCTCAGAGGGCTGAGGGGGTCTGAACTCTCTCAGCTTTCATGGGGTACCAGGAAGAGCAGAGCTGACTCCATGGTCACCCCGGGCATATGCGATCATTTCCCTACAAGTGTGGCTGTCCTGGCCTGGAGAACATCCTGCCCCATGAGCAGCATGCCGTAGAGTGGAGGCATGCCCACGACCTCAGGTGGGGACCACGTGAGCACCTTCATGGATCAGAGGCTCCAGTCCTCACCTTCCTCCAAGGGCCCATGCATCCAGTAGCAGCGGTTCCACCTGCTGCCCTGTGACCCCAGGCCTCCTGTCCACAGACTCACTGGCTGATTCCTTACAAAAGCATCTCGGAAACAGGCAGTAGGCACTTATATTCTGGCTGTGATTTATTTTCCTGACTGAAAATGACCCAAGGAAACTAAGGGCGAAAGTAATAGAGATAGGAGCACCTTGTTTTTATGTTGGATGAAATAGACTGTAGAGGAAAACATGTACTGATGGCAGAAAACAAATGAGAAATGATGATTACAACGAGTGGCCTGGTTTGTAGTCAAGGGGCTTGTGGAAGCTTTGCCAACTAAACAGTCTTGATTTTATTTATTTTTGTTACTTTTTTGGCAGTTTTTAATATTTTATTACTATGGGGTCTTAACTCTTTTACATAGTCTTGACTTTGAAGGGACAGAAGTCAGGAAAGAATTGAAGAATTTGAAAGCAGAGAGGTTATAGGCACTATATAAAAGAGAATCAACATATTAAATAAAAATTCCTTCATATGAGTCACTAATTACATCAAGGTAAAGGTGCTTGCTCAGTTGTGTCTGACTCTTTGCAACCTCATGGACTGTAGCCTACCAGGCTTCTCTGTCCATGGGATTTCCCAGGCTAGAATACTGGAGTGAGTTGCCAATAATCCCTTTGCCAGGTCTCCAGGTCTTCCTGACCCAGGGATTGAACTTGGGTCTCCTGTGTCTTCTGCAATGGCAGGTGGATGCTTTACCACTGTACCACCTACCACTAACTGCATTGCTTATTCTCTAAATGAACACTGGTAGACAATAAGAAAAAAAAAAACAAAACCTCAAGTAACATCATGTACTAAAGATGCAATAGTAAATAGATTTCTTGTTTTCAAAAAGTTAACAGTATATCAAAAAGAATTATGTATGATTCATTAAAGTTTTGTTCAATAGTTTGCTCTTTTTTGATGTCTCACCAACCAAATTCTAAACTTGAAGGCAGGGGATCTGCTTTCTTCTGGATGGGTGGACAGATGGGTGAATGAATAATAAAATAGCTATAATTCAAAGTAATAAGTGCTTTAAAACAGACAGGAAAAGAAGTGCTTTGGGGACACAATGGAAGAAAGTATTAGTCAGCCTGGGAGGTCATGGGGACAGCTCACGGCAGAGATGACATTAGTCATTAGCCTTAAAGAGTGACTACAAATCCCACAGGGGAAAAGATAAAGGAGAGAATGCTGCCAGGAACAGATGTAATAGAATTGAGATGGAAAGAGAATGATATAACATAAAATAAAATAAAATAAGAAGGAGTTTTAGGCTTGGGATTTCCTACAGAAAACAGTCTGGTGATGAGACTGGAAGAACATTTGGAAGTGGATGTGATATGAAAAAAGCACTTTCTGTTTCAAGGAGGATGAAGTAAACAAAAGGAAAAAAATGAAGTGAAAAGGCAGCAGAGAGCTTCAAAGGTGAAGACAAGTCAGAAGGCAGGTCTGCATAAAGCCGGAGGCCAGATTAGCTCTGTTTGGAGGTGGGGGATGATACGTGGGACCCAGAGGCCGAGACTGAAAATGCTGCATGGAGCAGCCTTAGTCAAGAAGGCAGAGGGATGTGACATTTGAACACGGCTCCGAGGTCCCACAGAGGGCCTGACCCACCACGAGGTCCCCTGGATCCAGGGTGGCGGTTCAACCAGTTTCTCCCCAACACACTCGCCTGACAAAGTCCCAGTCTGCGTTAAGAGCTCCAGGAAGTCACGCACTGAGAGGAAACACTGCAACTAAAGCACACACACGCTTTAGGGGTAGGGAGTTGACATGTCAGCATGTGGGACACGCTTATCTGGGTTCACACTTCCAGCCGGAAAAACACAACAAAGTGTCAGAACTCTTATGTTTGCAAACACATACTGTAATTGAGAGGAGACTTCCAGTGGGTATATTAATAGCTTACTTGAGAGATAACAGCAGAAATGAAGAACCTGTCAGTGACTCAAGTCAATCGTTCCTTCTCAGAAGATGAAGGAGAAATAAGAGATGGAATGAAATACTTCTACATTGGGTTAGAGACGCTCCATGGAACAACTGGGTGAGAAGACAGCGGCTGCACCTGAACTGTGACGTGCCTGTGCAGGTTGAAAGGAACCTCAGCGCATTGGTTCCCTACACATCAAGGTGACAAGGCAGGCACGTGATCCGTGGAAGCTGAAAGAGACTCTGGATTTTGTCTGAGACATAACCAAATCCTCTGAGAACACTTGGAGATGCCTGTGAAAAGTGAAAGTTTTAGTCATTCAATCATGTCTGACTCCTTGCAACCCAACAGACTGGGGCCCGCAGGCTCCTCTGTCCCTGGCATTTCCCAGGCAAGCATACTGGAGTGGTTGCCATGCCCTCAGAGACCTCACAAGAATGCAGGTTCACTCAGTCTGGAGTTAGCCTGGGAGCCTGCACTTCTAATAAGCACCCAGGCATGCTCCGAGCAGGTAGGCTCTGGGTGACACCTGGTCCCCGAGTCGGAGGGGCCCTCTCCCTCTACAATGTCACCCACGGGGATGTTATCATATAATCCCCCGGTTTTTTATACCAATGTGCTAATTGGGGCAACAATGGTGCAGAGTAAGTGTTGAACAAACACCACGGAAGGAACTATTCTTTCCTCAATCAAGAGCAGCAAATTGTGCTGTGTAAAAAGGTTTGTGTTTCCAGGTGGCGCTAGTGGTAAAGAACTGCCGGCCAATGCAGGAGAGGCAAGAGATGCGGGTTCACTCCCTGGGTTGAGATCTCCTGGAGAAGGAAACGGCAAACCTACTCCAGTATTCTTGCCTGGAGAATCCCATGCACAGAGGAGCCTGGCGGGCTACAGTCCATGGGGTCATGGAGTCGGACACAACTCAAGCAAGCAAGCACTAAAGAAAGAAGAGCTAAGTGGATAAACAGTGATCTCTGCAGTTGAGTTCTGCAAACCTAAAGTCTCGGCGGGTGCATCTTCATGTGTGGCCCACAAGGGTGGCCTGCATCACGGTTTTAGAAAAGGTCTGGTTTCTGGAGATGTTCGCGCCGTATGTCCTAGAACTGTTGGCTGAACTGTACCACCCATATCCTTGTGATAACGTTGGAACATGGAAAGAAAAGGTAGAGAAAAGAAAGCACATTTGCTTGTTCTTATTTTTTTCTGAGAAACTTTACTTGGAATAGTTATGTATAAGCCCCATGCTGTTTTTCCCAAAATGCAGGCTTTATGCTGGAAAGTAGAACATACACAGCTAAGCTGGGGAGCACCCGCCCCATGCAATTGTCGCGTTAGAGATGCAAACTGGAAAGACTGCTCTTCAGTCTCTCAGCTCCGCGTGCTGTGTTGGCCGCGTTTTAAATGCCCGTCCTTGACCTCAGGCCAACGGCAAAAACAACACACACCTCATGATCTGTAAAATCCGTCTTGGAAGGACAAGGCCCACACCAGTTCATCGCCTGGGAGACAGCGTTTTGAAAGGAAAACAACTAGAATGAACAGAGATTTGTACGAACTCCAGGTATATTAACACAGACCTAAAATCACATAACTCATTCATGGAATACAAAAATCCAGAAGGAAGGACAGTAATCTCTAATCAGCAGTATAGTCCACCTTGATTTATTCGTCTATTGATGAGATGCAAGTAAATATTGCCCCAAATGTGGATGCTAAGATGGGATCTCAACACGCCAGTGCAGGTTCATCAGCTGTAACAAAGATACCACCCGGTGGGGGTGCTGATGGTGGGGGAGGTTGTGGGGGGTCTGTGTGGGGTTCTGCACCTTCTGCTCAGTTTTGCTGTGACTATAAAACTGCTCTAAAAAGTAAAGACTATTGGGTGAACAAAGGAATGCTAGGGTCTGCAGTATCGGGGCAATACAGTGACTACACTGTGTCTGGTGAGGCATGGAGTACAGTCTGGACCACAGACAGGCCCACAGTTCTGACTCTGGTCCAGCTTCTTTCAGTCAAAGACTTTGCGGGAATAAAGCACTAACTTCCCCCAACCCAGCTTGTCAGTTAAACCTAGACAATGTCACTTGAAATCAACACTGAATATTCATTGGAAGGAATGGTGCTGAAGGTGAAGCTCCAATACTTTGGCCACCTGATGCTAAGAGCCAATTCATTAGAAAAGACCCTGATGCTGGAAAAGATTGAAGACAAAAGGAGAAGGAGGTGACAGAGGATGAGATGATTGGATAGCATCACTCAATGGACATATATTTGAGCAAACTCCAGGAGATTGTGAAGGACAGAGATGCCTGACTTGCTGTAGTCCATGGGGTCACAAAGAGTCAGACAAGATTTAGTGACCTAACCAAGTAAAAAGAGACAACTAAATTAAAATTTTATTACAAAACTTCAGCTAACTGGGAGGCAGCAATAAGACCATGAAAGGACAGTGGGATTTACCTCTCATATAATTAAGAGCCTTGAATTCACTTGTGCCTCTAAGGAGTCACATAGAAAAGCCATTTCAAAGGCTGGAATATATTTTCCTAATGAGAGAAGAGGGGCTGGACTGGTGTAAAACACTTTACTGACGCAGAACACAATTACCAATATTAGCAGATGCAATTGCAGGAGGATCAGATTAAGGATAACAGTAATAAAAGAAAAGAGCACAGAAAATCCAACGGTCATGATTTAGACGGACGTGTGAGAGCTCCCTTAGCACCACATGTAACCTGAATTGTGCTGGAGGAAAAACTGGAAATGCTAATAAGACACATGATTAAAGGTGGGTCTGGGGTTATAAATTGCTTTTTTAATGGTGAGGATAGTAGCTGACATAGAGAATCATAAGAAGATGAGAATGTCAGTATCAATTTTTATTAGTGTCAGGAACAATATGCAGTGTATTTAAATCAGCTTCATTTGTATTAGTGTTTTTGTAAGTAGTAGCTGTAGAAGCAATAACATGTCCAATACATTCTAAAAGAAAGAACTAAATAAAGTTGCCAAGGTTCTCTGCAAAAGAGCCACAAGTTTTACACTGGGGAAAATCAGCCACATTTCCTTAGATATTCAGAATTCAGGAGCAACAGACTCTGGGTTCTAGACCAGAACAAAGCTGCAGAATCAGTCAGAGGAAAAACTGTAGCAAATGGATAAAGTTGGACAAAATTAAAAAGAGAACAAAACTATAATTTTCCATACAAATCGGACTTTTTTTCAAGGTTTATATAGAATGGCAATTAGGGTTCATACCTGGATCAACTTGAGCCATTTAAGAAACAGCTTGAGACCTATTTAGCCCGAGCATGATCAGGCTGTTGAAAATAAGTAATTATCAAATTAACAATAATCAGTAATTTTTATAAACTCATTCTCAGTAAAGAAAAAAATAGGTAAATTCATTTTGCTTATTAATTTTCCAGCAATTATCACAAGCTTTCTGAAATGATTAATTAATTTAATGACAAGTTAGGTAAAATTGAATATCTGACAAATATTTATTCAGAAAATTAGGAGACTAGGAAATGTTATTTTTAATTGAAGTGCATTCTTCTTTGAATTTCAGAAAACTAGGCTTTGAAATGCAAGTTCGATCCCTGGGTTGGGAAGATCCCCTGGAGAAGGGAATGACAACCCACTCCAGTATTCTTGCCTGGAGAATCCAATGGACAGAGGAGCCTGGCAAGCTACAGTCCATGGGATCACAAACAGCTGGACACAACTGAGCAACTGAACACCAACAGGCTTTGAAAAATAAACCATAAGGCTTAAACTACAAAATTGTAACAATCCAGATTCTGAGGACATGGATGGCAGACTTTCTTTTTGATTCATATTCTGGATAATCAGCATTAACTGCGTAGGAGAGAGCACGCAGCCAGGGTGAGGAGCTGGCCTGAGTTAGAAGTCTGAATTCCTTACTAGTTGTTTAATCTTAGGCTATTTATGTAAACTATTTATTTTCACTTTCTTCATCTGAAAATTGGAAAAACAATAGTTTTCTACCTTGTAAGGTTCTTGGAGAATTGATGAAACAAACTGCTCCAGGACACTCAGGATTCTCTGGCTTTCAATAAATATTAGTTTGACTGTAATTATTAATGTTAATAAATATTAACGTATTTAAATATTACTAGTAATCTCTATTTCGCCATTAGTAAAGTTCAATTCAGTCACTCAGTTGTGTCCGACTCTTTGCGACCCCATGGACTGCAGCACACCAGGCCTCCCTGTCTATCACCGACTCCCAGAGCTTGCTCAAACTCATATCCGTCAAGTCAGTCATCCAACCATCTCATCCTCTGTTGTCCCCTTCTGCCTTCAATGTTTCCCAGCATCAGGGTCTTTTCCAATGAGATTATTTAAACAATGCTGCTTCTCTCAGAAGGCCATTTCTCTCTGCTAAAGTCCTCTCTTTTCTCTATGAATTTTAGGTCAAACACAAAATATATTCATTTCTTCAAAATTTTCCTTTGTTTTTCACATTATTCTTCAAGACTCATTACTCAAAAGGCCTTCACTGCCTCTGAGTAGTTCAACTCTCTACAAAGAACCCTACTGGAAAACACACTTAGTTCTTCAGCTGTGAGACCCCAAGGATCCCCCCTGGGAGATCATGTATCACAGACCCCTGAATCCTTGAGCACTGTCAACTTCTCTCCTCTACTCCTCAGAGACATCATCTCCAAACAAATAGGAATTGTCAGCAAGAAAAGATGCAAAAGCAAGAATTTAAGGGAGCCAGATACTTCAGCCATTTAATCCTGTCCCTATGTGTGGGTGTATTCTGGGCTCTAGTGTTATAAAAGCAATTTAAAATATAAAATTCTCAATGACAACATCCATGTAGAAGGGGCCATGGCTTTCCTACAAACACATTTCCACAGAGAAAAGCACCAGCATGAAGGCTTGTACCCAATTCTGACAGATCCTGTCCCATTCAATTGATGAATAGACTGAAGGTACTCCTTTAGGAAGCCACAGGGCACAGCTGCCTCGAAAAATGACTAGGTAAACTGTCAATGCATACTCTGTAAATTTCCAGGTGTACCAGACACTGTTACACATTCACACACCAGTACATGTCCAGACATTGTTGCACATACTCCAGTTTCTGCACATACTCCAGTTTCCGCACATTTCCCCTGAGGAACACGCATACTATCGCTGCTTCCAGAAAGATGGATTAGGCCCCGAGTTTGGGACTTTCTGGGTTTGCACACCTAGAGAAGAGATAAGGGGTTCCTCTTGCTTGACAAATTTTGTTAAGAAAAAGCACCAGAACAGAAAATGTATCAGCAGCAACATACGTTTCTTTTAAAATATGCACTTCAAAACAAAACAAAGCCAGACCTTGCAAAGACTCTATGAAAGAAGACCTATGTACTGGAGTTTACTCTGCAAAAACTAGTCAACTGGAATTTCCAGAGCATTGCCTGAGGCCCATATCACAGTCTCTAAGTCTGAAGTGCTTAGATCCATCCCGAATTTCATGTCACATTACCTTCAAATACCTACAGTCAAAAATTCACATGATTATCTCATAATTAAAAAAAATTTTTTTAATTGAAGCATGTTGATTTGCAAGGTTGTGTTAGTTTTTTGTACACAGCATGGTGATTCAGCTACATATATATTATATATAATTTCTTTTTCATATTCTTTTCCATTAGAAGTTATTACAAAATATTGAGTATAGCTCCCTGTGCTATACAGTAGGATCCTGTTTATTGATTTTATATATAGTAATGTGTCTATGTTAATCCCAAACTCCTAATTTATCCCCCTCTTCCTTTTTGTAAGGATAACTTCGTTTTCTTCGTCTGTGAGCCTACTTCTGTTTTGTAAATAAGTTCATTTGTATTAGCCAAGACATGGAAGCCACCTAAGTGTTCATCAGCAGATGAATGGGTAAAGAAGATTTGGTACATATCTACAGTGGAATATTCCTCACACACCAGTGCGAGGAGTGAAGGAATATCACTTGTAGCAACGCTGGTGGGTTATCAAACTAAGTAAAACAAGCCTGACAAAGAAAGACATATCATGTGATATCACTTACACGTGGAATCTATAAAACAATTATCTGATTATTAAGGAGAAACATGGGGCATTCTGGACCGGGCTTGTTCCTCAGTCAGGTTCTCAGATGACCTCAGTTCTCTGTTTCCATCAGCACGAAAACAAACCACATGCGGGGTATGCACACAGAGGCAGCACACCCTATGAGGAGAAAGTGGGAAACCACTCACGTTGCAGAAGAATGGTGTCTTGTTATCAGAATATTAGCTTGGATTGCTTTAGATAGACAGTCAGTAGTTTCTCCCCTTCTTTATCTCTTTGGTGCAGAGACAGAGGCACATGAAATAGGCCCACTGGCTTAGTGCTCACCGTAAAATGAGGATCTGAGGCTTGAAAAGTACAAAACATTCGAATAATTAACGCCAATCAATCTTAGAAAAAGTAAAGTAGGGCAACTCTTACCTGAGCTCCTGGATTAGAGAATCCATTGGTGCTACTGACAAAAAGGAAGACAGAAAAGGAAAATCAGTGCATAATTTTGTAAACAGCATGAGAGAAACCTTTCACCTCCTCGGGATAACGACCAGTGCGTGGTTAGTGCATTACATGCGTGCTAAGTCACTTTAGTATTGTCTGACCCTTTTCAACCTCATGGACAATAGCCCACCAGGTTCCTGTGTCCATGGGATTCTCTAGACAGGAATACTGGAATGGGTTACCAGGCCCTCCTCCGACCCCGGGATCAAGTCTCCTACATCTGCTGCATTGGTAGGTGTGTTCTAGCGCCACTTGGGAAGCCCTGGTTAGTACACACCCAACAGTTTCCCTTTGGGCTGATTCCTCTTTCCGGTTCTGGTTCTTTGGACACAAGAAGACAGGTGACCAGGGCCCAGAACAGATGGTTCTGGATCAGGCCTCCAGTGACCCTGGGACTTTGCAGTCATGGATCAACTTCCAAATACCTGTCTCTAGAATCTCACTGAAAAAGCACAGGAGCACAGAGGACAAACTGCTTTTTGTTTTAAGGTTGTTTTTTTTTTTTTTTTTAATGTGGACCATTTTTTAAAGTCTGTTGAATTTGTTACACTATTGCTTCTGATGTTTTGGTTTTTTGGCTGCAAGGTATGTGAGATCTTAGCTTCCCGACCAGGTATCGAACCCACACCTCTGCATTAGAAGGTGAAGTCTTAACCATTGGACCGCGAGGGAAGTCCCTGAACTACTTTTTTTTTTTCTTTTTTTTTTCCTGAAGTACTTTTTAAATCAATTTTATTGTCTCTAGGAAAATTTTCAAAAGAATCTTATTTGCATTTTATTTATATTAAACAAGCATTTAAATAAAATGATAATATTTTATTAATAAATGTCCTAAGATTCTGTTCCATAAATTTTATTCCTGGAGAAAGAGGAGATGTTTGAGTTATGTTAATTTCAACCTCCAATTAAAAATAAGACACTTATAGAAAGAAGAGCTTTGATTTTTCCAAAGACTTATGGACATGGGGAGAGGGGAGGAGAGGGTAAGATGTATGGAGAGAGTAACATGGAAACTTACATTACTAAATGTAAAATAGATAGCCAATGGGAATGCTGTGTGTCTCAGGGAACTCAAACAGGGGCTCTGTATCAACCTAGAGGAGTGGGATAGGGAGGAGAAGGGAGGGAGGTGAAAGAGGAGGGGACATATGTCCACCCATGGCTGACTCATGTTGATGTTTGACAGAAAATAACAAAATTATGTAAAGCAATTATCTTTCAATTAAAAATAAATAAATTTGTAAAAGAAAGCAGTTAGAGGAAAAAAGAAATGATGGGAACTAAAGAAGTTCATGTTTATAAATACCTGCCTACCACAGAATAAGCAGCATATTGAGAGAGGCAACAGGTGGTTTTCAAGATGACTCACGCTACATGAGAAACAGTTGTTTCATTTCTCCAACAACATTTTGGCTCTGTTTAAGAGTGCTTATGTATGTGCCAAAAGGATTCAAAGTCTAAAAAGAATGGCAAATTAAAATGCATTTGAAGTACGAGAGAGCTGTGTGTTTTCAGAAGTCAGAATAAGAGATTCAAATAATCCAAATACATTTCCTAGAATACTGATATTTATGGCAGATGTGAGCCTATCCTAAATAGTGCTAGGATATTATCACTAAACTCTTATCCCATGGAGAACTTTGCTGCCTAAAACTTTGATATTTCCAAAATTGCATTCCAAATATTAGGGACTGTAGCCCACCAGGCTCCTCTGTCCATGGGATTTCCCAGGCAAGAATACTGGAGTGGGTTGCCATTTCCCTCTACAGGAGATCTTCCCGACCCAGGGATCAAACCTGTATGTCCCGCCTTGCAGGCAGATTCTTTACCACTGAGCCACCAGAGAAGTTGCTCCAAATAATAGGATATATGATGTAATTACTTTTAAAGTAACTTTAACTAACCCTGGGAAAGAACATGGCACAACTTCAGTTTGGGTAGAGAAAATTTCCATATCTTGGACCAAATGCAAATGCATGATTCTGCATTTTGGTTATCATGCCTAATGATAACCAGGGTTCTATTTTAACTGAAAAAAAAAAAATCATTCTGCAATTTTAAAAAATGGATGACTCCATACTTCACTGAAATGGGGATTATGTACCTTGACTATACAACACAAACACAGCTAACAAAAGCATCAAATTTGATTAGATGCTTTCAACTGTAAATCTCAAAATGCTTCCAAACGACTGTGTGATCACTCCCCAGCCCAACCTTCCTCCACCAGGAGGCCAACCTGAGGTGGGTCAGGCCAGGAACAGCTATCTGGCTCCCTCCAGAGGCCAGGCCGAACCTTCCATTTAGAATGGAGGGTCACACAAATATAGCTAATTATAATAAAAGTTATTTTTCTTAAGGGGCATTATTGCCAGTCAATCCTGTTTTCCAGATGTTTCGATCATCAAGGGCCTGTTTATATTTCAATATTACATTACCATCTGTTGGTTACAAAAAGAGAGGGTAACCGGCAAGTTAAACCTTTCAGACATGACTTTGCAGAGCTGCCGGAAATCCCCGGCAGGGACAGTCTAAAACCAAACATCGCCATTTTACTTGCGTGAAGTTTAAATTGGGAGCCACTAAACCAGATAACATAAAAATCAAAACCCACTTTGGCAATAAATGAATGGTTTGGACTTTTCCCTTGGATGTTAAAGGTCACGTTGAGCATTTGAGGTCTCCACAAAGCCTTCTTCCCTTGCTGACCCTTATACTGTTTTGCAGGATGTTTAAATCTACTCATGGTTGCATTTTGTAAACATTAGCATCCTACATTATTCAGCCTTATCTGGGTCCTTCAACTTCTGGTTCATATTCTTTAGCCTCAGAGTGCCATGATGCAGCGTCCTGGCTTGATTTAAAAATGGGAACCCTAAGGAAGCTGTGATCCTCCTGACTACACATCAGGGACCAAGCACGGGATGCCCACATTTCACGGTGTGCTGGGCATGGAATCTGCATGCTAACTCACCCTTGGTTCCTTTTGCACGGGTACGAAGCGTTTTATCTTCAGCCTCTGCATCCATCTGTAATGTGAACACAAAATCCTGGGTCATTCCTTTGACATTGACTAAAATACAAACACAGGCCACTAGAAGTTCTTTAGGTCCTTATGAAGAGCAGAGGAGCTTTCCCACTCCTGAACAGCATCTGACTCTGCGGAGACAGAACTGTAACTGCTGTTACAGCCCGCAAGTTCTGGAAATACTTCTGTAGATGCTGAAACCAGAGGAAATGGACAAGAAGGCAAATGTTCTTATCTGCAAGTGTTCACTAGTGACTCAGACAGTTTTGCCATCATGAAGATGGAAAGAAGAATGGTCTGATTAACAGTTGTTGTGAAAGAGACAAAATCTCAAATACCAAACCAAAATGTTCCAGACTAAGTTACTCAACCAGATTCCCTTGTATTTCTAGACCCTTTTGGATACAGGCCTATTTTTTTAAAGAACCCGCCTGCCAATACAGGAGATACAAGAGATGTGGGTTCTATCCCTAGGTCGGGAAGATCCCCTGGAGGAGGGAATGGCCACCCACTCCAGTATTTCTTGCCTGAAAAATCCTATGGACAGAGGAGACTGGCAGGCTACAGCCCATAGGATCACACAGAGTTGGACACAACTGAACACACATGCATGACCAGCTTCAGATACAGGCCTGTTTCTAAGTTGGAAAAAAAAAATTCCCAGTGTGAAAAACCAATGTAACACAAAACCTCTAAATGCCCCTATTGTAAAATACCACTGGAAATGTTGATGACATTTACTCTGATAATTCCAGAATAGAGGTGAGTTATAATCATCCACATCTATAAGGAGAGAAAACTTTGAGTGTTGTTTCGGCCAGCATCAAATTCCCTAAAACATCATTACTAATGATCTTGAATATAACCAAGTGAATTATCAAAGGGATGCCAAGACTTAAAAAGTCTGATATTTTTGTCCACATGGAGATAGATTCTGACCTGACTACCTCCAACCATTTCACTAGGATCTTTTAAGCATTTCAGTTTAATTCACATTTGCACTTTACCAGAAGGAATTCTGAAACAGAAAGAAGTTGTTTCGCTGGTTGAAAATCAGAGGCAGGCAGAAGGTGTTCTCCACGGCTACCATCCTTAAATCCTGACACAGGCGGGGATGCGGTGTGCCTGCAATGAGGATGGGAGACGCATCTCTGCTCTCCGAGGCTGAGTTGTGATGGAAAGCGCTGACCTGCCATAGACTTATAATAGGGGAGCAGGTGTGGCAATGATGGACTTTAATTTCCTTTAATAAACCTTTTATGTGCCACACTTTTACTGCCATTCGACGCTCTCCAAGGTCCTGCACATAATAGGTTCATTACTTTTGATTACTATAGTCTATTGAGACAAACAACTCCAGAACACACTATATATTATGTTCAGTTAAACCAATATAGACTATTTATCCATTGTGCATTTTTTCACCTGCAACACTACAGACAAAATTAACGACAGCCCTCATAAGCTAAAACTATTAAAACCACCAGCACCCTTTGTCATCATTTTATAATAAACACCACACCAATCACTGAACTGTTTTGCAAATTAGCCAACAAGAAGTGTGTGATGCTTTTTCGAGCAGCCGTGGCTTTAGCCTACATAAAAACGGTCTATTGTTATAACTATTTTAAAACTACATGATAACAGAAGACAACAAGAAAACAGAGGTTTTTTTTTTCTCCTATAGATGTCCCTTCCTTTAAAACCACGCGGATTTATGACAGATGTGACACTGTCCAGGATTAGAGTGGCTTGGTTTACACAGGATGGTGAGCCCTGTGTTGTGAAATCCTCCTCGGTGAGTGTCCCTGCTGCATATAAAGTGGATCGACTCATGTGAACTCCTCTCCCTGCGTGCTAATTGAGTCGGTTGATTTTAACAAGACAGATCAGCAGCGAAACGGTTAAAATGGTGAAAACCATCCATTTTGCTTCTGCTGCTGGAGCGGGGGGTGCCGGGTGGAGGGGTGGGTGGTGAGAATCCTCTCAACATGAGTCTTAAGGTTATCCTGCACATGGGCGCTTTTAGCCTCCAACCACTCTGAACATCGCCCACTCAAACACAAGTGGAGGCTGGACTCCACGGATTTCTTCACGAAAACTGCAACACTGTGTGAAGAGGAGGGCCAGCAGCACACAGGAAAGTTTCAGAAACCTGCTTCAATGCAACCTTCTCTCTAACAGCTTCAAGACTGATGTTCTTTCGCTATCCAGCTGTCTGAGCACCTGACGGCTCTGCCTTCCCCCTGAGCAGCAGCCTCCCTGTCATAGTCCAGGGAAGTGAGGCATAAATAAATATTCATGGACCCTGGCTTGAGGGTGCCTGGAGTGCCAGCGTCAGGACGGCATTTTCTGATGCTATTGTCCTCTGGCTGGACAATAGCATCATACTGGAGCACACACATCCCATTCAAGCTTTGTAAGAACTGGTAACGCATCCACGAAGCTCAGCATTCAACGTCACACGTGGGACAAGTGATGGGCATGGAGGGATCAAGGCCCCCACATACAATTCACCCATTTCAGCTCTCCCTCCTTTCACACCTGAAGGACAGTTCCTAAGTTCAGGGTTTAGTTACATCTTGCAGCAACTTGGGGATAAAGACATAAGACATCTTGGGCCTTTTGTTTGGGGCAAGAAGTTTTAACATTCATGAGAAAGCTTGATCTCCTGGGAGACCTCAGCTTGAAAAAAAGCCTTTGTTCACAAAAACCTTACACCTGGGAGCAGAAACCTCTAAGCATTCTTCCTATGGATTATGTTCAAGGACTTCAATAAACTGCTGATGGGTAGACCTAATTTTTGTAAAATGGAACCTTGGATTCAGTGAGCACCACATTCCAGGGATGGTTCCTTCATGGGAAGGACGTCCTACCTCATTGCTGGTGCTCAGACATGAGGAGTGTGCATGGGGGAGGGGAACAGCCACCCGGTCAAGTTCTCCTGGTTATAGAAGCAGCCACCACCATAACCAACATGGGCTGCATCCTAAAAACTCCACTTCTTATGGAGAACATTATTTTTTTTTTCTATTGGAAAAGGAGGCTTGATCAGCCTTACTGCCTACACCCCAAATGCTATGGACAAGCCTGCAATTGACTTCATAAAACTTAATGAAGCAGTTCTTTCCTCAAAACAGAGCTTTGATTTTCCAAACAGCTGTCCTTCTTCCCATTTCTTAGGGCCTTTATCTACATCCCATTGTTTATGGATGGGAATAAGACATTTTCTGAGACTCTTACCATTTCCTCCTGGTTATATCAATCTACTCAATCGAGATAAACCAGTAAAGGCAAATTTTGCCACTCTTATTTTTCCTGAAACTACAGGAAAAGTTCTATTAACCTGTAATTATGGATATGTTACATATAATATTTATGTTGAAAGGAAAAAAGGGGTTCCTGCTTGGTATCTATTTCATAATGAAGTCATGAAAAAAAAATTTTAAGGAGCTTCTCCCCCAATTCTCTAGGGAGAGGAATTAATACAAGAACAAATGGCAAGAGGGAAAGAAACTTATAAAATAAAGGAGGCAAAGAAGCAAACTTAGAGGAAGGCTGTGCCAACCAACAACAGAGATAAGCAGAGAAGCGGTGAAGAAGAAAGATGACTATGAAATGCATTCTCACTATTTACCTGAATTTGGAAAACTCATGTAACATCTTCAAGGGATTTACAAAGCTATGTGCAGGTGTCCCTAGTGACCTGAGCTTGACCACCTTCTCTTCCTGGCACTTAGATACATCAGGGGCTATCAGAGGATCTTCCTTCTGCATCACTCCACGGCACCAAATAGGCACCTTCTTTGGGGTTCAGTTGTGTCCAGTTCTTTGCAACCTCATGGACTATAGCCTGCCAGGCTCCTCTGTCCATGGGATTCTCCAGACAAGAATACTGGAGTGGGTTGCCATGCCCGCCTCCAGAGGAGCTTCCTGACCCAGGAATCGAACCTGGGTCTCCTGCATTGCAGGCGGAGTCTTTATCATCTGAGCCCCCAGGGACCCCCAGAATTGCTGATTTGTGGAAGGGAGAGATTCAAGGAGCAGGACACCAGATTGATAAACTCAGTTTTGCTCCCATCACACATGCAAATGACTTGTTTGTAAGGAGATTTAGTTCCCTTCTGTTTTTCACTTAAAACTCTATTTTGATCAATGGTTAAACAAAATTATTTGTCCACAAAAGCAACCTCCAAGTAAATATTTAATCACTTCTTAAGATTTGGGTAAAACGAATCTCTTGGTAATCTTTAAGCGTTATTTCTTCTTTCAACAGAATTCTATCCATTGTCATCCTTGATATAGATTTATAAGTAGCCGCAAATTTCTTAATATTAGTAGAAAAGCCATGGTGATCATAACATTTTGAGGACACTCTCAAAATCCTTATACAATTAATTGTAATCTTGTCTGAAAGTGAAAGTGTTAGTTGCATAATCGTGTCTGACTCTTTGTGACCCCATGGACTATAGCCCCTCAGGCTCCTCTGTCCAAGGAATTCTCCGGGCAAAAATGCTGGAATGGGTTGCCCTGCCCTCCTCCAGGGGATCTTCCCAACCCAAGGATCGAACCAGGTCTTCTGCATGGCATGCAGATTTTTTACCATCCAAGCCACCAGGGAAGCCCTGTCTAGTTACATATAATTTCACACCAGTAGCTACTTTTAATTTGAGAAGTCTTTCACTACATTTGACTTACAATAAATCCCACTTTAAAGAAGATTTCATAGTGTTCCTCTCCTGGGAGTTGTAAACCGACAAAGCAGGCTGTCTGTTGTGTCACGTGACTCTTCCATTCCTGAGAAGCTCACGGTGATGGCGAGAAGTTAGTCCCGTGCCTGCCGAGAGGAGGTGCAGGGGTCCTCCCCACCAGGAGTCCCCCATCCTCAGCGGAGGCTTCCTTTACAAAAGTCAGGTTTTTTTAATGACAAAAAGAAACTGAGGAAGTTGGAAAAGGCTAACCTCAGAAAATGGAACAGCTAAATGATGTCTGTACCTTGGGACAAAACTTGGCCAGATCGAAGAACAAAGAACCCTACACTGAGTGCCCTTCCTTTTGATGATTCTGGCATCATTTTGTTTTCAACAGAGCTTTGAATCGACTGAAAATGGCAGCAGAAGATGCTTCCCTGTGGTACAAGGGAAAGATGGGGGAAATGAACTGTGATCCTAAAAACACAGTTGACACACTGAGAAGGAAATCAAGATTGAATGATCAAGTATATTTTTCCTCTGTTCTTACCCTCCTTTTATTTTCCTGGTTCTCTTTTCATACATTTACTTATTTCTCAGGGAGAGTAATTCAGAAAATAAATGTAAGGACTTCCCTGGTGGTCCTGTGGTTAAGACTCCATGCCTCCGACGCTGTGGGCAAAGGTTCAGCCCCTGGTCAGGAAAGTTCCATATGCCATGCGGTGCAGCCAAACACAATAATTTTTTTTTTTTTAAAGAAAGCAAACTTAAAAACATCTAAATGAATGAAATCAGGAAGTTTGACAGCATCCTTGATGCCATATTAGTAATTTTCTGAAACTTTTTTGAATCCTTTCCTCTAAATGAAATGAAAAATTTTCTAAATCTTTTATTTAGGGCACAGGATCCCTGATTTCAGCTCTCTGTTCCTGTCCAGCTCTATCTGTACTGTCGTATTCTGCAGAAAAAGCTGAAGAACCGAAAGACGGCATCCTGCACGTTGGTGACCCATCTCATGTCCCCTCACCCCTGATGGGGAAGCAGGTTCAGTCTTCTCTCAGACCAAGCACAGCTGTCTGGGGAGAGCTCTTGCTGAGGCTGAGGGCATGCACACCCCCACAGAAAAGCTGCCTTTGAAAGGGAATTTCTAGAGTCGCATAGAAGAAACCTCAGGCCTGTGAAAGCTTGGGTGGCTTTAGAAGGAGGCTGATGTGTTTGGAGTCTCACTTTTGATTTCTGATTTGCTGCCACTCCTGTGTACCGACTAACCCTCTAACTTTGCACAACTGGCAACGTGACCATGAACCAAAGCCATATGTCTGTGTCCTTTTGCCAAACGACTCCAGCAAATAGTTCTATCATTCCCTTAGGTGGACGCCGGGTGCCAAGGATTTCTATTAGTCTCTCTACTACGGCCTCCGAGTCACAGTTTTGTGACCTAAGGGGGCAATCACCAGCTTTGTGTTTTCATAGACTTAAAAATATTTTTAATATGCTCTGATTAAAGAGAACTCAGTGAAAGTTAAAACCCTGAAACCGTCTAAAAATTTTTTTTCTTGCTGATATTTTGAGATGCATGTGTTGGAAAATGCATAAATGTTAGAAAACAAGCTTCTTCATAGAGGGGTAAGCCATTTTAAACAGATTGTTCCCAAGGATGTCCCAGTTCCTTACTTTTCACTGCTTGTAGGCTTTAACTGCAGAAATCAGCTACAATGCTTTTAAAAACATGCTTTTAAAAATCTTACTTATTTACCTCTGATCCTTAAATCAACTAATTTCTAATACAAATGAATTCAAATTGGAATTTTAAAACAATTTTAATGCTGAGTCTCTCTCTAAGGGCAAACATGTGCAAACAAATAACACATACTAATCAATATGCAAAAGGGCTTGTAGGCTCAGAGAACTTCACCTGTTTAATATTTTAAAACAGTAAAGTGATCATGCTTCTGATAAAAAAAATCACAATCCTAAATTGGGCATTAACAATATATTTTTGTGAAAGTAAATCTATAGAGATAAAGCAATGTTGTAGGGGAGCGTCTTTATAAAATGCTTCAATTGGATCCATTTTATTTCAACATATTCTGCTTTTTAATAAAAATGTTGCCTTACCTCTTCCTCCAGGTAACTTGTACGCTGACTCGGTGAGCCCCCCTCCGTCAGAATGAATGAACACCAGTGTTTGCTTTAGTGAGAAATCCTGCAATTCATTCTATTAAAATAAAAAATAAAAGAGAGAAGGTATGTAAGGTGGACAAAAAAACAGAAGAGCAAAAATAACCAGTGATGTGGACAGTAAACAATTGCCTATAATTCTGATGGACTATGCTATACACAGAATGAAAATGTCATACTATTTAATAATATATCAGTGGGGAAAAGATGGTTACCTTTATCCTGGCTGGCTGTGTTAGTTGCTCAGTCATGTCTGATTCTTTGTGACCCAGTGGACTGTAGCCCACCAGGCTCCCCTGCCCATGGATTCTTCAGGCAAGAACACTGGAGTGGGTTGCCATTCCCTTCTCCAGGGGATCTTTCTGACCCAGGGATCGAACCCAGGTCCCCTGCATTGCAGGCAGATTCTTTACCCCCTTTACCTTTATTAAGGTAAGCCAAATCAATTTTTGTTTTTCTTACCAAACTAGATATATAGATAAGATATAGATAAAGAAGGGCATGGCAACCCACTCCAGTATTCTTGTCTGGAGAATCCCCATGGACAGAGGAGCCTGACAGGCAGCAGTCCACGGGGTCACGAACAGCTGGACACGACTGAGCAACTAAGCACGCCCATAGATATAGATAAAATGCCTGCCCTTTACTAGGAAAATTGTATAATGGGGATTCTCAATGTCACTATTGTTGGTTTTATTTTTAACCACCAGAAGAAAAAGGTCAGTCAAGGTTTGGCACGTACTATCCTCAAGAAGTCACGAGAGACAAGTTCCCAAGGCATGTGGATTTAGGATGCTCTTGAATGAAGTGTCCTAAAAGGCTACTAGCTCTTTTTGCGAATGTTTTATCCTGCTTTCCATGGGAACAATCTGCATGTGGCTTCCTTGCTTCCAGACATAACACACAGGCCTGCATCTCCTTTACCTGCTCCCAGGGATGGAACAGAATCTGTCTTCAGGCTGTTTGGCCCTTGAAAGCAAACTCTGAAATTCAGTGTTAACACTCTCAGCCTGACAGCAAGTGGCTACTGACATGAACACTACATATAGATATAGATATAGTACCTATCCTAACGCACACTCGCTATGGTTTGTCCGTCCATTCTGGCATTCTAGAACACAAGTCACCAACCTTCCTGGCAGATGAGTTCTAGGGTCCGTGTTTACCCTTTGCAGTAAGTTGGAGAATCCAGCTTTTTAACCATGGATTTCTGCGTTACTTGAAAGTTCTGACCAGACATTAAGCAGCTGCTTCTTCAACTCAAATCAGCAACTGTAGATCCTGGTGAAAAATGGGGATAAAACCCTTAAGACAGAGCAGATGTCTTAAGACACAGATGTCTCAAGACAGAATGTCTCACACAGCAAAAGTCTCAAGACATAGGATGGAAGGACTGAAAAGTCACATAGGACTCGGGAGTTCTTAGTTTGCTTGATTGCAACTAAAAAAAAGCAAAAACAAAACCCAGCTTTCTCTACAACTGTGTTTGGCTTACCCTCCCTCGCCCTTGGTCGGTCCACCTGCCTGTCCCCTTTGTTTGTCACACTCTAACCTAAGACAAAAGATCTGGAAAACACTGGTGGGCAGAGCGCTTTTCTAAACCCTGAAAGTAATGGCTTTTTGTCTACACCCAATCGTGGTGTGTGTTTATTAGCAATACATTTTCCATTTATTTTCTCAAAGATTGCCAATAAAGAACCGAATCACAGAAGGGAGTAGCTCTAAACCCTCCGAGTTCCCTAATGTCAAACTCATTAGCATCCGAATAAGCACACAGCAGCACCTCATCTGCACAAGCGTGATTTTTTACTACTTTTAATAGCATTTCTCAGAGGGCTCATTTTCAACTTTCTTCAGTGGTTAGTTGGTTCTCAGGGGGAAAGGAGCTTCCTGACGCTCGCGGCTTCCCCGCAAACAACCCGGCCGTTTGCTGTCAGATGTGTCAGCCCTCTGCCCTAACCCCATCTGCTGTCTCTCCCCTCCCCAGGGAGCAGAGCAAAGGCAGCGCAGCTGAGATCCACGTGGAGCCCTGCACAGAGGATGCCGGCAAAATATAAGTTCAGAAATGTGATGTGACACAAAAGGCCTGGGAAGTCCAAGTGCACCAGAATACCGGCGGGAAAGAGGAGCTGCAGAGGCTCGCTGTTCCAAGCATCCATCGTTCTCAGCTCCGCCCATGGCCTTGTGGAAACACACCGGCTGGATACCAAGAGGAATCTCCCACTGCAATCGGTTCCCTTCACTCCCTGCATGCGTCCTATTACTGTATCAAAGAGGTACCCTTAAAAACCCATTTTCGATAGTCGCTATATTTTTTCTTAACTTTTTATTTTGTACTGGAGTATAGCTGATTAACAATGTTGTGATAGTTGCAGGCAGATAGCAAAGGGACTCAGTCATACATACACCTATATCCATTCTCCCCCGAACTCCCCTTCCATCCAGGCTCCTACATAACATGGAGCAGAGTTCCCTGTGCTGTAGAGCAGGACCTTGTTGGTTATCCATTTTAAATATAGTAGTGTGTATATGTCCATCCCAAACTCCCTAACTATCCCTTTCCCTCATCCTTCCCCCTGGCAATCACAGGTTCTTTCTCTAAGTCTATGAGTCTGCTTTCTAAATAAGTTCATTTGTATCATTTCTTTTTAGATAAGGGATGTCATACGATATTTTTCTTTCTCTGTCTGACTGACTGACTTTACTCAGTATGACAATCCCTAGGTCCATCCATGATGCTGCAAGTGGCAATAACTGCTGTACTTTTAATCTCTTTGCTGATCTTAAACCATGCTGTAAAACTTAAGGATTCACTAAAATATTCTTAGGAGATACCCATTTTGGAAGACAGTTAACCGAAGGTTTGGAATCTTGGCCAAGCTCCTCCAACTTGTAACTGAGTTGGTTCTCTCCCCTGCCTACCAGGATGGACACTTTTCCACTGAAGTTCATCTTTTCATGAAACAGCAGTCTTAGAAGGTGAAACTACATGACAAACCAAGGTGCTGGGAGCCTAGTGGGCTTCACAGTCTTTCAGCGAGTGCTATAATTAAGACGTGGCTTCACTTGCTAAATGGAGCCATCACAGAAGACTCCGTTTGTGTGCTCTGCTTGATGCCAATAACCATGGATGGAGTGCTAAATTTACAGACACTTCAAGGATAAGTATTTGCTTCAGAAAAAGACAGTTCTTTTTTATTTTTTAGCAACTTTCAAATATGCACTACAGTATTACTGTTTTTTATTTTTAGTTGGAGCATAATTGCTTTACAATGCTGTGTTGGTTTCTGCTATATAGCAACTAAGTGAATCAGCCATAAGTATACATACATCCCTTCCCTCTTGAGCTTCCCTCCTGCCCCATCCCACCTCTCTAGGTCATCACAGAGCACCGAGCTGAGCTCCCAATGCTATACAGCAGTGTCCCACTCGCTATTTTACAGATGGTAGTATGTATATGAAAGACAGTTCTTTAAACCTATGATATGATGTAATGAATATGAGATGTTACTTTTTTATTTTTTAATGTAAATTTATTTATTTTAATTGGAGGTTAATTACTTTACAATATTGTATTGGTTTTGCCATACATCAACATGAATCCGCCACAGGTATACACGTGTTCCCCATCCTGAACCCTCCTCCCTCCTCCCTCCCCATACCATCCCTCTGGGTCGTCCCAGTGCACCAGCCCCAAGCATCCAGTATCATGCATCGAACCTGGACTGGTGATTCGTTTCATATATGATATTACACATGTTTCAGATATATCAGATTATATTTTACTGGTGGTGGTGGTGGTGAGGTGACCTGAAGTGATAAGATGCAACTGTCAATTGTGTCCTTAAAGCAGAGAACCATAGATTTACTTACGATTCAGGAACAAATTCTATATTAAAAAAAAATCCTCCAGACTAAACTCAAAGTGAAAACTCTGATGAAAAGGTAAGGAAATCAAATATGAAAGATCATAGTGCTGGAAGCCCTGTGATACAACTGGTACGTTTGGAGTTCACTTACCAGTGGGACTGGTCCGGTGCAAATGCCCAGCAGCCTCCTCTCAGAAGTTGGGCGTTAATTCAAACTCCAAACATCACCCTCAGGTCTAGTTTCCTGCCAAGTGAAATGAAATGGGAGAATTCAGCATGTTAACCTCAGCACTGGGCTTCCCTGCTGGCTCAGAAGGTGAAGAATCTGCCTGTAATGTGGGAGACCCAGGTTCGATCCCTGGGTCAGGAAGATTCTCTGGAGAAAGGAATGGCAGCTCACTCACTATTCTTGCCTAGAGAATTCCATGGACAGAGGAGTCTGGCGAGCTACAGTCCATGGGGTCACAAACAGTTGGACACGATTGAGCAACTAACACACATACAACCTCAGCACTGCTGAACCGTGAGGCCCTGTCTCCCAACCTCCCAACACTTTCAACCTCTCAGTCACTAACTTTGGTATCTTCACCAATTGTTCATTAGTTGGAATGGTGAAAAGGGGGGATTTTTCTTGCTCTTTTTTTTTAAATGGGAAAGCAAGTCCTTTATAGTTCTGTCTAGTTTTATTTTATTTATTTATTTATTTTTAGTTTTTTATTTTTTTAATTTTAAAATCTTTAATTCTTACATGTGTTCCCAAACATGAACCCCCCTCCCACTTCCCTCCCCATAACATCTCTGTGGGTCATCCCCATGCACCAGCCCCAAGCATGCTGTATCCTGCGTCAGACATAGACTGGCGATTCAATTCTTACATGATAGTATACATGTTAGATTGGAGTATAATTGCTTTAAAATGTGTTGGTTTCTGTGTACAATGAAGTGAATCAGCCATATGTACGCATATATCCCCTCCCTTTGGGGCTTCCCTCCCACCTCCCATCCCACCTCGCTAGTTTATTTTTATATTAATCACCATGATATTTAAGTGAGAGTCAAACTTTGTATAAATTTGCTTGGACAAATGATCGAATTCTTCAACTTTCTACTTGCCATGTTTCACCATTAAATTTCTAATGAAAATTTAAACCTCTTATTTTGAATTTTTTCATCAATGAGCTTTCTCATCATAGCAAGAGAGTATATATTTAGCAACTGATGTACAAAAATGACATTAGCCTACTGTCACATTATATTTATGCTGTCAAACACTACTTCCTTCTTCTTAGCCTTCCAGATTGATATAAGGAGGACTTGCTTCATAGACAGGAGCAAATGAAGAGAAGTAGTGGGTTCCTTTTCAGAGAAGGTGATGGCAGCCCACTCCAGTACTCTTGCCTGGAAAATCCCATGGATGGAGGAGCCTGGTAGGCTGCAGTCCGTGGGGTCACGAACAGTCTGACACGACTGAGCAACTTCACTTTCACTTTTCACTTTCATGCATTGGAGAAGGAAATGGCAACCCACTCCAGTGTTCTTGCCTGGAGAATCCCAGGGATGGGGGAGCCTGGTGAGCTTCAGTCTATGGGGTCACACAGAGTCGGACACGACTGAAGCGACTTAGCAGCAGCAGCAGCAGTGGATTCCTTTTAAGCTGTTTTATGCATTGGAGAAGGAAATGGCAAGTCACTCCAATGTTCTTACCTGGAGAATCCCAGGGACGGGGGAGCCTGGTGGGCTGCTGTCTATGGGGTCGCGCAGAGTCAGACACGACTGAAGCGACTTAGCAGCAGCAGCAGCAGGCAAAGAAAAATACTGTTTATTGGCTATAAGCTCTACTTGTCACGGTAGGAGTAGAAAGAACTTCATCAAAACTGAAACAGCCCCCACTGCAAAATGGGGCAGTGGCATTGCTTCCTCTTAGGGGGAATGCCTTGGGTTTTAAATCACAGCATATTCAGCAAGACTAATTATTTGATATCAGCAACCAAACTGCTCTTCATGATACATTATGAATGCTTTTTGCTTCCCCAGTGATCACTGAAGTTCAAATACAAACAAAACTTCTTATGCGGTAGAGTTTGTTATTTTACAAGAAGAACAGAAACATGATTTGTCAATGTACAAAATTTCCATTGACGGACTTAATTGATTTTTACTGGTTTGCCTGGCCTTTTGAGCTCTCCACCTTATGGAGTCTTTCAAGGAATCTGAAGTACAAAGAATGCTATGGTAACTCTGATCTTCTCTAGAAAATGTTGTGGTTTTTTTTTTTTTTTTTCTCTGCAAATTGCTGCAGTCATACAGAACATCAGAATAACTTCTGGTTTCCACTGTGATCAATATGAAGTCATTGTACTTGTACTAGCAGGCATTATATTATTCACATTTGTCCTTCTACCACCTGTAAAAATAAAGCACAAGCCCCTTCTTCTGAAACTCTGAAGCAATGCCAATAACTCGTGCGAGACCCATACTTCTCCCTGCAAGAGGTTTTAACTTCCACCTGATTTAAGTCACAAAATAGCCTTCAAAGATCCTTAAAGCCTTGCTGCAATTAACATAAATGCATTCAGATGCCATTCATGACTGATAATTCCAACACCTTGTGGGAAAAAAAAAAGTTGCATGCTGTAAACATTATAAACATATTCAAATAAGCTTAACACAAGCTGCCATGCTTATTTCTGCCTAGATCATGGACCAGCGAAATGGTTAATGCAAATGGATTTATAATTTGCTTTGGGGGGCCAGTTTCTTCTCCTTATTTATTAGCCCAGCTGATGGGGTAGATTTGATGAGGCACTTCTGGAATAATTGAGTCATCACACAAAGAAGGCCGCTAGCATTCAGAGTGGTTTTATCAGCAGCAAGCAGGCCTGATTACTGACAATTACACTCTGATCCGGTGATGGAGGAGAAAGAGCCAACGAGTGGGAAATGTCCATGTTTCTATCCAGGAATAATTTCTACATTCATTTTACATGCTAAGTGTTTCCTATCTCTGCATAATAAACTGTAAACAGGAATCGATGGCACAATGTCCCTTAATATTTCCTGGTAATGAAGACACAAATGTACAGTGAGTGCTGATAAATATAGATGAAACATAAGCTATTCTCCTAGTCGGTATTGTTACCTTTAAAACAAATGCATTTTTCTGGTAAAAGCATAATCAGAGCTAATGCAAAAAAATGACAGAAGATTGAAACTGTCCTTGTAACTACATAGAAACTTTGGGAAAGTCCTGTTAATCACTGCCGCCTTAAAGGCTCACAGGCTGAAGGTGAGACAGTGGCAACCACGTCACTCTGCTTCTCAACAGTCAACGGTGAAGAGCTCCTTGGGTTGCACACAGCAGAGGACACGGCGACAGTAGCCATCTCTAGCACTCAGAGTGCATCTCAGCAAACCGGTATGAGGAGGATTTTGGTTTCCTTCCATCAGGCCTTCTGACAGAATGGTTATCGGGAATAACCAAGTTAGACCTGAGATGGAGAGTAGGGCTGTGCTGTCTCCTGCATGGGTTTTTAACCACTTGTTTATGAAATGGTTCTTAACAAAACACTGTGAGCAAAAATTCATCTCATTAAGCCAGCTTTCTCTCTGACTCAGATGCTAGTTGGGAATGCCCAGGGATATAGAATGTGCATAGTTCTTAGTGTGCTGCTATAGATTTTAGAGGGAAAACTAATTTCCTGTAATATCAAGTTTCTACTTTTAAACAAGCCAATCAGGTGCAAAGCCCTGCATAATGAACCTGCCTGGGTCTGTTTGCTTAATCTTTTCTCTAAAGCCCCTTTCTGGCTTCCAAAGAAATAAAAGTTATCTTCTGTTCTCCTGTGGTAACTATGGAAACTCTGTTTTATTAAACTAACCACTTAACTTCAAGGCTTGTGTTGCAACTAAATGTGCTATTTTGAGTAAATCTATACTAAACAACCCTATAATGTCAAAACATTTTTAATAAAGTTCAAAGAGCACTTGTTGATTCAAAAAGGAGGCTTTTTATTATGTAAAGGGAATGTTCTCTATTTAAGCTGTTTTATTATATAGATTGTTACACAATATGCTTGATATCCTAAGACATTTTATATTTTCCTTGTCCATTTGTAAGAGGTTTTCTTATAATTTTTTCCAACAAGTGTGCTGTTTCACCCAGCAGGAACTGTTTGTTTTGCATTAAAATCCTCACCATATTCTGTACAATTGGATTAAGATAAAAGAATAGAGTTATTTATCTTTATTGTCTGACCAGGAAATATGGAATGGGAGAAACTAATGAAACTGACAAAGAAATGACCTGATTCTCAAATGTTGAGGCCAGTGGGCATTGGATTTTTGCAGAATGGTTTTTGGATTTTGTCCTCATTACAGTTAATTTAATGCAGATTCTGTTAACATAGGTCCCTTTCGGCTAAACACTTTACTTACTATTGGTTCAATACACATTTATTGAGAACTGATTTAGGAAACTCCATGCCGGTCTTGGGCATTTAAAGATACAGAAAGCACAGCTCTTATCCTCATGGTACAAATCGGCAAACTGAGGATTCCAACAGGATGTGGAAATATGATAAAGGAGGAGCCAGAACAAGCAATGGGAGCACGGGCTGAGACCAGCCCGGAAATGCTTCCAGAAATGATGAACCATGGAGAACACATCTTCGGAGATTCAGAGACGTTGGCTAAAATAAATAAATGTCCCCAAGGACCAAATGAAAAACCACAGTCAAAGCTGTACTTGGCTTGGTTAAGCAATGTATTTAAGCCACAGTTTTAGATAGCTAGACAAGGGTTAAAGGAGACTAGCTGGTCAGGGTAAAGAGCTAAAATGAAATGCTTAGGATGTGTTGATTTTATTTGCAACTTTCAAGGGAACTAACTTTGCTTTGGTATCAGAGCTGCAAAATGTGTCTGCTGAGAAGCAGTATCACCCACGCCATGGTGAAGCAACCGAATGGCATGGACTTGTGAGTTCCAGTCCTATTTTGATGCACCCCCACTCTGACTCCTTGAGCTCCCTGACATCACAGAGCCAAGGTCACTTTATCCTCCTGGTGCCAGTAAAGCTTATGGACTTGAGGGGATGTGTCATGTTGACCTTTCACTGAAACACAATGTGGCCAGTGTGGGTGCTCAATACTGAACTGAATTGAATTCAGTTACTATTGAATTGAATTAAAATAAGCCTAAAATAATATTCCTTGGATGCCTGAGATACTATCCTATTAATTGTATTCAATGCATAGCATCCCAGGACAACATCTGGAGCTTATAAATTTTATCTGATTGCTATACCAGTTAAGAATTTACAATTTTGTCTACAATGTCCTCTTCCCTTATGTAAAAAAGTCAAGCTCCCCAAACACAAAAGAGAGCAAGCATACAGTGTAATAGATTTCACAGTCAGTTTCTTCCCCAATGTCTACTTTTATCTGATTTACATGAAAAATAATAGTATGTGATTTAAATCAGTCCTTTCATGGGAATGAAAGCCACAGGTAATGTGGAAATATTAGTCTTATTTTTCCAAATTTGGCAAAAAATAACCATTTAGGAAGATCTTAAACTCATTTAAACTATATCCAGCTTCCAGTTTCTGTACCTCACTTTTCTTACTCAGAATTTGTCGGTATGGCCACTGTCCTGACTTAAACACACTTACATTTCATTTTAAACAGCATATGTCCATGTCCTTCAAATGAATGAGCTTTGTACTGGAGATAAAAACGGAACCACAGGGAAAGACAAAACTAACCCATTACTTTTACCATGAGAGTAAACTGGTATGACATTTTCTGGGTCAGGAAGATTCCCTGGAGAAGGAAGTGGCTATTCACTCCAGTATTCTTGCCTGGAAAATTCCATGGACAGAGAAGCCCGGCTGGCTATACTGTCCATGAAGTCGCAAGAGTCAGACACAACTTGGCCACTAAATAACACCTTGACTGAACTCTTTCCCTGAGAAAGGCACTCTCATGAGACCAGAGTGCACTCTTTTCCTGTCATCATCCATGCCTATGGGGAGTTGTCACCATTTCACAATGAAGAAAGCCTTCCACGCTAACACCAGCTTCTGCATGATAGCCCTGTGATTCTAGGTGCCAGGACCCATGAACCCTGTAATAGTCAGATCAGTTTTTTCTCTGCATCATGGACCTCATCTTTCCCATGGACATTCTATTCCTCTTGCTCAAGCTCAGTGAAACAGACATACTAACTATCCCAGTAAAGCTGGTATCCATCTGTACCTCTGATGATACAGGCATCATGCTTACAAAAATACCACGTGGAGAACATTTTTGGTGTGAGGAGGGGTGTTGCAATGCAAAAATGGAAATCTCAGAATTCATGATAACCATCATCATGATTTACAAATTCCAGTTCCTAAAACTGATTTCTCAGTCTTGGGTGCTCAAGAAATCTTTCTTCTCTTCATTCAAACACAAGAAATTCTTTAGAGGATTTACACTGTCAGCTGTAAAACAGGTCCCATCTATCAGTTGACTTATCCTCCATATTAATTTTCTGTTGTTGCTGTAAAAAGTCCATAAACTTCATGGCTTCACACAAATATATTACCTTACAGCTCTGGAGGTCCGAAGTCTGGGACAGTTGCACCAGGCTAAGATCAAGTCAGGCTGTGCTCCTTTCCAGAGGCTGTATGGGGAATTCACGAGGACTGGGGGCATACCCCAGTTCCTTGTATTGTAGGTCTGAGATCGTTGTTTTTTCAGCGGCCATTCTTAGTGTCTCAAGGCCACTGCATTCCATGGCCCATGGCTCCTTCTTCCCTCTTCCAATGGTGGGTCCTTCTCGGGTCACTTCTCCATGTCTCATCCACCTGCCTTTCTCTTATGGTATCTGGGATAAGTTGAGCCCACCAAGCAACTCTCCCATCTCCAGACTCTTAATTTATTCACACTCCTTTTGTATGTAAGATAATGTATTCACAGGTTTCAGGAATTAAGACATAGACATTTAATATCACTGTTAATATTTGGGTTCAAAGTGCCATGTTTCCATTTGTTTTCTACTTGTCTTATCTTTTGTTATATTTTTTTCCCTCTGACTTAAGTTCTTTCGGATGTTAAAGATTTTTTCCCCATTTATTCTAAAAAAAAGACAGTCGGTGGAGGCCGGGTGATTATGCTGCCCACTACATTCTTCAGCTACGTATGTAAATCCTGATTGTGTTTAAGTATTAACGCTCCTCATATGAGACAAGTGACATCATCAACCAAGAAGGCCTGGTGTACACAATTCTTAAAAAAAATACATAATTGTAACTCCAGTGACCAGTAGGAGACCAACATTAACAAAATCAGGCATCTTTAGTTGTCCCCGAAAAACAAGTACCTTAAATTCTCAAGTTTCTGGAGGCCATTGGAAAGTTAGGGGTACTTCTCTCTGGAGGGGGAATTTATTTCTAAATAATCTTCACTCACCTTCCCTAAAGCCCACTGGCCCTGAACTGGAGACTTTCCATTGCTATGGACAAGAAGTGTCATCAGAGGGAAAATGGAAAGAAAAAGAGAAACTTAATTAAACAGTAATTATCTACAGCTTATTAACTGTATGAAACAATCTTTTCAAGTAATTTACATATTGACTATGAGAGAATGGACCAAGGCACTAACCAATCGTCAACAGTCCAACAATATTCATTTGAAAGAACTCCCCTCAACAAGAAAAACAGGTGTCTACTGTGATCAGAAAATGCTTTTTAGATTTGAGTTCCTTTGTCCACAAGTACATTTGAGAACCTTTTCTGGGCACACACCTGAGAGTGAAAGTGAATTATCAATGACAGTCTTTTCAAAAAAAAAAAAAAAGAGTCAGTGGTTTAACACTAATTTCTAATCAGATCCTACAGAAAGGAACAGCCCGCACGGCAGCTGTACTTTTCCCAGGGTTAATTACCTTTCACTGCTCTCTGCTAATGAGTCAGCTGTCCCTGTCAGCGCACAGCCCTGGTTCATCTGGAGGCCTCGCTGTTGGACAAACAGCTAGTGACAGTTCTATTTACATACGGGGGTGTTTGTTGTGCAAAGATTTCCAAAGGCTTAAAAAAAAAAAATCCCTTCATTTTCATGTGTTTCCATGCCACAAATGTTCTTACAAATAAGTTTCTATTTGGTCAAGTCTTCTTTTCTGCTCAGGCCACTGGCTTCACCACCAGAAGGTGGAAAACGCCAAGTCCTAGAAAGGGGCAAACTTCACAGCTTCAACAGAAAGCTTTGTCCTCCTGGTTCCTCAGCATTGTAACAATGACCCCGTGGGGATGAGATGGGACTCAAAAGTTTACAACCTTCTTCCCTGGTAAAAAGCGTTTCTAAGAGACACATTCTGGAAAATTAAATTTGAGAGTAGAAAAAGAGAGACATAAAACATACCTTAGATTTATCTGTACAAGAAAAGTGAATTAGAAAATGGAGCTTTCAAAAAAAATTACTTGAAAACTACACTTTCACTTAAAATGTCTAGGTCATTGTGGGCTATATAGATATATATGTGTCTATATGCGTGTGTTCCTGTGACCGTATATGTATATATATGTGTGCGTATATTCATGCACACTTAGGCTTTATTATCCAGTTTATAGCTCTGCTCCCTAGACCATGGTTCTGTTCTCCATCTCACAATGTAGACACAGTGTGCCTTTACATATTTCTGAACATTGCGATGAGAGATTTACACATCTCTTCCCTCTTTTTATCCCAGAAGGAACTGAGGGGGATCCACAAACAGTGAAGTGCCCACTGATCCCACTCAACAAAAAGGGGTATAGTTTGCAAGCCCTCTGCTAGAGGCAAGGCTTCATACAACCAAGAGATGATTGCAAAAGTTTTGGCAAAAAGATAGATGCTGAGAATTTCTTTAGCTATTTGAGAAATGAAGACTGATACAAAGCATGGAGTTGTAAGTATAGGAATACCACATAAGTGCTTCCTGTTCTGACAAAGGACAGAAAAACTGGAAAATGGAATGAAATCACTGGTATGAAGTGGTACAAATAATAACTGGGATTCAAGGTATATTATTTAAAATATACAAACCAGCTAGTATGAGGTTATTTTTTTTTAAAAAAAAGAGAGAGCTAAAGAAGAGTAAAAACAGAAGCACTGATCTATTGATGTAAAGTAAATACTAGAATAAAATTAACAACTTCTACCAAAAGAAACTAAAAATAGAAATCACATACTATAAAAGGCTAGGGTACATTTAACAAGTAACACTTTCTTGAAAATAATTAAGGTTTAAAGGTAGTATTTCATAGTGATTGTATATTTTGTTAGCTGAGTGACCTACCAATTATCTTATAAAATAAGCAAAACACATGAACTTACTTTTCTCATGCTGTTACCTGTAAACATTTTTTCTGTACTCTCACCTTCCCACTGTTCCCTTAATATGAACAAGTTGAATTAGGCTGTTTAAATATATTATAAGATATTACAGAAAAACCCAAACTAACTTTTTGGCCAAACCAATATTTGGTGCAGTGAAAAAAAAAGTATCACTGATCGCACTCTGACAGCCTCTCAAATGTCCCCAAATGCTCTAACCTCAGGTAAGTGTCCTGCTCTGACCTCAGGTCAGTGGCTCAGGTTCTACTCCACATCAGGACCACCTGCTTCCGATACCCCAAACTCCTGCACTGCTAACAAGGGTCCAGGGGCTCCCGCTACTCCATGGACCACAGCTTGAACAGCAGTGTCAGAGAAGCAGTTCTCAGACCTCAGCCAGCACCACGGTCACCCACAGGGTAGTCTAGGGTGGGCGTGAGCTTGGCCCTTCCCATCATGTTCCCAGGCAATGTAGGTGCTGATGGTCTGGGGACCACACTCAGAACTGTCATTCTTCAATGTTCGCTAACACAGGCTGTGAGGCAAGCCCATCCCACAGTCTAAATTCCCCACGCCCGCATGGAGCAGAAGCATTCCCCACTCTGTTCTCAAGCAAATACTTTATGCTAGAAAAGAACAGATACAAAGTGAGTGTTCTGGCCCCTCACTGGAGTACATTCTGAGAAGCACTTTATAGCTTATTGAACTTGATCTTCCCTTCAGATGAAGCCATTCATGTTGAGAAAGAAACAGTAATTATGCACTTCTTCATTACAGGTGCCATTAACAAATGTAAGCTCAGAAATTACAGATCTAAGACTGCACCAGCACTGAAACTAGCCCAAAGCAAATAAAATAAGAGGATGAATTAATTAAAAATGATATCATAAAAATGAATTTCCATGTCAAGCAAGAATGCATTTTTCCTTGAGACAGTCAATGTTTTACCAGCCTTAGTAAATTTTCACTTATTCCTAAATGGTACAGCAAGTTTCTCAGAGACTATTGAAGGATTCAGGTTGCTGCTATGTTGAAGAACACATCATCCTGAAAACTTCTCAAAGGAAGAAAACACCTTTTAGTCTAAAACTAAATAATCTATTTGCATTGCTGTCAGGGTAAATACCTCAGTGATAAAGCTCTCACAAGGGTATATGCAGCATTGTTCATTGGAATACATATCCTAGAACTAGAAGTGTGAGAGCAGTTGGAAGTAAAATAAATTTTATTTATTTAAAAAGAAATTTATTTTGTAGAAGAAAACATCACTGAAGAGATGGAGGATGATTCCCCAAACAGAAAGCGACACATGGAGCAGAAGTGAGGTGCTTCTGCAGGGATGTGCCCGGACAGGCGGAGAAGGCAACGGCAGTCCACTCCAGTACTCTTGCCTGGAGAATCCCATGGACGGAGGAGCTGGGTGGGCTGCAGTCCATGAGGTCGCTAAGAGTTGGATGCACTGAGCGACTTCACTTTCACTTTTCACTTTCATGCATTGGAGAAGGAAATGGCAGCCCACTCCAGTGTTCTTGCCTGGAGAATCCTGGGGACGGGGGTGGGGGGCCGTCTATGGGGTCCGCATAGAGTCGGACACGATTGAAGCGACTTAGCAGCAGCAGCCCAGACAAGGAAAAACTATTTTGTGTCCTGAGCCACGAACTTATTAAACAATATTCCAGTAAAGCTGGGAGAATTATGGCTCAATGTAAGAAATCACAGTAAGCCAATGAGAACAATTTAAAAATTCTTTTTCAAATTCTTCTCCCATTTAGGTTGCCACAGAGTATTGAGCAGACTTCCCTGTGCTATACAGTGGGTCCTTGCTGTTTATACATTTTAAATATAGCAGTGTGTACATGTCCATCCAAAACTCCCAATCTACCCCTCCCCACTTCCCCCTGGTTCCCATAAGTTCATTCACAAATAAGAACAATTTTAAAGGAATCTGTAGCCCTTCTGGAATTCTTGCCACCTCTTGTTTGGTCTTGCTATCCCCCTGAGACTTTAACAAAGCTATTCTAAAAGTACTAACCTCACCTAAATATGAGATAACATCACAAATAAGGAATCTGATTAATGTCAGTATAACCAACCTTCTCCATATAGAACAGCATTTTTAAATGAACACATTAACTCATTTACTCAACTCCTCACTAAGCACTTATTCTCCTAGAGAAAAAGGGGGAAGAATTCATATAAACAGGTGTACTCCTAGGAGTGGAGAAGGGTGTGAGGTGTGTGCCCCTCTCACAGTACAAATGTTTGTGTTGCACAAACCAAAGAGGTGATGAAATGAAAGTCTTTGAGGAGATGGAGGTGCTGAGTTTACTTCTTAGTGAGTCAGGAGAACAACCTGAGGGTTCTGGGTTTGATGACTTCTCTCCTGCAGAAGCACAAACATGAGCTACAGAGTCTGAGGAGAGGAGAGGAGTAGTAGAATTATGTAGAGTTCTCCTCTACTGTCCTACGCATCCAGTTCGGCTGCGCACAGTGCTGTTACAGCCGAGACTGCTGTGAGAGTCCAGATCTTAACCCACATCTCTGCTTGGGCGCCTTTTACGAGTTATAATGAATCAGACTCAATAAGAGCCTCTGGTCATTTGAACATCTGGTTTTCCAGAGAGACCAGGACAGCTCGCATCAGGCACTTCGTCCTGTGCTTATCCAATTCCAGAACCCTATTGGTTTCCACTAGTTTCTCTCGACCCCCACATTTCACTATCTGTAGATGATTACTGAGGAAATTTGGCCTTAGTTTTCTGTCAGAGGTAACACACTACATATTTTGGGAGGACATTAAATTTTTCCCGAAAAAGTGTGTATAGGAAGAAAATACCTTAGACGAACTACAGAATCCGTCTTTTAAAAACTTAATTTATATACTGTGATTCCGAAGTGAACAACAAGAACACTCGTGAAATGAAGACTTGGCCTCCAGGAACCTCGATGGGTTTCCTCTCACATTCTAACTCCTCCTCGCAAGTGTGGTTCTGTGTTCCCACAGGAAGCCATGCCTACTCCGATCACAGCCCCTGATCCCATCATGTATCATATTGACGGCTCCCACAGGGCTGGGACAACCTTGTCTCTGCCTCCTCCAGAGTCCAGAAACCCAGTGAGAGTGCTGACTATTTGAAGACCGCTGACCAATTAATTATTAAGAAAACAGAGAACTGTGATCAGGGCACAGCCTCTCGGATATGAATTTTGAGAAAATAATATCTAAAGATAAAATATGAACGTATCCTTTAAAATAATATCTAAAGATAAAATACGAAAGTACCCAAAGCATGTAGCAAAAAGTTATGCAGGTGAAAATATACAGGGTAGATCAGCTTGTAAGACTAGTACATATGATGCTTAAAGTCAATTATTGTATTATTAATGTTATATCTGAAAAGTAGGGATGTACAAAATAACAATCTTATGAACAGTCTACTTGTGAACTAAGATCAACTTTACAAATTAAAAATAATTTGCAAGTTAAAATGTACCCAAAACATTATGCAATCTTGCTATTACCTGAATGTTAATACATATAACTATTGATTTTAATTCCAAGTGGGGGTGTATTAAAACTTAAGGATTGTCATAGCCAATTCAATCATATGCTAAAAACAGAAGAGTGACTGGTGTGTTACAAATGCCTAAAGAAACTAAATTGGGCAGTTCTTAAGATACCATGAAATAAAATTGAGGCAATGGAAGAAACACAGTATTATTTGTCATGAATATGCCAAGCAATGTGCTGACTCTAAATTAGGTAGAGGCAGTAGGGAATGGTGGAGGGTGCTGTAAGCAATCTGCAGGAAGCAAGAGGTAAACATAGAATCAGAGGGGGCTTTTAGCAATCGCCATCTTCAGTCATACCTGGACACCAATTCATGCACTGGACTAGGCATCTTATGGTCATATTATCTTAGTTAAATCTCACAACAGCCTAAGGGGGTTGACATCATTATTCCTATTTTAAGTTGAGCTAATGCTCAAGACCCTGTATGATGCCCAGGTTTCTCCTGCCGTGTAGCTGTGGCTAAAATGGCAGGTAGAGCTTGTATGTCTTTCACTGAGCAAATCCTGGAAAGACCCACAACTGAGTCAGAGCTCACAAAATGGGAATTTCTTTGCATCATTTATTGGAAACTGCCTGGAGAGAATGTTCAGAAAGTCAGTGATGAGTGATAAGATTATGGAGACAATGAAATATGGTAAAAATCATAAAATCAGTCTGTGGGGAAAGACAGTGACAAATAACCTGGGAAATGCTCATAGCTGAAGGGACACTCAAGCCCTAACCAAAGGTGGCAGGTGTAAAGTGGTGACACCAACCTGAATTTAGTTCTGTGATCTCAGGACTGCATTTAACCTCCCTAACGGATCTTCAGGGTCTTCAACTGTTAAAAATGTACCATAACAGAACCTCCCTCTAGAGCCCTGAAGACGTTTGAGCTGTCACTCATAAAAGGCATGGCACACAGCAGAAATTCTGTAAAACTCCACGATCCCCACAGAGATCAATTTTCATGCAAAGCCCACAGGTAGTTGGTACCCAATTAAAAACCTCTCCTGGTCATAGTGAGGATATGTGTTGATGAAACTGATTAAATCTTTGTAAACTTAACAGCACATTTTCCTTGTTAGTAGGAAAATTCATTAAGTATTCATTCAAAAATATTTGCTGACTTTTAAAATTTTATTTCTTTGTGCTAAATACTATTGTAAATGCTTCATTATATATTAATTCATTTTGCATAATGACTATGCAAATCGATTATTAATTTTTCCTGTCTCTCAAATGAGGAGATTAAAACACAGAGAAGTTAAATACTTGCCCAGAGTCACCCAGCCCTTGAGAAGCAGCCCTGGGAACTGGACACCTGCTGAAAGGCACATGTGTTTAATCACAATAGCCTCTCATTGTTGTGAGAGAGTAGAGGGAGAAGCAGGGCTAGATGAGACAGAAGTTATATTCTTGGGAGACAAACCAAGAGAAAAGGAAGCAATGAATGTGCAGTGCAATTTGAAGCAGTGATAAGTACTATGCAAAAGTACTCAAGAAGCTGGGGAGTCTTTTAAATTGAAGTAATTGTAATCTTTGCTCATTTAAAACAAAGTACAAGAACTGTGCCTGTGGTGAAAACAGTTAGAGCTCTCTACCCAGAATATCTAAAAAAGATGACAACTCAATAATAGGAAGATGAGCTACTCACTGAAAATGGGTCAAGGACTTGAACATTTCTCCAAAGACGTACAAATAGCCAACAAGCACATGAAAAGATGTTCAACGTCATTAGTCACTAAGGAAATACAAAACGAATCTATGATGAGATACCACTTCACATCCATTAGGATGGCTATAATAAAAAAACACACAATAATAAGTGTTGGTCAGGAGGTGAAGAAATGAGATGTTCCTACACTGTTGGTGAGAATGTCAATGTTGGTGAGAAAGTCAAATGGTGCCGCTGCATTGGAAAACTGTCTGGCAGTACCTCAAATGGTTAAACATGGGGTTACTATGTAATCCAGCAATTCAACCCTTAGGTACATACTCAGGAGAAATAAAAACATATGTGCACACTCACAAAAACTGTACATCAATGTTCACAGAAGCATTGTTCATAAACAATGGAAATGAGGAGACAACCCACATGTTCATAAACTAATGAGTGGATAAATAAAACATGGTCTATCCAATCAATGGAATATTGTTCCACAATATAAAGGAGTGAAGCACTGATAGATGATACAACATGCATGAGCCTTGAAAATATTATACCGAGTGAGAGAAAAGTCACAAAAGACCATATGCAATGCTATTCCATTTAGATGAAATCTCCAGAGTAGGCTTAGCTATGAAAACACAAGCAGACAAGTGGTTGTCTGGAGCCTGGGGCAGAGGGAACGTGAGCATGATGGCTAAGGGATGCAGAGCCTCTTCTGGGGAAAGGGAAATGCTCTAAAACTGATGCGTACATCTGAACATACTGACTATTGAACTGTAACATTAAATAAGTAAGTTGTTTGCTATGTGAATTACAGGTGGAGCCATACAGAGCATAGTGAGGAGTCTGCATTTTTTGTTAAGTGTGATAAAGATGACTTTGGACAGCCGTGCACAGAGGCATGGAAGTCTGGGAGAGCAGTGTCCAGGCTGTGGCAATCACCTGGGTACCAGGAGGTGGACCTTGTCTGGGGTAGAGACGGGAAAGAGAAAAAGAGGCAAATGGCTAAAGGTCCATCTTCAGTGTAACTCAAGGAAGTGTACAAAAAGAAGACAGATACAGAACAGAAGTGGGTCTACAGCCTCCTGTGATCTAAGCCCACGCCTCCCAGTGTCCTCACGAGTCCTCAGCGCAGAGGAGCCAGCGCCTGCCCCTCCTGCTCACCTCCTCCTTCTCAGTCCCAGGGGACACACTCCGCTCCCCTCCCCTCACCACCTGCAGCTTCCAGGACAGCTCAAAGCCCTTGCTCCTCTGGTTCTCTTCCGCCTTCTGAGTTTCGGTACCAACATCCTTGATACATAACATTTAGGAGTGAAGTAGAACATTGTGTTTTTAATATGATGTAAATGTAATAATAAAAACATATGAAAGGCACTTAGAGTTTAAAGCTATTCCACACAGAGTTGATACAGGACTTTGCTGCTTAATTTCACAGAAAACGTGGGGCTATTTACTTGGAATGGTCCCAAGGTCTCACCTTTCCATGTACAGAGACCCTGTTATCTGCATCCTCTCATCTGTCTCTTTTTCTCGCTGGTTTTAGAGACGAGTGCTCCCTCCCAATTTGGGGCTCCACTACACGTGCTTCCTACCTGATCAAGTTTGTTTTTCATCCATATTTTGTTTCAGCCTTCTATAACCTCTGGTTCCTTCTCTTCAGTATATAAACATATTTCTCCTCTATATATTGTTGACTCTGTTCCTCAAACTTTTTAAAATTCCCAGAGGCTTTCTGTTCTCACCTTACTTTCCAGTACGACCCATGGTGACCTGGCTCCCGGTCCCTGAGTCAACCTGAGTGTCCATAGCTGAGACCACCAGTGTCTTCCTACTCAGTGTATCTCACGGAGCATTGTCAGTCCATTTTCTGAGCAAGTTGTTTACACCCTTGTTTTCTACAAATTGGAGAAATTCTCAAATTTCTCCAGTTCTCTTCATTCCTCTTTCGTTGGCTCCTCTTTGCTGCCTTTCCACACTGATCTTCCCCGGTGTTGCTAATTTTGATCCTCTTTGCACTCCGTACATTCTCCTCGAAAACCACATCCAAATGTCCCTCTCAGATCTTGCCCTTGTATCTCAGATCCATGGATCAACTGGATACTCAATATCACTGCCTGGTGTCTTGCATTTATCAGCTTTTCCTCTAAATAGCCTCCTTCTGAACCTCTTAACCTCGCTAATCACCCCCACTGTGGTCCCAGCCACAGGGCTGTCGCTTACGACTCCTGACCAGTTCTCAGCCCTATGCTCTGGGCCTGCCTCCCGCACAGCACGGGCCCCACTGGCCTGTGAATGTCAGCTTGCCCATGTCGCCTGCTGTGGTATGGCATCTCACAGTCCTTTTGTCTATATCCAAAATGCTGGAGCACAGCAGACTCTCAATAAGCCGGTCAGTGGATGGACTCAAGGCTCTTTAAATGGCTCTTCAAAGAAGTCTCCCCTGAGGCCACAGCTAAGCAAAAGCAGTCATTCTATTCTTTAGGCCGTAACCTTACCTTCTAGGGGAAAATGGAATCAACTAGGCCTGGTGGGTGCTCTGGGCCCACATACAGTAGGGACGAGTGGCAGAGTGGAGTGGCATGTGGCCACGAGGAAACCTCCCTATCACATGAACAATGACCCAGCCTTGGCTGGTGACTTCAACCACACCACTGTGCTCCACTCCAGCTCACAAAGTCCCCGAGGGCAGGTAGCATGACTTACATCCATCGTCTAAACTCCTGGCAAATTCTAGTCACATCACTATTGCTTAGTCAACTGAGGGCCTGAATAAGAAGGAAATGGCACCCTACTCCAGTACTCTTGCCTAGAGAATCCTATGGACAGAGGAGCCTGGTGGGCTGCAGTTCATGGGGTCGCTAAGAGTCAGACACGACTGAGTGACTTCACTTTCACTTTTCACTTTCATGCATTGGAGAAGGAAATGGCAACCCACTCCAGTGTTCTTGCCTGGAGAATCCCAGGGACAGGGGAGCCTGGTGGGCTGCCGTCTATGGGGTCCCACAGAGTCGAACACAACTGAAGCGACTTAGCAGAAGCAGCAGTGGTGATATTTACATTTTTTACTTCACTGGGAAACTATAAAGTACAAACACTATCTTAAATCATATCCAACAGGAACAAAGTATTTTAATCATTTGTGAACTTGACGTGGTATCTACCTAGAAGAGTTCCGCTGTGATCAAAACTCTTCATCCTTAGATTCTTTATTTCCAACAAACGCTTTTGCATCTTGCACAATGTTCACAGTTTCTGTGCTAGATAACTTCGATGTGATGATGTTCAGCACCAGAGCTAAAGCTAACACAGTTCTCAAAGTTTCTGTGCTAGATACTGAAAAATTATTTTAAATACAGCTTCTCTTCTAAAGGATTTTTGTCAAATCGCATTAACTTGACTCTTCTTACTCAGTATTATATTTTCAACATGGTATTTGCAAAAGATTAGACAATGTTTTTGGGTTAATCTTCTATAATAATTTAAGGAAACTGAGTATTATAATAGTAACTGCTTAAATAAGATCTAAAATGCAAAAATAAATACTATGATGAATCTACGTGTAATTCATAATCCGTAATCGATGTCCCTTTTTCTTAAGCAAAGTGAAATCTTAACGAGTCCATAGAGAGAAAGGGAACACAGTGGCTGACTGTGTAACCCGTGCTGCCTGAGGCCGCAGTGTCAAGCAGGGTCAGCCAGGCTCTGCTCTGAAGCCCCAAGTTCTGGGCAGGCTCATCCATGTCCCCAGGGCACGGTCACCTCACTATGAAAGGGATGATGGCAGACCTCACTCATGGACTTTTCCTCTGGTTGTTCGTAGAATTAAAAGAATTCATAGCTGCAAAGGATTCAAAATAGCGGCCTGCATGAAGTCAGCACTGTGTTATCACAGTCAAAATAATTGTCTTCTGCTCAACATCAACATCCTCAGAGGAGGAATTTAATGATCAGGTGTTTCCAGGTGAGTGTGTGCTTTCACTCACAGACTTAAGATTCTGCCTGTTTGGCTAAATGTGTAACTCTGATGTGCTAATGTTTAGCACCAGTGCTAAAGCTCATATAGTTCTCAGAGCAGGCTACTTCCGATACCAGGTTATAGCCTGCTAAATATCTATGTATTAGGTATATCACGGAGAAGGTAATGGCACCCCACTCCAGTACTCTTGCCTGGAAAATCCCATGGACAGAGGAGCCTGGTAGGCTGCAGTTCATGGGGTCGCTACTAGTCAGACACGACTGAGCGACTTCACTTTCACTTTTCACTTTCATGCATTGGAGAAGGAAATGGCAACCCACTCCAGTGTTCTTGCCTGGAGAATCCCAGGGACAGGGGAGCCTGGTGGGCCGCCGTCTATGGGGTCACACAGAGTCAGACACGACTGAAGCGACTTAGCAGCAGCAGCAGCAGCAGGTATATCAAAATACTTATGCTGTCTGTGAACTATTTTTCAAATTTGGGGAAGTTTTCATTTTTAAAAAGTTCATCGAGTTACAGAATTGAGGGGATGAAAAGGACCCACCACACCCAACCATGAATATGACAGATGTTATCAAAATAAAGCAAGTTGTTGGGTCAAGATCATTCAACAACTTAACGATATTTGACTGTGAGTAGAACCCAAAGGCCATGGGCTCTGTGTCACTTGACACTGTCGCTGACAATGTTTTTCCCCTAATCTCCGCCCCCAGAGACCACACAGCATACAAAGAAATTAAAAGCATGGATTTGGGGAACACTTAGATTTGGGTTCAAGCCTCGATCCTGCTGCTGACCTCCAGGAAAGCCCCTGTATGGGTCTCAATATCATTTCTTTTATCCACAAAAAGGGGTACAGCGGGAAATATTACAAGTAATAAATAACATAATAAATCGCATACCAGAGGGGTTTAACACAGGACTGGCACGTCGGTCCTGTGCGTGCATCAGTGAAGGCCAAAGATGATCACTTTGCTATTGCTGTCACATATATCATCCTTGTCACATATACAATGTTTGTACCAGAAGTTCTTTTCCTATTGGCCAAACTTAAGAAATAGTCCTTGGGTCAATGACTTAACAGGTGTGTATGAGTATGTGTGAGTGTGGGGGAGAAGGAAGAAGAGAAATGAGTGTTTCCATCATTCAACAAAGCCAAGTCCTGGATCCCACAGTTGCTGGCGTCGCCCTCGGCTCACCTGCCGTCTTGCTGAGATACGGCCTAGATACCATCTCCAACCACAAAACCTGACTGCTGGAGTCTCCTGGTTCACCAGGTCCCATTATGTAGAAACAGTCCCAAGGAAGTAAGGGAAGCAGGCATGGGACATCACCAAGCTTCAAATGTTCACGGGAGCAAAAAAGGGACCCCAGAAGATTCCTGCCATGCGAAGTCTACTCAGCACGAGATTTCCTACAAAAACACTTAGAAATTTGACCTTCAAACCAAAGGTCTGTATCAAAATGCACAAACTGTCCTACAATCTGAAATCGATGGCTGGGAAGTGATTCAGAATGTATTTCAGAAAAAATAAAACCAGTGGAATATTCTATTAGGTCAAAAAGTCTCAGTGAAATGCATTCCACTTACCTGTGAAAACCAATGTGAGGATTATTCAGAAAGGTTTTTTATTTGTTTTGTTTAGACTTAGAACCTGCCTTTCAGGAGTAAAATGGTAGAGCTTTAATCCTTAGGTAAAAAAAATTCCTAAATACATCATAGAACTAGGATAATCCTTCATGAAGTCAAAAGCAAAAAAAAGAAAATGGAAAAATAACTTCCTCTACCCTTAAAAATACCCTCTGCAGTACCCCACCTCTGTTCCTTCCCTTCCTCAGGCCTGACATTCTGTAGATGACCGCCCTTATTTGTCCCTACATGTTTTCCAAAATATAAAAGTGAAATAGAGTCCCAAGGGCACTGTACTTGAAAGGTTATGAGAGTTAGAGAATTTTAACCATGCCTGCCAAATCAGCAGATGGCTTGTGATTATAATTATATGCATCAATAAAACGAATAATCTTTACAAAATTTGAATTTCTACTAAAGTAAGGGATTTAGTAAGCAGATGCAACAGAATGCATTTTCTTTAACCCTTTTGGTAGACACTGGTATATTTCACACACAAAAAAGATCAAGGGCTGTATACATAATGGGTTGTGTACTCGAATCTCTGTCCCCTTTCTAGAGTAGTCATTTTGTCAGCCTCAATCTTTCCTTGATTTCATTTTCTTCATGAGCATATTTCATCCTCACCCCTTTCTCGCCCTTCAGAATAGAAATGTTAAGACTAATTCCCTACCATTGTTTGTTATTTGAAAGAAGAAAATTTAAAAGAGGTAAATACCTTCATTCTAATTCATACCAAATATACTATAGGAACAAAAGAGCGCACACTCATGCATCTTCCTAGCTGACGGTATTCCTCAACAAATTAGGTTTTCAGTAACAAAATTTCTCATTTATTGTTTTCTTATTCTCTTTAATCTACATGCCAGGAATGAAAATACTGTTTATTCTATTTAAATAATTAACCATTTCATTTCAGTCTGCTTCTGCATAACACTAAGTCGAGACAACTAAGTTTTGTCTCAAGCCAAGCGTGCATTCACTCATATAGAAACTGGACACAGGCAGGGCATGCCTGAAAAAAGCGTGAGGCAAGGTTTACACAGTGGCCTTGCGTCATGCTTCCTTCATGGGAAAACTCAAAGTTTAGGAAATGAAACTGTCTTTGTTACTTTTAAATTTTGCAAAAGGTGGGGAAAGTATACCATCTCCATTTGTAGACTTGTTTTGCAATGAAATCATGATGCCAACATTTTTCACAGAATACCAAGGGCAATTTTTTCATCTTAATAGCATATCAATTAATACATATTTTACTCTGACAAACCAACAGTATTTAGGAATATTTGGAGAACATAAACTGTGTCAAGTACCTCTGTTCCTTCATATTTATACTGTGTAAGTCAAATAAATTAAAATATTGTATTTTAAAAGCTATTATACTTTTGTAGTTAATACTACTTAGTATAAATAAGTCACTAATAAGACTTTGGATGCATTCACATTTTTGAGAGTACCTGTAGACACAAGGTACACAAGATCAGAAATTCTTCTTAGCAACAAAATTCTAAGTTGTAATTTAAATATACAGGTCAAACCCTAGCAAAACAAGTATTTCTACAATTAAATCTGAAGACTTAAATCAAAAAAGTAACAAATTTGTACCTGAAAGCTTATCAACTTGATACTACACTTAGAGTTCACTACAATGAAATTTTAAAATATTTAGCAGTCAACTAGGTTCAAGTTTCTTTAGTTAATGGAATAAAATATTTTCCAATCATAACGTCCCTGAAGAAGAAAAATTTTTTACCAAATCACAGTATCAATTATAAGAAATAATCTACACAGAAACCTTATGAAATAAATCCCACAGGGACAAAACATAAAGATACTAAGTTTAAAAAAAATGAGGAGTAATCCTAACAGTAGATAAAGACCTTTGCTTTCATTAAGTACTTAACTTAGGGAATGAAATACGGAATTTCATTTCAAATTCTTTTCTGAAATGAAATGAAATTCAGGATTTCTGCTTATAGGAGATTGAAGTTCAAATGTAATGAAATTTTAATATACATTTAATTGCTATTAATAAAGCTATGCATAAGAAGCCCATCAAATCACATATATCAATATACATTTGATATTTTTAACTTGTTTACCTTAGACTTGGTATGAGCACACAGCCACGTAAAATGGACTTTTCACAATCTTTCAAGGAATCTCACAAAATTGAGGGCTCTGAAAGTGAAAACATGAGAAAGAGTTCTGTACTGGTGAGGCAAGCATGAAGGGGTCTTCATGTGATGTTGTCAGGTCCACCTACTGGTTTAAGCTCCAGGGGAAAGTTAAGGCAGGAAAAGCTTTTAAATACTTATATCACCTTACTTAATTTTAACAGAAGTTATGACAAGAGCAAGATTTATCCACCCACCCCCTATCCAACAGACCAAGAAACTGAGGCCCAGGAAAGCTAAATAACTCTTCAGGAACACAGATCTAGGCAGTGGAAGAACCAGGTTTCAAACACATGAACCTGGGAAGGGAGTAGAGCAGGTCCTCGGGTTACTCTGTGTCACTCACATGGCGCTCAGACGGCCTCATCTCCAGCAAGCAGGTCATAGTTCTTTTCCTTAGGACTGGAAATGAGCCCCCTGCACTACCCACAGCAAGCCACACCATCCTTTGAACTTATAACACTTCTCTCTCAAATCAATCTGAACAAAAGTTCAATAACACAAAGTTTCCTTCTATCAGCAGAAATGAAGTTCCTCCCTCTTTTTTTGAAGAATAAAGTTAAACAGCAGGTAGAAGCATTTTCTTCGTGTATTTTCATAGTTAGATTGTTAAAAACATCTCTTAAATTCAGGACCAATCCTGATGCAAACAAGTTCCCATAAAGCAAAAGTAATGACCCAGGCCCTCCGGTCTCAATTGCAACACAGCCCGATTTTGCTTGGAAGAGTGACAACTATATTTCTGTGGAAGCAATCCCACTCGGTTTTATACACAGTGATGCGAGTATCACACTTGGGCCCGCTTGCCCAACCTTATCTGCACTGAGGAGGAGAGGAGTCAGACATGTACAGCCATCCGAAAGGACTGTGTGTTTTCTGAAAGTCTCATTCCTGTGTTAACATGATGAACACAAGCAACCACAGAAAAAAAAAACTATACCACATGAGATTCAAATTTAAAATGTTCCGTACAAGAAGAGAACCTCATGGATCTACAATGTCCAAAAGACTGACTGCCTAGCTTGCATAACTCTGCCTTAAACTAGAATTGTTAGTGGTAATTGTAGCCACTTTCAGACTGCCTGGGCTTTCCACAATTTCTACCCCATTAAAGGCCTGGTGATGAGATGCCATATTCCAAATATCTGAATTGAGTAAAATCAAAGCAACTGTTTCTTACTTGAAACTGTTACAAGACACTGTTAGATACTTTCTTCACAAAATCTATTTCCTTCTAAATTTTGGTTACTATAAAAATAATCCTTGGAGTTCATAATACATAGTATATATTATATACTGTTCACATATAGTCTTAAATGACTCATAAAGAAAATGAATGCTGGGAACACACTGGAAAGAGGAAAGTACTTCAAGACACAAAAAAAGTATGTGACCTCTGGGTCAGTGAGATCCCATTCTAAACTTCTATTATGAATCTCCCATGAATACTAATAGTGAGCAATCACTCTATATCCTAATATTTCCATATTCTTATATAAATCAAAATGTTTCAGGGCAAGTAATGCAAGTTTAGAAACCAGTTTCTGTGTAACACGGAGAGTTTTAATTCATGAACAGATGACACGCTATTCTAATATTAAATGACAATGTCTTCAAAAATTGAATCCTGACAATATTATGAATCCAACTATTTTAAAACATCACACTTAATAATACTTTTTAAAATGTTTTCAATGAGAGTATCAGGGTTTATTAAACCACTGACAATCCACTTATCTGACCGTCCTTAGAATAAAATACTGAATTTACCTGAATGCCGTGTAACAATGTCATTCTCTCTTGAACTAAACAGCCTCTGAGTACACACATCTAAGGCAGACAGACATTTCAGCAGGGCAGATAAGACTTTCCGGCAACTTCCTGTTGCCATATTTCTCTAAAAGGATCCTGCAATGTTAGAGCTCAATACTAACTGCATTTTTCAAGGGATACAGTACCCCCGTGCTGCTCAGTGTCAGAGAGCTTAGATTTTTCTCCCCAAGTACAGCAAGCAAATAACCACTAATCCTATTCAACATTACAAAATCACAGCAATGATTTTATTTGCAGATTCAAGAGAAGTGGAATGCACACACACACACAAAAAGCAGCTTTCATCTCCTTGTTCTGTTGTGTTTGATTGATTGATTTTTAAGATACTGATCAAGGAAATGGTTATCTCACACATGTAAATACATTCTAGCGGAAGGGACAATTTCATATTGACAAGAAACAACTTCACTGCCCCCATTCACACCCCGGTTTCCGTCCTCCCTGAAAAGCAGCAGGACTAACTAAAATCAAAGTTACCTCATGCATCTGAAAGTTTCTCAAACCTTCACAAACACCTGAACAGCCGTCCCTCGCAAAAACCCCCTTCCTCCAGCCAACAGCCTGCCTTTCCAATTCAAGTCCCCTTGCATTCTGGAGGGCACTCGACTTTGAAATGTAAAAACTTTTATGAAATGGCAAAAACGAAACGAGCAGAATGGCCACAGAAGAGCTTTGATCACTGAAGCAACATTTCCAGAAGTGATAGCAAAACCCCTTCATTCTGACCTACTTGTCGAGAATCGGACTTGCCTCGCCACGGTTAGGCTAAGATTTGTTCAACTTCTCCCTGGGGTTTAATTGCCAGACTGACTTACCCGCACCTCCTGCCTTTGTTCTGCTCTCATGCTGACACCAGGGAAGCAGTGATGTAGAATAAAGCAGGGGTGGGCCAGGGTAGTCCAGTGTTTGTGTCGTTGTGTGGTGTGCAGGGACACTCTGTGATACTCTAGTGAGCTGCTAAGCTTTTTTTGTGGGCTTTGTGTCATTTACTTAACGACCAATCTCATTAGCTGCCAGGGTACAATGGGCTGATGCATTTTCTATGTACATACTCTACACAGTGACCCTCAAGGTTGCCGAAGGTCTATTTAATCAGTCAAATGCTGAATATATTTGCAGTAAATCACAAAAAAAAAAAGAAAGAGAGGGAGAGACTCCCGAGGTATACTGCAGTCTCACTGTTTTAAGGGTGGTTACTTGCAGGTAATAAAATGCATGCATATTTAGCCAAAACAAGGGTAGGGCAGGCATAGATGAATTCTCTGGTTGGAATGGGGGGCCTTAATTTAAAGAAAAAAAGAACTTTCAGCATCAAAGATATCTTCTCTGAGCAAGGACCCCAGATTTGAAATTTAATTTCTGCCTTCACTTAATCACATTAGCAGAATCCAAAAGCACTGTTCCCTTTCACAGTTTCTCCGGACCCTCGTGTCACCCCACCCCAGTTCTACCGCCCGCCCCTGCCACCAGCCCGAGCAGCCTCAGGACTGGCAAAGTTGCCTTTCTGCCCTCTTTCCGTGACAAGGTAGAAACCCTTCTAACTCCTCTGAAAAATGAAATGCTGACAGCACGGTGAATGACGACAGCTGTCCATAAGTATCAGGGAGAGCTCCATTGTCCAGCCAGTCCCTGGATAAAACGAATACTTTACAGCAGAGGCTGTTCAGCTTGGCCACAGAGTGTGGGGAGAAGCGGAGGAGGTCACTGGAGATTTCGCACACTAATTTAATCTGGGAAAAGGCAGGCTCTGCCTCTCCCCTGAACAGACTGGCAGCAGTCTGGGCGCCCACAGAACTATCTCCTTCTGCCTGTGCTCTATTTATTCCTTATCTCTGTTTACCAACAGCTAGGTCCCTTTCATTCACACCATGAGGCCGTTTTTCCTACTATCAGTCAGCAGCTGACACTGTGGAAGAGCCTCAAAGGCAAAAAAAAAAAAAAAAAAGGCAAAAAAAAAAAAAAAGATCAAAACTAAACCAAAGCTGTATAAACAATGCAACAGTACAAGTAAATGCATAAACCCTGATTCTTAACCCAACCCACAGGGTGCAAACAGAACCTTTAGAGCAAATCCAACAAACCCACCACAGTGAGCTATGGCCACAGAGAAAGAATAGTCAAAAACCATTCATGAAATCACCATCCAAAATGAGAGGCTCAAATGGATGCTGATTCTGAAGCAGGTCAGGAGCATCCTTATCTCTATGGTGATCAATTCACTGTCACCCAGGACATATTTACCTCTCCTGGGAAGGTGAGCGCCACACTTCTGAAGGAAAACTCGCTCCCATTAAAATGCCAGCAGACGGGAAAAAGGCCCACCAATATGATTATGATTATCAGTTAAAGGGAATTCAAACACATTAACTTTTTCAATACCTCACCATGTTAGTTAAATTTAAACAATTCAAGAAACTGAGCATCAAACCTCTATCATTTTTATATAAAGATACTAAAAGTTCCGTGCCATGCAGCCAACTGAATCTTTTTCCCATGTCCTACGTCAGTATGATTAACAGAGAAGAGATGCTGGGAAAAGACAACTTCAAATACAACTTTTTATCTTTGAAGTCCTTTGCAGCCTGTGAGTAAAAACAGAGGCTGGAGCAACTGGTTTGAAGTGTAGAAAGAGGAGAAAACAAAACAAGTGTCATTTTGAACCTTGTAACTTTTGAGTAAATATGAATTCTGAATCTGAAGGATGCCTACATTAATCTTAAGGACTAAGGAAGTTTGAATATTTTGACAAAGGGGAGGATGTCAATTAATATAGGTAGTTCATTGGAATGATTCAGAATATATAAGATTTAAACAATAAATATGTATTACTATAAGCATAGACACACACTGCTATCCATGTATACACACACACAAAATGAGAACATGTATAATTTCTAATGTTCCCTAGATTTAAAAAAATGTGACTCACATTAAATTTCCCCGAGTTTTTCATTTTTATCATTGAAATGATTGGGAATGATTGGTTATTCTCATAAAAATCAACACCGTATTGACTCCATCACTAAGACCTTTACCAAAAAAGGGAAGACAAAATGTGGCTCATTATCTTGGATGATCAATTGGACCAGATTTCAGTTTGTGTTTTCACCTCTATGCATTATGAGCAATGAAGTCTTTACTACTTCGGATCCTTTTTTCCAAATGAATTAATGAATTAAATTTATCCTTTCACCAGCTGCTAGGCAGCAGATGGAACCATTTCTGAAGCCTTGTTGAATTCAATCCATAAAACTCATTTCCTAGGATTAGCAGTCCAAAGTTTCTTTTAATGTTTATATACCGCTTGGGATTTTGAATTGCATGATGTTAAACTTTCAATTTAACTATTCCTTTTGCATTTCATATCAAACAATTATGATCTTTTAGATTTCTATAGCAGACATGGCAGGTCACATAAGGACAGGAATTAATTTCAAGAGCAGTAAAGTCATACAAGTTACATTTTTTGATGTTTGTTCACATGGTCCTACTACCATGGAAACTATTTGCACTGTGCTTTTCTGTTAATGTAAACCTAAATAATTACATAACTAATAGCTTATGATTTTTGTTTACTTACTCATAAATACTTTCAAGTGAAACTGAAAGATTTATTACATTATGGAAGCTTAAAGTTTTGCAATTGAATTGTAAGAGTAAGGTTGTTACATTATCTGCAAATAATTACTATATATACCCAGTTAATTTACCTAATAAGAATTTAATCCTGACCTTTTAAAATGGTAATAAGGCCAATTATACAGAGTATATCGATATACATTTTATAACATCTAACTTTTTAAAGAGCATGCTACCATGGACAGCTCCGAGCACCTCCACTCTTCATGTGCACTTAAAATGTCTAAGTTAAGAAGAACCAAGAAACTTTAAAACTTACTGGTTGATGTTATAGCAGAATAGCAATGGCCACTCTTTAAAAAAAAAAAAACAAGACTCCTTTAACCATAACTAAATTAGAATCTCCATAAAAGTTCCAATGTACTTTAAAAGGTTTTAAATACAACTACCTTATACTCTCCAAGGTACAGTATACCCAAATTTAAAATATAAAAAAGCTTTTAGGCTTAAAATGATGCAGCTTCTATAACATAAATACAACTAAAAAAGAGTGAATCACTCTTATGTGCAACAGTGATTTCCGCTAATTTGGCACAAGAAATCTATATTAATCTAATACTGGAGTAAGCCAAGAAGGCCACAATAATCACCAGTGAGTAATTGAATATTTAGAATAAGGAGAAAAGAGATCACGGGTAATCTTAGGTTACATGCATAAAAGTAGGATAATATGCAGATGATATTTGCAAGGGTAAAAGTTAGGGAAAGTCTAATTTCAGTTTTATTTTAGACTATGAATTTGATGATTTCCTGGTCCTTATTTACTTTTTTCCCTAACATAAAGATAGTGTACACAACTATGCTTAAGATTTGTTCATCAATTCTTTTCTCTTGAGTTTTGCAGTGCTAGTTATTACATAAGGTAAGAGCTGGTATAACTTTTCTGACAATAAGCCACTTTCATTAAGAAAAATATTGGAGAAGTTATTTTACACACTTTGCCTATTAGCTGCTTTGTTCTTTGAAATTGAAAGAGAAAAAGCTCACTATACCCCTTTAGGAGACATCTATTATTTCCACATGTATCAAAGCATGTTTAATAAATGCCTTGTTAGGATGAAAGGAACATGAGGCAAAAGACTGTTTATCAAGGTATTTGAAATTTTTCTCTCTTTTAATAATATTTCATTGAACTCATCCTTCAGCAAAATTTTGTTCAAGGTTCATATTAAGTCTGTCTCCTTTTTCAGCCTTTTCTAATATCACTCTTTAACTTTCTAAAGAGTCTCCTGATATCTGCATTTATAAAAAAAATGGACCATCTCATTTTTTAAGAAGGCTACTCTGATTCAATTCTCTAAATATTTAAAGACAAGATTATAAAGACCATACTTAACATTTTAAATATCTCTGGGACTTCAGACAAACTCTTTCCCTTATGTGTAAACATGACTGGAATTTCTGACTTTCCAAAAAAAAAGTATGGAACATCTTTGATATTGGTAATTTGTTAATAAAAATAATCTATATTTTTGTGCTGACAACCCATTTACCAGCCCTCCCCCGCCTGCCCCCCGCTTCCCCAGAAAAGATTTCTTCCATCCTAGTGAGATGTCAGATTTGCAATCTCAAGGACAAATTTTGTGATCTCAGAAATTATTTCACTTTACTTTGTTTCAGAGAAAGAAGTGTACCAAGTATCATTTCATATCAAATATTCTGTTGCAAATTTGCACATTTCAAAATGTATATGAACAAAGACAATACTGATGCAGTATAAATGCAATTGCACCAAGATATTTTATTCTGAAATCCTTCTCCATGAAGATCCAAAAATCTTTTTTTTTTTTGGCACAAATTTAAGAAAGAGAGAGAAAGGGCATTTAAAATGTTGACCAAGTGTCTACCACAGCAGAAACCAGAAACCGAAGTTCCAAACAAACATCAGAAAAACCATCTACATACTTCCAAACTTCAATCTTTAGTGGTATCATTTTTTCCCCCAGTAACAAAACTCAACATGACGACTTAAAACACAGAAACTTACTAAAATGCTGAGTGACTTAAATCTCCATGCTAGCAGTAACGCAGTTCCAAAGTTTTCAACTTACTTTTTTGTTCGTTTCCAAAACTTATGTTTCTCTCCTCCCTTGTGAGCTGAACGGAAACACTAAAGCTGTTTCTTTGGAAGGTAGTTCCCATGATATGACATCCAGTGCCTTTGACTGCCGAGAGATAAGCACCTGCCTTGTGTCCCCTCTTTACGTCACACCTCCCTATTCAGACCTTCTCAATATGACTCACATTTGCACATCAACAGCCTCATGCGCATACACAGATTTTTTTTCGGCTCTGGGCCCAAAACTTTCACTTTAATTTTCATCACATGATTGCCGTGGCATATGTCCTTCCAAACCTCCCATATATCAGTCATCATGCAAATGAGATGGAGTATCACTCCTCGGCAGCAGATGGCCAGGGATGATAACAATGGCTCAACAGAGGAGATTCAATGTCCCTGACTTTATCGCCACGGCAACAACAACCTAAAATATATGTAATGGAAGTGGTGCTTATTAATTTTGCAGGCTCGAGTGTTCTGATTTTGTGAGTGAATGGGCTGAGTTGAAAAGGGGGCTGTGTCCTCCTGCCTCCAGAAGACTATCTATAAAAGCCAGGGACCTGGAAATTATTTTCAGTGACTAAGAAGGCAACAGCCTAGCAATTATTTGAGTAATTAGGTGTAATTCCTCCCTGTAGGCCTTGTACCCTCCTGTGCTTGCTTCACAGAAGCTCACGAATTAGACAGGCACAGATACTGAAAAGAAAAGTGCCTCAAGATACAGGGGGAGAGCGTGCGGGAGCCCTGTCACTTGGCCTCCACCAGGCTTGGTAAACACAAGCCCCAAGCTATAAGTAAATAGAGGCCCCACTTCACAAACACAGACCAATTAAAATGACAAAGGCAACCACACTTCTGGGTGGAGCTTAGGGGAGCTGGATGCTGCCAGGAATGAATGGTCTTGGGTTCCCAGCCTGGTGCCCCCACCCTTGCAATTCCACCCCTGCCTCTCACACCGGGTTTCGATCCCTCAGCAGGTCGTGTCCAGCTCTTCAGAGAATTTTTCATGTGCCTGCTTTCATCCGGACTCCTAGCAGATCCTCAATCTGCTTCTCACTCCTAACCATATCAAAGAAATGAAATCATGGGGAAAAAAACCCAATAGATCCTTCAAACTGTGCAGCAAGCCCTTTTACCTCGGAAAAGGACGACCCCTAGACTGCCAAGATGAGTGGGAGTTTTTGGGAAACGGGACAAAAAAATCAGCAGGGACAATCTTGCCTCCAATTACTTACCTGGAGGCTATTTTTAAAACACCTTTGGACATATTTTTCAACAAACTAGTAACAGAATGAAGATCTTGCTTCTCATTTGTTTGTAGGGTTGAACCACATGGCAACATCTTAAAGTTCGAGATGATTTCTTTTTCAAAGAATAAGCCACCATGGCAGTAGCATCTTAGAGCAAACTAGAATCTGTGTCCATAATAGAAAAAAAAAGGCATTGATTGATGAGTTTATTGTCATTAAAAAAGGACAACTGTATACATTTTTTTAAGAATTGAAAACTTTTCCCATCCTTTCAACACTGAACAAACCTCACAGCCACTGCACCAGGCTCTCTGAACAGAGGAGGGTATGATATGAGATGAAGGACCCAGGCTTCTCTTCTAGCAGGGCCTCAAGGAATGGCTGGAGACCCTTTGCCCCCACCATCTTGTGTCTCAGTTTTCTGAGAGGGACCAGAATCCCACCCTCTTCCCCTGTCTGCAGACTTCCTTCTAGCCAAACGCCCTCCAAGGTCCTGGAGGCCAGGCCCAGGATAGAACCCATCCAGCCTCTAAGTCTCTGTTCACCAAAACAAGCAGCCCACTCTTGCTTGGGCAGGGACAATATTAAACACTCTCCAACCTGACTTTTTGCTTCCCTTGTGGCTCAGCTGATAAACAATCCACCTGCAATGTGGGAGACCTGGGTTTGATCCCCTATAGAAGGGAAAGCCTACCCACTCCAGTATTCTGGCCTGGAGAATTCCATGGACTGCATAGTCCACGGGTCGCAAAGAGTCAGACACGACTGAACAACTTTCACTTAACTTCACAGTTCTGTTTCCTATGAGGGGAGGCATGGTTTACACTTAGACTCACTGTCCTTCCTCGCATGTGGTCTATCAACTTATTCACGTTTTGCAACAGTTTGGCATGTAAGTAATCTAAGCGCCTAGTGCAAAATTTCATTGTGATATTAAAAGCCCTCCAATAAAGGGCTTCCCAGGTGGCTCAGCAGTAAAGAATCTGCCTGCAATGCAGGAGCCTCAGGAGGCGCAGGTTTGTTCCCTGGGTGGGGAAGATGCCCTGGAGGAGGCCATGGTAACCCACTCCAGTATTCTTGCCTGGAGAATCCCACATGCCACGGACAGAGGAGCCTGGTGGGCTCAGTTCTTAGGTTCTCAAAGAGTCAGACAGGACTGAAGTGACTGAGCACTCGCATACACACACACACACACTCTAATACAACTCATAATGGTTTCGTGTTATCAATACATTTCAGAAGATACCTTAAAAAAATGAAAGCTAATACTCCAATGCAAATCAGGAGCCAAGGACATGCAATCTGAGAATACCCAACTTGGGAATGGACAGTACTTTGACTCTGCCTTGTGAAATGAGTCCCTTTCCTGAGCTCTGAGCCATTCCACTAGTGAACCCACACAAGATGCAAATGTTTCCAGGGTAAACATGGATTTCTAGCTGGTAGATCAGACACTTGATTAATTTCAGTGACTTGATTGATATTATTGACAATGAAACAAAAAATCACCTACTATTGACAAATTATAAAAGAACAGCTTTACCTAAATATAAAGGACACACCAAATTAGCCACCTGTTTAAATTATGCAATTTAATGTTTAGTGTGTTCGTAGTCATGCAACCATTACCACAATTTCTGAGCATCTTTATCACCCTCCAAAGAAATGCCATAACCACTAGCAGTCAGCCTCCATCCACCCCCTATAGCCCCCCACAGCTGACTCCCTTCTTCAGGCCATATAACTCCTAATCTACTTCCTGTCACTATGAATTTGCCTATTTTGAACATTTCATAATAATTGTACAATATCTTGTCCTTTGTCACCAGCTTCTTTCACGTGGTATATTTTCTAGATTCACCCATGTTGAGGCATGTGTGAGGACATTATTTTGTACTGCTGAATGATATTTCACTGTTTGGATCTATTTTTGGCTGCACTGCGTGACATGCAGGGTCTTAGTTCTCTGACCTGGGGTGGAACCTGTGCCCCCTGCACTGGAAAGGCTATGTCTTAACCACTGGACCACCAGAGAAGCCCCTGGCGACACACCCTATTTTACTTATCCCTTCACCAGCCACTGGATACCTATGAATAGTGCTGCTGTAAATATTCACGTGCAAGTTTTTGCATGTAGGGTATGCTTTCCTTTCTCATGAGTGTATTCTGCAGAGTGGAATTAACTAGGTCACTTGGTAACCCTACCTTCTGGATTGTTTTCCAAAGCAGCTGCACCATTTCACATTCCCATTGGCGGTACATGATAGTTCTAATTTCCCCACATCTTCACCAGCACTTGTTATTATTTTTTATCATGGCCATTCTGGGTCATGTGGGTGTTACTAATGGTTTTGATTTATGTTTCTTTAATAACTAAGGGTACTGAGAATCTTTTCATGTGCTTAATTGGTTATTTGATATCATTTATTGGAAAACAGATCTTTTGCCCATTTTTACACTGGGTTTGTATTTTTATTATTGAGTTGTAGGAATTCTTTATATATATATCATAGATATAAGTCCCTTATCAGATATATAATTTGCAAAATTTTGCTTTGGGGTTATAACTAAGAAACTATTGCCAAATTCAAGGTCACAAAGATTACATCTATGTTTTCTCCTGAGAGTTTTATAGTTTGAGCCCTGACATATAGGTTTTCTATTCACTTTGACTTAATTTTTGTACTTAGCATAAAGTAGGGGTCCAACCGCATTCCTTTACATGTGAATATCCAGCTGTCCAAGTAACTTTGTTGAAAAGAATATGCTTTCCCCATTGCATTGTCTTGGCATCCTTGTTGAAATCAATGTATGATGGAGGCAGGGATTTTGTTCCAGACTCTCCCTTAACTCTATTGATCTATATGTCTGTCCTCATGTCCATGCCACACTACATTGATCATTGTAGCTTTGAAGCAAGGTTTGAAATTGGGATTTGTTAGCCCCCCAACTTAGTTCTTATCCAAGACTATTTTGGCTATTATGGATTCCTTGAATTTCCGTATGAAACCTAGGATCAACTTGTCAATTCCTGCAGAGAAGCCGGCTGGGGGTTTTGATGTGGTTGATCTGCAGATCCCCCTGCTTAGTATTGCCATCTTGTTCGTTCACTCAGTTATGTCCGACTCTGCGACCCCATGGACTGCAGCACACCAGACTTCCCTGTCCTTCACTATCGCCCAGAGTTTGCTCAGACTCATGTCCATTGAGTCAGGGATGCCATCTTAACAATACTGAAATTCCTAATCTACGAACATGCCTTTTCATTTATTTAGGGCTTGATTCATTTCTTTTAACAATGTTTTATGGTGTTCAAAGATTTATACTTCTCCTGATAAATTTATTCCTAAGTGTTTTATTCTTCTTGATACTATTGTAGGTAAAGCTATTTTCTTACTTTCATGTTTTGTTTATTGCTGTGTGTAGAAATACAATTGATTTTTACATATTTATGCTGTAACTTTAAACCTTATTGAACTGCTTATTAGCTCTAATAGTCTTTTCAGTGAACTCCTTAGTGTTTTCTGTATACATATCTATACACCATATCACATCATCTGCAAATGGAAAAGTTTTACTACTTCCTTTCAAAATGGATGACTTTTATTCCATTCTCTTGCCTAATCGTCCTGGCTAAGACTTCTAATTTAGGACAGAAGTGGAAAGAACAGACACCATTGTTTTGTTCTTGATCTTAGAAGGTAAACATTCAGTCTTTTTTGTACTATGCATTATGTGAGTTAACTCTGGAATTTTGAAAGCTCGGTTTAAGAACATTTTAAACAGGAAAACTAATATCTACCTGGCACAGTAAACTGCCCTACATTGGTGTAACTCCTGGGTAGACCAAAAAGAAACCCTCCAGCTCTACAATGTTATAAGAACCTGGTGTGGATTCTGCCATGGCATCTTGTGGTTGTTACTGTTGTTGATCTGCTATCGTTGATCAGTCTCTAAGTCATGCCCAACTCTTTGTGACGCCATGGACAGCAGCACACCAGGCTTTCCTGTCCTTCACTATCTCCCAGAGCTTGCTCAAACTCATGTCCATTTTCTTAGTGATGGCATCCAACCATCTCATACTCTGTCACCCTCTTCTCCTCCTGCCTTCATCTTTCCCAGTATCAGGGTCTTTTCCAATGAATCAGCTGTTCACATCAGGTGGCCAAGGTTTTTTGGAGCTTCAGCTTCAGTCTTTTCAATGAATAGTCAGAGCTGATTTACTTTAGGATTGACTGGTTTGATATCCTTTGCTGTCCAAGGGGCTCTTAGTCTTCGTCAAAACCACAGTTTGAAAGTGTCAATTCTTTGGCACTCAGCTTTCTATGGTCCAACTCTCACATCCATACATGACTACTGGAAAAACCACAGCTTAGACTATACAGACCTTTGTCAGCAAAGTGATGTCTCTGCTTTTTAATACATTGTCTAGGTTTGTCATAGCTTTTCTTTCAAGGAGCAAGCATCTTTTAATTTCAAGGCTACAGTCATCATCCATAGTAATTTTGAAGCCCGAGAATATCAAGTCTGTCACTATTTCCATTTTTTCCCATCTATTTGCCATGAAGTGATGGGACTGCATTCCATGATCTTAGAAACAGATACCACTGTCAAAGCTTTCTAATATTCCACCTTCTGAACTTCTACAAAGTTGTTATCGTTCAGGCAAATGAACATTGTTCATGCAAAATTGATGGTGTCAATAAGAAATTTTAAAATCTTTCTTTTGCCAGGTGATGCTCTTCATTTAAGAATCAGATGAACACTAAGATGCAGCTTAAAATACAGTGAGAAGTAAAAACTTTGCTGAGAATCATGGTACACGCACATCTACTTCTGCATCTGTAGATGCCTCTTTACCTGTATCTACACCCACACCTATATCTGTGTCTGTTCTTGCCTATTATGCTCATATCTATATATTTGCAATATGGCCTTGACATCAGATACATATAGTGTTGCTTCATCACTGAGCAGCTGAACTACATTCGGTCCATGGTGGGCAGGCAGCTCATTCAGCCTTGTGATGGCAGCATCACTTAGCTGCATGAAATCTGTGCTAAGATCTCTGTACCTGTTTCATTCATGGTGACATGGTGGCCTTGGATCCTGGAGTCAGGGATCTGAGCGGGGTCGCCATGGTGATGGCTCGTCCGCATCTCCCTTCCATGCTCTGCTGGTTCTGGATCACATCCCTGTGGCTGGAGGTCCAGCTCCATGCACATATGGGGCACACGCAAATCATTCTAGGTGTGTGGGACATTGTTCTCATTTCTTTGCACAACCGTTCCTCCTAAACACACACACACACACACACACACACACACACACACGAGGAATTACTCCACTTCGATAGATTTGGGCTTACATGAATGTCTTAGCTCAGGCTGCTACAACCAAATACCACAGATCAGGCAGGCTTAATAGCTGACATTGATTTCCCACAGTCCTGGAAGTCCAAGACCAAGGTGATCCCATTCCCGGGAAGAACACTCTTCCTGGCTTGCAGATGGACGTTTTCTCACTGTCCTCACAGGGCGGAAAGAGTAAGCTCTGCTCTCTTACTCTCTTTGTAAGGGCACTAACCCCCCATGGGTGCCCCACCCTCATGACCTCACCTGAATTTAATTACCTCCCAAAGGTGGAACTTGTAAATACCATCATATTGGGGGTCAAGCTTTCAACATATTGCTGTAGGAAAGACAGAAATATTTGTCCATGACCAGCTTGCTCCCTCTTCCCAGAAAGGCAGACCAAGCCTATTACAACTCCACTTAGGAAGAGCCCTGCATCTTCTGACTTCCTGGTTTCCATCTCCCTGAGATTGATGGAGTGGACCATGAGGTCCCCAACGAAGGCCTCTTTGTGGTTTCTACAGTTCATTTTGTGAAGGTGTTTGAAATAAGTGTCTCATGACTGAATAGCTAGCATTTAAAGCAACAAAAATAAAAGAGCAGAAGAGGAAGGATGGCTTCAGAACAAGAAGACAGAAAACAGCAAGCCTGCTGGCCACACTCTGAATGTCCTGAGTGGAAGGGGAGGCTGGCGCAGCACTCTGGGTGCCCAGCTCCTGCCACTGACATTTACATAAGTGAGAAGATGAAACACATCTAAATAAATTAGTGGCAAACACTAAAAATGTTGAGCAAGTTTCCAGAGACTGCACAATACTTTCTGACCCTTGGCTGAACAGATGATACAATCAGAAACTGCTCAGGACTCCATCCTAAGAACCCAGGCAAGAATGATACATGATGTCACTTGGGGTATCTCGATTCAGGGGGCCTCCTGCAGTCCAGCACTCCCCTGGTGGCCAGCACAGTTCCAGGTCCTCAGTAGCCTGTAAACACCATGCCACTGGTCTAGGACTCAGAGCTCTTGTCCCTCTCATTGTCTGTTCCACGATGGGTTAAATCCCAAACGTCAACCTTCTTCATCTGAGAGGGATGTTCAGCTGTTAGAGTCCCAGTCCTATGGAGTCACTGGGTGGTCCCCTTGCCGACCAGTCTCCAGACCCTGTACAACAACCCCACCCACACATCATACAGGAATCCAGACTCCAAACCCCTGCCATCCCTGTAGTTATAGCTCTTTACAAACCCCCATGAGGATCCCTTTCCCACCCTACCTCCAGGGCTTGCCCAAACTCCCGTCATCCATCGTCTGAACTCCTAATACATCCTGGTACCCATGCTCATCCACGGTCCCAGGAAAGTGCTTCTTTCCAGGACATCCTTCCCACACCTCCAGTATCATTTTCCTAGAAGGCCAATCTAGCTATGTCCATTCTATGGCTTTCCTCTTTTTCCTGGACAACTACCAGGCTAAGCCTCTCTCCCTCCTTTGAGGTTAGCTGTGTCCACATGCAGAGGTGGCACGTGTCAGTCACTTCCAGTCCAGCCCACAGAGCCTCTCCAGTTGCCTGCAAGCTTCATCCTTTCCTGACAAATGCAGAGATGACCTTGAACATCATGCAATGAAGATGGCAGAGCCCCAGTCAGTCTGAGTCCTGAATGACTGCATGGACCAAAACCCCCAACTCCCCTTAAAAAACAAGAGCTTTTGAACCTATTTACATGATCAAAATTAAACTATCCTTGTATTTGTGCTATTGTACATTTTTGTGTGTATTTCTTAGACAGCTAGAGTTAGCCTAATAAAGATATCTTCTGCTTAGAAACTTCTTTGATCTGCAGCACTAAGTCCAGCTGTCTCAGTACGATTAGGGTTTCTCAGTTTAACCCCACTTTGCCTCTTCAGCTATTTTCAGTGTTTCTCTTTACACAGAGACTCCACAGGTAGCTCCTCACCATTTGCTGGAAACGTCATGCTCATTCGTGCCCAGGGATAACTTAATTTAATCTGTAGCATCATTTGTAAGAGACAATGGTAATCACATTACAGTAATACAAAAGTATCAACTTGTAATGTCAATGTATACATTTATTAAATTAACATGTTGTATACTTTAAATTCATATAATGTTATATGCCAGATATGGGCTTCCCACATGGTTCAGTGGTAAAGAATCTGCCTGCCAAATAGGAGACATGGGTTAGATCCCTAGGAAGGGAAGATCCTCTGGAGAAGGAAATGGCGACTCACTCCAGTATTCTTGCCTGGGAAATCCCATGGACAGAGGAGCCTGGCGGGCTGCAGTGCATGGGGCTGCAAAGAGTTGGACACGACAGAGCACAGCACCATGTGCCGTATGTCAAATATATTTTAGTTTCAACAAAGAGGCACTAAAAGTGATTCTACCTCCTGGAAGACTCCTCTCAAAAGTGACTCAAACTTTTCTCACTGCTGTCCTCAGAGTAAGACACTGCTTGTGTTTCATTTTCCAGAAATCCAAATCTGGAGCAAAACTGAGGTCTTGGTGCTTCTTGGAAGGGCTTTCTCTACCTTTGTCGTCACTCTTCACCATGCAGGCTAAGTCACTTCAGTCCTGTCTGAGCCTTTGCGACCTGGACTACAGCCCTCCAGTCTCCTATGTCCCTTGTATTCTCCAGGCAAGAATACTGCAGTGGGTTGCCATGCCCTTCTCCAGGGGATCTTCCCGACCCGGGGATCGAACCCATGTCCCTTACATCTCCTGCATTGGCAGGCAGGTTCTTTACCACCAGTGCCACCTGAGAAGTCTGAGTTCTTCACTGTGGTGAGTGAGGAACTAATGGTTTAGGCAGTTAGAGTGGTTTCTGTTTTCTGCACACATCCCCCCTGGGGAAACGACAGGGGATGAGAGCGCGGTGATTTGGGTGACTGGATTCTTCCATCTCTTATGGGGAAGAAGTGTCATTTCTGTCTCTTCTCCTCCATCTACATCAGCTCCCAGGCAGACCTATAGATGGCTCTGAAATACTTTAATCTTTGCAGAGAAAAAAGCTAAATAAATAATCCCAAAGTGTTAAGATAGACCTGTAAACCACTGATGTTAGAAGATATTGCAGTTAATTCTACAAGCATCTGGTTTATGGAGGTTATACTGAGATGCTGTTACTGTCATTTAGTTGCTAAGTCATGTCCGACTCTTCTGCGATCTCACAGACTGTGACCCGCCAGGCTCCTCTGTCCATGGGATTTCCCAGGCAAGAATACTGGAGTGGGTTGCCATTCCCTTCTCCGGGGAATTCTTCTGACCCAGGGATCACACCCCCATCTCTTATGTCTCCTGTACTGCAGGCAGATTCTTTACCACTCTGCCACCAGGGAAGCCCTAGAGTGAGACACCTGTTTTTAAACTTTATGGATGCAAATACTTGATGAGTACTTGTAAAGTCTCTGCACTCACACCCAGTGGAGGATGAGACCAGAAGTTCCCATCTGATCCTATTATTTAGAAGTTAAGGAGTGCTGGAGTTGGGAAGACAGAGGCTCCATGAAGTCAGGTTTTCCAGCCCTGCTAGGGTGCCTGGGCACAGGCCCAGAGCTGAGGAGGATGCTGTAGGTTGGTGAGTGCAGGGGGGTGCAGGTGGGGCAAAGGAGGGCTGCCATGGTGCGTAAGGATGGACTGTGGCATCTGCACCTGCACAAGAGAGAAAACAATCAGGAGACAGGGTGCTCACAATACCCACTCTGCCAGGTGGTAGCTACTGGCAATGACAAGGTCATGAGTGTCACGTGGGAATGAACCCTGAGGGGGCTAGAGGGAAAGATCACTGAAGGCGGGGAGGTCAAGGAATCACAGGGCCAGTACAGAGATGGTGACTGTGTCACCAAGAGCAGCCTGAGGAGCGAGGTGAAGAGGAAGCAGCGAGTGGGGCTGGAACCTCTGTGAACATGCAGGGACCACAACAAGGGGCAGTAATGGGTGCTGAGAATCACGTCAACTTCACAAAAACTGGAATTTTCAAAATTTGAAGGAGAAATTAGTGGGAATTAGCCATGGGGCCAAGGCTACTAAGCCTCCCTCAAACTCAGAGGTGAGTGGGAAACCTCACAGCCTCCCCAGAAGGATTCAGGGAAGATGATGGACCAGAAGGTCCTCGACCTTCAGGGCTTCTTGGTCTAGTGGGAAGATACAAAGTATCAGCTCATCAAACGCACAGCAGAGTGGTTACCACGCAGCTCGTATTTAAGACAAGTGTCTACGTGCTCTGTGCTCCTACAGATTGTGAGCCCCCTCCACCTGGAATACAGGGAGCGCAGGCTGTCAACCTCTGTGGCAAAGAGCAGACACGTCCTCTGCTGCTGCCTCAAGTGGATCTCAGATGCATCCTCCCTGGGATTCCCTCAGCTGCTGTCTCGCTCCTACCTTTCATCTCGACATCCAATTCATCTTGGCACTGACAGTTGAGATCAGAGTGAGATGAAGAAGAAGCAGGTATGAAAATATTCAAAACGAGCCTAGCGCACCCCAATGTAGAAATTTATGGTTGCTTCTTCACCTCATTTGCAAGTTCCCTTGGGATAGAAGAGTGAGCTAATGACCCTTCACTCTATATTCAATGATTATGACAAAATTCAAATACTGGGGAAGAGCAGAGAGCATGTGGGTCCCATGTGAACTTGTCTGTCCATGAAGAATGTATCCCCAGCCCTCTTCATTTCCAAACATCAAGTGTCAATCAGGATAGAAACCACAATTGGGATAGCATCCCTCCTGAGACTCCTGAGTCAACTTTTTACTGTCTCACCTACTCCACAAAGTACTGACTAAGATAGAGACCAGTTCCTTCCTTGAAAAAAAGTGAAAGTGAAAGTCGCTCAGTCATGTCTAACTCTTTGCAAACCAATGGACTATATAGTCCATGGAATCCTCCAGGCTAGAATACTGGAGTGGGTTGCCAATCCCTTCTCCAATGGATCTTCCCAACCCAAGGATTGAACCCAGGTCTCCTGCATTGCAGGTGGATTCTTCACCAGCTGAGCCATAAGGGAAGCCCAAGAATACTGGAGTGGGTAGCCTATCCCTTCTCCAGCAGATCTTCCTGACCCAGGAATCAAACTAGGGTCTCCTGCATTGCAGGCAGATTCTTTACCAACTGAGCTATCAGGGACGCCTTCCACGGGGTTGCAAAGAGTCAAAAATGACTGAACGATTTCCTTCCTTGGCTGGCCCCCAAATCTGGAGCAGACTAAGAACATGCATGAGGCTAGAGGCACCTCTTAGCATCTCCCCCACACCTCCAGATCACTGGGTAACCAGGCCGAAGCACAGAAGACTGCCAGTCTATTTCGTTATTGTTTAGTCACTAAGCTGTGTCCAACTCTTTGAGATCCCATGGACTGCAGCACACCAGGCTTCCCTGTCCCTCACTATCTCCTGAAGTTTGCGCAAACTCATGTCCACTGAGTTGGTGATGCCATCCAACCATCTCATCCTCCATTACCCCCTTCTCCTCTTGCCCTCAATCTTTCCCAGCATTAGGGTGTTTTTCTAACCAGTCAGCTCTTTTTAACAGGTGGCCAAAATATTAGAGCTTCAGCTTCAGCATCACTCCTTCCAGTGAATACTCAGGGTTGATTTCCTTTAGGATTAACTTGTTTGATCTCATTGCTGTTCAAGGGACTCCAAGAGTCTTCTCCATCACCACATTTGGAAAGCATCAGTTCTTTGGTGCTCAGCTTTCTTTATAGCCCAACTCTCACATCCATACATGACTATTAGAAAAATCATAGCTTTGACTAGACAGACCTTTATTGGCCAAGTTGATGTCTCTACTTTTTAATACACTGTCTGGGTTTGTCATAGAGTTTCTTCAAAGGAGCAAGCGTGATCTCTTTACTTACTTGCTAGTGTGATGCGTGATGCTCGTTACAGAAGGAACTTAAAGCAGCATATAAGAACTCACAAAAGGCAAGACTGTCATAATAAAGCTAAAGGAGGAGTAAAGGAAGGAGAAGCCAAGCTGCGGAATATAGAAGGAGGCAGGGAGATGGCTGAAGGAAGCAGAACAGAAAGCCCTGCGCCCTTGCTGTGCATGTGGCAGGGACCCTGGGCCGCAGTACATGGTCCACAGTACTTGAAACCTCACGACAGACCCCTGCCCTGAGAAGTGCAGCCACCACCAGTGCCGAGGCCAGCTGGACTGGAGCTCCATCAGGAAGAACCTTCATCCCGAGATGCACACTGCACTCAGCCACATCCTCCCTGACACACACAGACTTCACACCGCCACTCAGGACAGGCTGATGACATCAACCTGTAGAGCATGGGCTCCAAGCTGGATGGAGCTTTGCTGCTGTAACTCAGTCTAGGAATATACTTCAGAATATCTAAAATGTCCTTTAGTGACCTTCATCACATACCCTTCCTAGGAGAGAGGATTTAGACCATGGCCGGCAGCGTTGCTCTCATGACCCTCCCTCCTGGAGCTCAGCCCTGTAACACCATCAAGGCAAATAGAGACCCCACCCCACTTGGAAAACCCACGCCCCTAACCAGGGCTGTACACTGTCAAGGCAATCCTTTAACATCCATTTATAGGCGAACTGGGCGGTTATTCCCAGGAAACCTATAGGATGAACTACAATGCACAGGTGAAGGGGGGAATGCATTCTACAAAGCACAACTGATGATCTTCTCCAGGAAAACAGCCAAACTTAATTCCATCAAACATCTGTTCTGTGGATAGCTGTCTTCCCCCACTGCATGACAGGAGTGTTAACTGTTTCTCCATTATAAACGATGCTGTGGTGAACATCCTTGCTTGGAAGTACTTTTTTTCCCTATTAGGGTTTTTTTGTTTTCAGAGAAGATTCTCAAAGATGAAAATGCTTCACTAAACTGTCTAGATATGTTTAAAGGATTTGATCACCTTCCAGATATCACCTTCCAGTTCCCCTGCAGTGACACTGGTTACTGTCACCTATCACTACTGATGCAGAAGTGTCCTTGTCTATCCTCCAATCCTGAGTCAGTAATCGGCTAAACACTTCTCCTTAAGGTGCTATGCCCTATGCACTCACTGCTGCTGCTGCTGCTAAGTCGCTTCAGTCGTGTCCGACTCTGTGCGACCCCGTAGACAGCAGCCCACCAGGCTCCCCTGTCCCTGGGATTTTCCAGGCAAGAACACTGGAGTGGGTTGCCATTTCCTTCTCCAATGCATGAAAGTGAAAAGTGAAAGTGAAGTCGCTCAGTCGTGTCCGACTCTTCGCGGCCCCATGGACTGCAGCCCACCAGGCTCCCCCATCCGTGGGATTTTCCAGGCAAGAGTACTGGAGTGGGGTGCCATTGCCTTCTCCAAGGGGCTTATCAATGGACACTCAACATCCTCACTTTATGCCTGTCCCCCCAACCCACTCATCCCCCTAAAGTCCATGGATTCATGACATCAGAGGTTTTTCCTTTTTTTAATTTCACTTTTTTAAACAACACTTTATTAAATGAATAGAGAAAAGAATTATATGAGCTTAAATACAACATGCATAAAAGCAGTGGGATAACTATCCCATCAAAGAGAACTTTAAAAAAAAAAAGGTCCTCAAAATTATAATGCAACCTTAAATCTAGCAAATAAATAAAGATGGATAGAAATGTCACACATGATAGCACATGGAATTCTGCTCAATGTCATGTGGCAGCCTGGATGGGAGGGGAGTTTGGGAGAGAATGGATATATGCATATGTATGGCTGAGTCCCTTTGCTGTTTACCTGAAACCATCACAACATTGTTAACTCGCTATAAGTAGTAGTGTGTACCTCCTCAGTTCAGTTCAGTTCAGTTGCTCAGTCGTGTCCGACTCTTTGTGACCCCATGAATTGCAGCACGCCAGGCCTCCCTGTCCATCACCAACTCCGGGAGTTCACTCAGATTCACGTCCATCGAGTCAGTGATGCCATCCAGCCATCTCATCCTCAGTCGTCCCCTTCTCCTCCTGGCCCCAATCCCTCCCAGCATCAAAGTCTTTTCCAATGAGTCAACTCTTTACATGAGGTGGCCAAAGTACTGGAGTTTCAGCTTTCGCATCATTCCTTCCAAAGAAATCCCAGGGTTGATCTCCTTCAGAACGGACTAGTTGGATCTCCTTGCAGTCCAAGGGACTCTCAAGAGTCTTCTCCAACACCACAGTTCAAACGCATCAATTCTTCAGTGCTGAGCCTTCTTCACTGTCCAACTCTCACATCCATACATGACTACTGGAAAAACCATAGCCTTGACTAGACAGACCTTAGTCAGCAAAGTAATGTTTCTTCTTTTGAATATGCTATCTAGGTTGGTCATAACTTTTCTTCCAAGGAGTAAGTGTCTTTTAATTTCATGGCTGCAATCACCACCTGCAGTGATTTTGGAGCCCCCAAAAATAAAGTCTGACACTGTTTCCACTACTTCTCCATCTGTTTCCCATGGAGTGATGGGACTGGATGCCATGATCTTCATTTTCAGAATGTTGAACTTTAAGCAAACTTTTTCACTCTCCTCTTTCACTTTCATCAAGAGGCTTTTGAGTTCCTCTTCACTTTCTGCCATAAGGGTGGTGTCATCTGCATATCTGAGGTTATTGATATTTCTCCCAGCAATCTTGATTCCAGCTTGTGTTTCTTCCAGTCCAGCATTTCTCATGAAGTACTCTACATATAAGTTAAATAAGCAGGGTGACAATATACAGCCTTGATGTACTCCTCTTCCTATTTGGAACCAGTCTGTTGTTCCATGTCCAGTTCTAACTGTTGCTTCCTGGCCTGCATACAGATCTCTCAAGAGGCAGGTTAGGTGGTCTGGTATTCCCATCTCTTTCAGAATTTTCCACAGTTTATTGTCCCTGCTCAGTCATGTCCAACTCTTATGAGACTCCATAGACTGTAGCCCTCCAGGCCCCTCTGTCCATGGGATTTTCCAGGCCAAAGTACTAGAGCAGGTTGCCATTTCTTACTCTAGAGGATCTTCCCCACGCAGGGATCAAACCTAGGTCTCCTGTATTGGCAGGCAGACTCTTTACCACTGTGCCACATGGGAAGATCCCAGTACAAAACAAAAAGCTTAAAAACAAAAAGGAAAAAGAAATGTCACACATAAACATATAGATGTGACACTGACTTTTTAAACCACAGCAGTAGGGACTTCCCTGGTGGTCCAGTGGCTAAGACTGTGCTCCCAATGCAGGGGGTCTGGGCTTGATCATTGGTCAGGGAACTAGATCCCACATTCTGCAACTAAAACCAGGGTAGCCCAAAAAAACAAAACTGTGGCAGTGTCTATAGATGATGCAGCAAAAACTGAACATGATGTGATACATTTTTATGGAAGGAAAAGAACATCTCAAGACTTTGTTTGAAAAGGTGGTGAAATTGACATGGGAGGCTTTGCGGGAAATGGATCCTACAGAAGTTACGTGAGTGAGTCTCTCTGTCATTCACAACAAGCATTTTCCTCTCGAGCTCTCTGTTCTCCACTCATGCGCTGTGACTACCTCCAACGCCACTCAGCCCCTGTAGCTATCTTTTCCCTCCTCCCGAATTTATTCCCCGCTGACTCATCCTCTCTCCTGAGAGCAGAACCCAGCGCTTAGGGCAGCATAGCACATCCAGCCAGAGATGCCCCACAGACGTGTGGGACACACACAAATGAAGGACAACTGCTTTCTTGGCAGTGTTGCAGGTAATTTTCAAACAAACGTCTGGTCTTTAACTTCCTAAATGCTAAATTTGACTTTAGAAATGTAGCTATGGAACAAAAGAGAGAAAAGATAAAATACCTAAAGTATTTGCAAATTCAAGCAGAAAAGAGTTCACTGTATGTTTGAATATATGACCTAAAAGAATCTCCGAAGAATCTCAGTATGAGAGAAAATCTACAAAAGTTGTAAATGCCTAAAAACAGATTATCAGGAAGAGCATTTTGAGCCTGGCACTCAGTCCCCCAGCGGTCGAAATAGCGTAATAAACAGCATTTCTACAACACAGTGCAATGAGTTAAGTGAAAATATTCCATGATTCCTGGTGTCTAAGAGTTTTGGTTCACCTCTAACACTGTCTGCCTAGAGTTTTTTAAGCTTAAAAGGATATAAGGTTCTGTCAACAGAAGCCCTTTATTTCTTACAACAAGAGAATGTTGCTTACAATGTGACACCAGCTGCTCGGACAAAATCGGTTCTATCAGAACTAATTTAATTTTACGTAAGTTGATCTATTTGCATCCTGAGTCCTGGGTTAGATGACTAGATACTACTTTACAGACTGATCTTGTTTCCAGCCCCAGTGTGTGGACAATGCTTAATCAGTGTGTACATCAGAAAATACACATAATCATCAAGTACACTAATTAAGCCTAGAACTGTTGTAACACACATGCAGCGTATGGATTAACAAGGCAATTCATTAAAAATCTTAATGACAAATCCTTTATTTCTCATACATTTTATTCCACAATGCTTCAGAGGAGTTCAGCACTTCTGTAACCCATTGACATGCCTCTCTTCAGTGAATTTCTTTTGAATCATCACACATCTGGGTACCCTCTCAACACTGATGGCCTCTGTAGACAAAATACTTCTCACCTTAAACCAGACAACTTGACATCTTTCCTTATGGCAGCTAAAGAAGGATGAATCAACCACTAGCAGAAGCATCAAAAGTAATTAAAATTAAAAGATGGAAATGTATCAAACGCAATCATCACAAAGCAGTATTCCACTTCTACACATTCACCCTTGAAATGTGATAATGAATGTTTGTGTGCTGTTCAGGTTGCCTTTAGAAGAAAATACATCAAAGAAGGTTAAAATCATGTGTATGTAGGTAAAACATTCGTATCTATATACACATATGTATATACTACATAAATGCATATGTTAAATATATTAAAATATATGTATGTGAAATATGTATGCCCTTTACCTCTAAACTTAGCTTTCAGAAACCGGCATTTCTCAAGCAAAATTTCGTTCATGAATGTAACAAAAGATAGATGGAAAAAAACAGTTGCACGATATTTCTGCGATACAACCTATTTTTCTGCCATAAAACAGATAATTTTCAATAATGTACAATAAGTAAGGGGAGGAGGTGGGAGGTGAACCCTGTTTACTTCATCTTGTTAAACACCTAACCGTAAACACAGAAATGGAAAGCAGAAAACCCTGGTTTCATGGCAACACCACATTACATCCTAATGGCACATAGCTTTGATACGTGAGAAATCAATTTCCAAAAAGCCATCGAACTAGCAAATAACCCAATTTTTAAACAGATGTACACTCATACTTTGAAGTCTGTAAAAAAACCCATCCAGTTAATTTCATAGTTTAATAAGAGGTGCATTATTTTCTCTTCTCCCAACTTTTTGAATTCATAGGAAGCTATTTATTTATTAATAAGAGATGAAATTTTACTTAAATTTTACATATTTACTTGTCTAAATATGTCAAATAAACAGAGAAAAGTTTTTTATCTTAAGCCAAACCATATACAGTTTTATAACATTTAAGTCCTGATGCTCTTTTACTAAAAACATTACTTATTTCACCAGGTCAAATGCCCACCAGTATTGGCAGGTTTGGTTTCTCTATGATGTTTAGTCAAAATCCTAGACACTAACTGATATAAAATTTAAATTAGAATACTTAAAAATAATTGGAGGGGTACTTCTATGTCTTTTTTTTTTACTACAAGTAAAATCTTAAGATACACCCAATGAACTTGGAAATGGGGAAACTACATAGGTGAATAAAAGCTTTTTAACCTTGTGAATAGAAAATTGCACACCATCTTCTACTATCTAGATTATAATATTGTCTATTATGTCCTTTTAAAACATAAATTATAACTGAGATGGATGACTTTTGTTAAAGTTCACTTCAAGTTGAAATTCATTTGTTTCAGTTTATCAACTTGGAAGCAATTTCGTCTCAGTGCATTTGGTGTGTCATATCATCAAGCTTTGCCAAATCCAATCCATCACAGTTGAAGGGCCAAACAGTCATAGTTTCTTCATTACTGAAACGTAAGGACAGCGCAAGCGGATGTTTATCAGTGGTAAATTATCATCCTTCTAACTAAAAAGTTGGCGGAATCATAGAAAAGGTGCCATGAATTCTAGCAACTAAGCAGACTGATCTGTAAGGTAGGCTGTTATAATATATCATTTAATACGTTTTTAGGAAGAGGGTATCAAAAACCATTTTGTGAAGGTGATAAAAGCTGTGGTCCCTATTGCTGGGCAAATCACATGCAGTTATAAACACGAGATTTTTCATAGGACCAGAGCACAATGCTTCTCACCCATAGACCACAGAAGTGAGATGAAAGAAAGGCTGGAAGTTTCTAAAATTTGGAAGGTCAGAGCCCACCAATGGGGCAAGAAACCAACACCAGATGCTCTTCTCCAGGGAGCCATAGTTCTGGAAGAAACACACACACATGTATCTGAACAGAATGTCCTCCAAGAAGCTCAGAAAGATTTTCCCAGTTCTTGTAGATGAACTCTGATTGACATCCAGGACCCTGTATTTCCCTCCTCCAGGTCCCGACTCTGAATCTGCACCCAGAACCCTCACCATCCCCCAACAACAGGCTCTATCACTGTTCCCTAGACCAAGTCCAGCCCTTCTAACTCCACAGGGACTTATCTACTTTGAAAGTCAAAAACAAGAAATTATTTGTCCAAATTATGTTCGAAGCTAAGAAATGCCTTATGTTTCAGCTGTGTTTGAGACTTCAGATTATCTAAGGATGGATGAGGGCAGAGCAAGCCTGCTCAGAGTGCCTAGCACTTTTCCATGTGAAGAGGGCCAGGATCTGACACATTCAATTTTTTCCCTGCTCATTGTGAGCCCTATTTCTTAATGACATCACAGGTCACCTTACATCCTCTCCTGCTTCAAGTCCCTGAAATCATGAAAATCATGGATATCTGTTTAATATTAAATTAAAGTAATACTCAAAACAGCAGAATTTAGTATTTTCCTCCCCTGCAACATTGAGATTTCAAACCAAGGGAAGGAGTTCCCATCTCTTGATGTTCTTAGACCTCAGAAGAAAGATATTGAATCTGTTTGTGACTTTGATTATATAGGCTATGCCTTGTCCCAAAGAGAATTTAAAGTAAGAATACACATGCTTTTTAAAACATGTTAAACATGTAAACTAGTATACTTACCATCAAGGTTAATGCTAGCAAATTGCAACTTGAAGAGTAGAATCCAGGACTTCCTTTGTGGTCCAGTGGGTAAGAATCTGCCTGCCAATGCAGGGGCACAGTTTCAATCCCTGGTCAGGGAAGAGCCCACATGCTGTGGAGCAACTAAGCCAATGAGCCACAGCTACTGAGCCCACTCTTTCTTCAGCTACTGAGCCTGAGAGCCTAGAGCCTGAGTTCGACAAGAGAAGCAAGGAGACGTCCAAACACCACAACAAAGAATAGTCCCCTCCCTACAAATAGAGATTGTACAATCTGCCTGCAATGCAGGAGACCCAGGTTCAATCCCTGGGTTGGGAAGACGCCCTGGAGAAAGGACTGGCTACCCACTCCAATTACTTGAAGAACCCCCTGGACAGAGGATCCTGGTGGGCTACAGCCCACGGGGTCACAAAGAGTTGGACAAAACTGAATGATTAACACTCTCACTTTCACTACAACTAGAGAAAGCCAGCTGCAGCAACAAAGACCCAGGGCAATCAAAAATAAATACATGAATTAATTCATTTTAAAAAGATAGAATCAGAACTAATAGGTTATTAACCCCACCACTAGCAATACTTAGAAAGTGTTAACTAACAAAAGCATTTTAAGGTCATCCCTGAACTCCAGGATTCCTTTTAAAATTCCTATTAAGTTTTTCAGGCTTTGTTGCTGACATGAATATATTTCCATATGAGGAAGCGGTGATCTTTTGTGACCATTTTTATCTCATAACCCTTAACTTTCTCTGTTTCCAGGACAACCACATAGACTTGATAGCAATCCCATTATTGAAGTGAACATGACACACTGTCACCTTTTGCACAATCTTATAAAAATTCATAAATACTATAAAATTACTTATTTTGCAAAGATACACTAGGTAGATAGCATTTCCAAGCCAATACCAACAATACCACATCTGCTAATGATGGTGACAGCCACGAATTTTCGATTGCTTATGGATTTTGATCTAAACGTTGCCACTATCCTACTAACTGATCTCCAGCCAGAAATAAGCATAATAATTGTCCCCTGGCATCAGAAATTCTGAAAATGAGGCTTTTTCATAGAGAAGAGGCATTGTGTCATTTTCATTTGCTGGCAATATTTAGAGTCAATTGTGTAATTAAAAAAAACTTTCCATGAAAAATAAAAATACAGAATGTTTTTAAACATAAGCAAAATGATGAAAGAAAGAACATTAATCTATGAGAAAGACAACGATTCCAGGGACATCTGCCCATCTGCTCCTGGTTCCCAGGAGCTTTTGATTTAGTTAGTTCTGCAGAAATACGACAGAGAACCTCTGGCTGTACAACTCAGAGAGGTGACTTACCGATATCACACCCCCCTCAAACCATTAGCAAAGCCTGGACCAACAGATAGAAACACCCTAAATGAAAAGATTAGTAAAAATATACCTCATCAAGGCTGTGTGGGGTGTGTGTGTGTGTGTGTGCTCAGTTGCTCAGTCCCTCAGTCATGTCCAGCTCTTTGCAACCCTATGAACTGTAGTCCACCAGGCTCCTCTGTCCATGGGGATTCTCCAGGCAAGAATACTGGAGTGGGTTGCTATCCCCTTCTCCAAGGGATTTTCCCAACCCAGGGATCAAACCCAGGTCTCCTGCACTGGCAGGTATAATGGGAGTAAACTCCACTGCTCTGGGCCTGACTCTGCGTGAAGGTGGGAGGAAGCCACCAAGCTGACATCCTTGGTGAGCACTCCCTCCTCCAACAAGGAGTAATGAGTAGAAGCGATAGTCAATCCCTCATGTGGGCTTGGTGCGTGAATCCCCCCCCCCCCCACCAAATCCAAGTGAAGAATTTACAGCAGTCTGGTTTGCTGCCTGGGGGAAACAAACACGACTTTTCCTAAATGAACAGATCTTTAGTCAAACCTAACTATAATTACATACAAGATTTAAAATTAAAGTTTAAAATATTTTTAAAAATGAAAGTCTGACATGCAAAAGGATTAATGAATAAAGAAGAGGGTTAATATACAAGCAAACTAAATAAACACTGACTTTATAAAGCAGTGATAATAACGTCTAATGTGGGGAAGCTCCACTTTGAAGTCAGGAGGAGTGGGTTTGATTTAAAGAAGCCTGTAGCTATTTTATCCGAGAGGATGGTAAAGGTACTGATTAATTTTAAATGTATTATGTAAAACATGTATATGAACATTTCTAGGGTAACCAATAAGAGAAAGAAGTATTGACTGAGGGAAAAAAAAATTATCAGTTTAAAATAAGGCAAGAAAAAATAAACAAAAATCATATAACTTGCCATTATATGACAAAAAAGTCAGTTTATCAGGAACACACACCACTTCTAGTCTTGCAAGCATCTAATAACACAGCCTCAAAATATATAAAGCAGAAATTTAGAGAACTCTAATACAAATCAACAAAGCTCTTATCGTGATGTAGACTTTAATTTCCCCAGTAAGTGACTGATAACACAAAGATCAGTAAGGCTGTAGATAATTAAAAATACACAAACCTGAGCTAACAGACATATATAGAACCCAATTTTAAAAAACATGCATAGAATATTATGAAAGTGACAATATACTGGAAAATAAATACCAAAGAATTAACATCACAAGACCATGTTTTTTAAGCATAAGGTAGTTAAGGTAGAAATCAATAAGAATAACTTGAAAGAAAGACAAATATTAGAAAACTAAAATTTACAATGTGTTTAAATCACTCACTGAGTACGTGGCAATTAAAAACAACATCATTACAGAAAGATAACAAAAATACAAAGTCTTAAAACCTACAGGATATGGAAAACATTATCCATTGAGGCCTTAAATGTAATAGACTTTACATGGAAAGAAAAAGCAATGCGTATACAAATATACAGCCAGTTTAAGAAGTTAGAAGAATAAACAGAATAATCATAAAGAAAAGAAAGCAACTAATAAATAGCAGGTATTAATGCAATAAAAATAAAGATAAAATTGAGAGGCTCAACAGAGTCTAAGCTGCCTTAAAAAGCTTCTCTAAAAGGGAAACATCAGGTAACAATAATCAACAAGAAAAATCTTGCAAATAAACAATACTCAAAATGGGAATTACTCATAGAAGCATTAAGAATATAAATAATAGAAACAACTTTATGCCTATACATTCGAAGATTAGTTAAACAAGCAGATTCCTCTAAAGACGTAAACATTTAGCCTGACTCAGAATTATCTAGATGTCTAATGGTCTCATAGCATTAAATTGAGATGCTACATAACATTCTCCCCTGAAAAACAAACCAACAGTTCCAGAAGGTTTAACAAATGAATTTCACCAGAGCATTAACAAACAGATGATTCCAATCATACGCAAACGCATGCAGAAAACAGAAAAAGAGGGCACACTCTCCAATTAGTTTTATGAGGTTAAGTAGAATCATGATATCAAAACCAGGGGAAAAAACAGTGGGAGGAAGAAAATTCCAGGATAATCTTACATCTGAACTTAGACACAAAATCCTAAGCAAAATATTTGTAAACTTACCTCATAAAATACCAAAAAAATAATCTGTCATGAGAAAATTGAGTTAATTTCAGTAATACAAGGTTGATTCATATTAAACATTCTAATCATACAATGGCTTAAAATAGGAAAACAAAGTCTGTGCTGATGACTGAATTACCACTGTGGGCATTTGAAGTTCAATTCCATGGGGGACTCAGAAACACACCTGGGAATGGCAACACCAGGGCGTGAGGAAGCTGGGGTGTTGCTCTCCCCATCAGGTGAGGGTCCCTCACGGCACTTCTGACAAGTTCTATGCAGGCTAAGCCCAGTCCCCCAGCCACAGGACAGCCCTCAAGCAGAGAAACTCAAGTGCTTGAGATTTGAATCTCTGGCCTGTACCCGTTGTTGCTGTTCAGTTGTTCTGTCATGTCCAACTCTCTGCCACCCCATGGACTGCAGCACGCCAGCCTTCCCTGTCCTTCACTATCTCCCAGAGTTGGCTCAAACTCATGTCCATTGAGTCAGTGATGCCATCCAGCCATCTCATCCTCTGTCACCCCCTTCTCCTCCTGCCCTCAATCTTTCCCAGCATCAGAGTTTTTTTCCAATGAGTCAGCTCTTTGCATCAGGTGGCCAAAGTATTGGAGCTTCAGCTTCAGCATCAGTCCTTCCAATGAATATTCAGGGTTGATTTCCTTTAGGATTGACTGGTTTCTGAACTAGTTTCCCTGATAGCTCAAATGGTAAAGAATCTGCCTACAATGCAGGAGAAAGTGAAAGTGAAGTCGCTCAGTTGTGTCCAACTTTTTGCAACCCCGTGGACTGTAGCCTACCAGGCTCCTCCATCCATGGGATTCCCCAGGCAAGAATACGGGAGTGGGTTGCCATTTCCTTCTCCAGGGGATCTTCCCAACCCAGGGATCAAACCCAGGTCTCCTGCATTGTGGGCAGACGCTTTAACCTCTGAGCCACCAGGGAAGCCAGAGACCTGGGTTCAATTCCTGGGTCAGGAAGATCCCCAGAGAAGGAAAATCCTCAAAGCTGAGGAGCCCTCAGGTGGCTGGTGGGTAAGGATGTGGCTCACAAGAGGCCCAAGGAAGCAGAGTCCATGGTGCATTCAGGGTTGGGACAGTCTATGACCTGGGATGTAAGGAATTGGCCTCCACTCCCAAGGAAGCAGAGGATTTTGAGCAGAGAGTGACATCGTATTTGATTTTTTTTAAATGTATGCTCTGGCTACTGCGTCATGAACAGTGTCTGAGAAAACAGGGGTAGAAGCATGAAGACTAGTTAGGAGGCTCTGATCCTGGCAACAAGAGAGCTCAACCTGGACCAGAACATCAGATGGAGCAATGAGAAGTGGTCCCGCTCCGGGTATATCTGAAGCTGGAGTTGACGACTTGCTGACGCATCAGATGTGGAACAGAAGAGGAGAGACCTCAGGGTGGCTCCGAGTCCTGAGTTAACAGCCTGAAGTCTGGAATTGCTCTGTACTGAGACAGAGAAGGAGAGGGGAGCATGTGGGGCAGGGGGAGACAAGGGACTCCTGATGACCCAGAACCCTGAGTTGGGAACCAGCAACAGGGCTTCAGGAACTGAGGCTGCAGATGGGGACCAAATAGGGAATTTGAAAACCCTCATGGGGATTATAGCAAAGGAGGAATTAGACTCTTCTGTCCACAACCAAAAAAAAAAAAAAAAAATCAAATGTCACTTTAATTATGAGTTGGTCTGTTCTCATTTGCAAGTATCTTTAGGTGACTCGGAGGTTAAAGTGTCTGCCTGCAATGCGGGAGACCTGGGTTCGATCCCTGGGTCGGGAAGATCCCCTGGAGAAGGAAATGGCAACCCACTCCAGTATTCTTGCCTGGAGAATCCCATGGACGGAGGAGCCTGGAGGGCTAGAGTCTACGGGGTCGCAAAGAGTCGGACACGACTGAGTGATTTCACTTTTTCACTTTTTTAGGAAACTTGGGCTTCCCTGGTGGCTCAGAGGTTAAAGCGTCTGCCTCCAATGTGGTCGCAAAGAGTCGGACATGACTGAGAAATTTCACTCACTTCAATTAGGAAACTTGGTTATTGTACCTGTGAGGTTTGGGGGTTGTTTTGTTTTGTTTTTCTCCCATGTTCACATCAGAAGACACAGTTAAAACAATTATTGTTGTTCAGTCACTCAGTCATGTCCAACTCTTTGGGAACCCATGGATTGCAGCACACCAGGCTTCCCTGTCCTTCACAATCTCCTGGAGCTTACTCAAACTCATGTCCATTGAGTCGGTGACACCATTCAATCATCTCATCCCCTGTCAACCCCTTCTCCTCCTGCCTTCAATCTTTCCCAGCATCAGAGTCTTTTCTAATGAGTCAGCTCATCACATCAGGTGGCCAAAATATTGGAGCTTCAGCTTCAGCATCAGGTCTTCCAAAGAATATTCAGGACTGATTTATTTTAGGATTGACTGGTTTGATCCCCTTGCTGTCCAAAAGACTCTCAAGAGTCTTCTCCGACACCAAAGTTCATAAGCAACAATTCTTTGGTGCTCAGACATCTTTGTGGTCCAACTCTCACATCCATACATGACTACTGGAAAAACCATAACTTTGGCTAGATGGACCTTTATTGGAAAAGTAATGTCTCTGCTTTTTACTACGCTGTCTAGGTTTGTCATAGCTCTTCTTCCAGGGAGCAAGGAGCTTTTAATTTCATGGCTGCAGTCACCATCTCCAGTGATTTTGGAGCCCAAGAAAATAAAGTCTGTCACTGTTTCCATCGTTTCCCCATCTATTTGCCATGAAGTGATGGGATCAGATGCCATGATCTTAGTTTTTTGGATTGCAATAGATAATAGGTGAAAAGGAAGAACATGGTGACTAGTCATAAGGAAGGACATTCCTAGCGGTCAGACACATTCCAGCTGGTTCATTGCTGGAGATGCGGGCAGGGACTGAATGACTGTGGAGATGTGTCTGAGGAAACTTCCCATGAGGAGAAAAGCTGGCTGGGACGGCCTCGAAGATCTCTTTCGATTCCACGGTGCTCAGGACTTAGTTTCCATGAGAAAGATGAGCATCTATCCTTGTGTCCATTGTTACTGTAAGGCTGGATTCTGGTGTGACCTTGTTCATCTTCCCCTTTGCAGCCCTTTACTGTCAGAACTAACGGCTAGAAACATGACTCTGTAAATGTACTAAGGATAGAAAGCTTTATCCTGTGTACCCAACACGTCTTTCTAGCTTAATCTTCCATTGCACATGGCAACCCACTCCAGTATTCTTGCCTGGAGAATCCCATGGACAGAGGAGCCTGGCAGGCTACAGTCCATGGGGTCGCAAAGAGTCGGACACGACTGAGCAACTTCACTTCCACATTTCCACAACAGTCACTTTGTCTTTTCCTTCCATCCTTCTCACCTGGCTCCACCCTCTCCTGTGAGAGGGCGGGGTCAGACGCCAGTCTCTGGCCCTGACAGATCAGAAGGAGGATTGTATGGCAAACAAAATGTGTTTCCGGGCCCTTGGTAAACGTGGCCGGCGATGACAAGAAACACATGAATCTTGCAACCTGAGAGAGCAGGGACAAGATCAACTTTGTAGGCAAAGAGTGGGGGAGGAGGAGCCCGGGGCCATCACCCAGCATGGCTGGCTCCCCAGCTGGGGAATGTCCAATCTCTGCTGCTCTTCCTGTGGGTCCTCACCAGCTCTTTCCCTCAAGAAGTATGCTTTCTCCTTCGTATGTTCACGTACAAATCAAAGTGATGCCACTTCTGGGACTCTTTGTTGACCCCAACAATGTAAAGATTCATATATAACCAAATGCTCCTTCATGTGAAGCTGAGTTTTAGTCAATTTCCAGATACACATGCTTAAAAATAGAAACATGTGAGTACTAGGCAGGGTCTGAAGCCTTCAGAATGTCAGAGTGCCCCCACCCCACCTGTCTTCTCTCTCCATCTGAACAGCCAGCTGCCTTCACCACAGCATCCATCTTCGCACGGCCTACCTCATCTCCTCCCCACCACAGTGGAAGCTCTGAAAAATCAGAGGTGCCCTCTTGTGCTGAGCACCCAGTTGCTGTTATTTAGTTTCTCAGTCGTGTCTGACTCTTGGCAACCCCATGGACTGTAGCCCGCCAGGCTCCTCTGTCCATGGGATTTCCCAGATAAGAGTACTGGGGTGGGTTGCCATTTCCTCCTCCAGAGAATCTTCCCCACCCAGGGATCAAACCCATGTCTCCTGCACTGGCAGGCGGATTCTTTATCCCTGAGCCACCAAGGAATCCCTGAACACTTAGCAGGTCACACCAAACATCTGCCAAATAAGTGCAATTTTCTGGCAGACGCCATCTTCCCAGCAGGCAGGTCACAAGTGCTATCTCCTTGCTCTGCACCCACGGTGGCTGGTAAGATCTGGTACCTCTTATGAGCTCACTGACTGTGCTGGGATCCTGAATTACTGTTGTTAATGATTGTTGTTGTTGCTGTTGTTTGCTTTAGAAAAGCAGAATTGACCTGCTGCTGCTGCTAAGTCGCTTCAGTTGTGTCCGACTCTGTGCGATCCCATAGACGGTGGCCCACCAGGCTCCCCCATCCCTGGGATTCTCCAGGCAAGAGTACTGGAGTGGGGTGCCATTGCCCTAAGCTCATATCAGGAAAGTTTTAGATTGTTGGAAATTGTGAGTAGAGTAGTATTAGTCTCAGTTGTGTCCAGCTTTTTGCAACCCCACGGACTGTAGCCCACCAGGCTCCTCTGTCCATGGGATTCTCTAGGTAAAAATACTGTAGTGGGTTGCCATTTCCTCCTCCAGGGGACCTTCCCAACTGTACATAAAGGAGACTTCATTAATGTGCGTTAGAGGATACCCCAGGTTAACCTGTTATAGAAAACTGTCTTTTGAGTCTTTAAATTCTATACCAATTCTATTCCTCTGGTTGGCAGATTGTTTCTTTATTTAGGTTTTAAGGTGAATGACCTGGGGCTATTTGTTTCCATCAACCTGACTGCGAATCTAAAGGCACCGTTGAAATGTCTATTTTTCTTGCCATCCTCAGAAGAGATTGCTGCAAATCTACTCTATGATTCTCATTCTTTTCAGCTTACAATACAAATAGCTTATTATTTTTTGCAACCTATGTCTTATAATAAAGCAGTGCTGAAAAATTAAACAAAAGAAAGTTCAGTTGCCATATAGGCTACAAAAATGATTTGCTGGTAGTGATTTTTAAGCTTGATTCTAAATAGATTTATGAAGAATGACAACTTGGAAGACGTGGTTCAAATTTTGCTATATAAGGTACCTTGAAATTATAGGCTCACTTTCCCTAAAATTTCAAAAAGGATAGAGCTTAGACTCTTAAAGGTATAGCAGTGATAAAAGCCTTCACAGTCATTTCTAAAAAGCAACACTTCATAGTTTTCTCTCTCCAATGGTTCTCTAATATACTTGTAGAAGGAAGGCAATGGAAAACCAAGAATAAAGATAGCTGAGCTCTCCACAACTAGGCTTCCTGCCTACTTTCCCTGTTCAAAGAAAATAGGAGACACCATCTTGCAACAGAGGCTTCATATATAACTGGGCTTTGCCAGTGACAGCATTTGATGCCCCGTATCTCTTGGTTCTTCTTGTTACCAATGGTTGGCCTGGCGATGGTGATGAAATGGGAGCAATTAATCTGTAGATGAGGGAGGGCTTCCTTTAACAGGTGAAGGGTACCATCTGGCATGATTCCAAAGACTTGGAATGTTTCTAATGTGGGAATTTCTCCAAGTTCAAGTAAAGTTTCAGGTATTATGTCATAGCACCAACTGAATGATAGGTGTTGGAGGTACTTGAGTTGGTAAAATTCTGGAAAGCAGTCATTGTTCAGCATGACACTATCACTTAAGTCTAGGTGGACAAGATTGGGACATCTTCCAACTAAGGTAGAGACATCTGATCTCTGCAGATTCCTTCAGTACCTGCTGAGATTCAGCTGGGTGATGGTCTCCGACACATGTGCAACAGCCACCTGTACGTGTTTTTCAGTGAAGTCATAGCACCAAGAGAGGTTCAGCTCATCCAATCTGGAACAGCTGCTCAGCAAAGTCTTCAGGGAAGATTCAGAGAATCCAGAATACCCAGAAAGGTTTAGTCGCAGTAAATTTGTGTTCTGAGCAAGATTATTGACAACAGGATCCGAAAGCTGGAGGCCTTCCAAGGCTGAGATTCTGCAACTTGGAGCAGTGAGACAGAAGGTCGTGCAGGGTAGACACATTGATCACAGAGTTCGACAGGTCCGGGTGCTGTAGACAAAAAGGGCTGAAATGTTCAACTAATGGTTGGTCCATAAATGATTGTGGAAGGCATAAACAACAGTGGAAGGCAACCACCCCTTGGGACAAAAGCCGACCAACCACATCTGGGTAGAGGTTTCTGCCCGCGAGGTCTACAGTTTGCCAGAGAAATTCATCAAACACTAGCTTATACCATCTCTTACAAACACTGGAGACTTTCATGAGTTCAAGGAGGCACAGACAGGAAAAGATTCCTAATAGCAGCTCATCTGGAAGGAGGTCCCAAGAAACACCTGGAAAGTTCTCTTGGTTTAGCTTAGGTCTGCAGACAATCATAAAGTCCTTGTCATTCACTTTGCTTTTCAGCCGTTTTCATGGGGGACTTTGTGGGTGGCTCAGGTTTGAACGCAGTTCCTAGGAGATGTTCTCTCTGTCCACCTCCTCCTTCTCCAGGGCTGAGACCCCCATACCTGAAAGCATTTCAGAAGTCTTGCTAGAACCCCATCCCCATGTGAAATTGGTAGTAAGGTTGCTACTCTGGTCAGGTATCTCCTAGAAGTGTTTCCTGTGAATGGCATCTGCAGGTTTAGGAGTTTTAAATGCATGCATTAATTGCAGAGGTGCCCGCCTCCCGGATTCCCGCTTTGGTACACAGTGAAATTGTGAAGTTGAAAACTGCTGCTGCTGTTAAGTCGCTTCAATCGTGTCCGACTCTGTGCGACCCCATAGACAGCAGCCCACCAGGCTCCCGTTCCTGGGATTCTCCAGGCAAGAACACTGGAGTGGGGTGCCATTTCCTTCTCCGATGCATGAAAGTGAAAACTGAAAGTGAAGTCGCTCAGTCGTGTCTGACTCTTAGCGACCCCATGGACTGCAGCCCACTGGGCTCCTCCGTCCATGGAATTTTCCAGGCAAGAGTACTGGAGTGGGGTGCCATTGCCTTGTCTAAGTTGAAAACTAAAGTGATCTTAAGTGCTTCTCTTCTACTTTATCATTATAACAACACAGCAATGAAGACTTTACCTTAACTTACTCCCAGATGGATTTAGCCGCATTTAAGAGCCACAATGGCTCCCTTTTGTTCAAAATAGATCCACATATTTTCATGTCTGGGTTTACTAACAGCCCTTGTTATATACAGCATCTCCTATCTCACCTTTCATTTTCATTAATAGGTATACTCCCCACTCTTTCACACAATATTCATACAGAATATGTACAGAAACTTGACTATTATTTGCTGAAAATCACTAAAATAGATGTTATTAATGTCTCTCAGGAAATTTTACTTGCAAAATTTAGAAATCACTCATGCCACTTCCAGCCCTTCATGCATTAATGTGGGGAAAAAAAAAACATTTATTTTTGCACTGGGCTGCAGAACCACGTGTTTATATGCTTTCATAAAGTAGCGTCACCTCACTTACAGGCAGAAATGCACCGAGGTAAGATGCCTGAGTTTGGGAGCCAGACGGTTCCACATCAGATGATGAGAGCACTGAGGCAGAGAGAGTGGTGACACTGTGAGCATGTGTGTGTCTCAATGGAAGAAACGTCTGATTAAATATATCCCTTGCGCCTGAAATATCTGCTCGGAGACGTGACGGCCACAGAAGACACCCATCTAATGCCTTAAGCAGCCTCAGGTGTGTGTCTATCTCACGGACCCTTCTCACTCTGCACCCTAACATGCTATTAACATAAAATGAATAAACTCCAACAGGGCGTCCTGTGGGGACCCTTCTGGTCTGCATACCCTTGCGGCCATCTCTGGGAATATGAGGAAGCCATTTAACTCCAGTGTGTGTCTACTGAGTTTAATTGTTTTTACTTTTATTCAGATTGACAACTCAGTGTTTTTAAATGATGGGGCTCATTGACAAAACCTCATTCCACAGGCAGATCAGCACAAAGCCTTGGTTTTGTACTTCTGATACACTAAGGCTTAGAAATTAAGTTGTCAATCAACTCTGTCTCTTCCCTTCAAATAAAGGAGGAAAGTCTCTGATATGGGATCTGTGTATAATGAAATTATTCTGGCCCCTTTCCTAGGAAAAACAGGTACACAGAACTCATCAAATTAAATATCATCCTACAACAGCCCGGACGATGTCTGTGGAAGGTAGAGGATCAGAAGAAATCCATGAGTTGCCTCTTGAGCTTGACTTCTGTGTGTGTGCAGATTTATGCATCCATACAGACCCCAGGAAAGGTGGTTTTGCTACATGTGCGAAGTAGCAGAAGCTTCAATCCTTGCAACATTATAGATGAAGATTTTCAGTTCTTCATCTCAGTGTAAGGGCAGAGTTAGAAGGCAGGCTTAACTTGGTTCTGCAGGCTCTTGGGTAACATAGAGGCTTGGACCAGAGCATGGACCAGAGGTGTCCACGTAGATCACCTCAAGGCAAAAACGCCAAGCAAGGGCAACATGATACACACACAGGACGTACACCACTGTGGACAGTAACTTACTGAGCATGTACAGCGTCGTACCTGCTCAGTGGTAACACTGCTTCCTTTACTCCATGTTCAAAGAAAAAGACAGGAGCTTTTGGCCCCAATTTCCAAACATCGGGTCAGCTGCCATGGCTACATTTGTCACAGCACTTTGGTTCTCATTTCCTGAGAATATGGTTTTTGATGAATTCTTTACATGGAAAAATAATTTTTTCCTTTTTCTTGTGACATGACTTTATTTTATTTTGTCTATGAAATTTGATTAAACTAATTAGAGACTCAGTTTCCTTACTAAGTGGCAATAACATCTTCCTCATTATTAACAAGTAAGAGATTGTTTTTAAACTATAATGCACCCCACAAATGTTAGCAATCTTTTGAGTGGAACTCCAAAATCATATCAATCATTTCCTGTCCTGAAGTGGAATCTGAAGCTTTGTCTCAAAGTGGAAAGGGACTGTCTCCTTTAAGATCGGATTTAAGCAGCATTGCAAGCTGACCTGGGTTTGGCCAGTGATCCAGAGCCCGGCGTCTCTGCACGTTTGCCCATGGCCGCCTCCTCACTGCACACAGGTGTGTGTGACTGACCATCCACATGAACTTGCCTGCGACATCACCAGAGGCTCCAGCCCTGCTACAGCTTCCCTGGCCTTTAGAGAAGGACCTTTCCACATGGTAAAAGTGTGATAACTTTAAACAAATTTGCTATAAATGAAGAAGGAAGCATCACTGCCCCAATGAAGCCAATCTGAGATCCTTCATTTGCTTCTGACCCTGAACCAGAAAGGAACTGAAAAATGGACCGGTTGGACTCCCTGAAACAAATGATGCTTGAGTGGTTTCATGCATACTAACTGCCTTTGATGTAAATGGGGCCATCCGTCAGCAGCCACTGGCACAGCAGTGACCTCCCCCACTGCTGCCAGCCCCGCACGAGGGGACCGAAGCCCATCCAGGTGCCAGGAGGCAGGCAGACTCCCTCCACCCAGGGACACTCTCTTCAGAGAGGATTCCGATGGGGACTCGAGGAGGCTGGTAGGCAGGAGTCTGGCAGGGAACTCTCTGAACATATTATTAGGGAATTTGAAGTCTTAGCTATTGTGGGCCCACTCCCTGTTCCTACAAAGAAAAAAAACTAAATATAGAACTGCCACATGATCCAGTAATCCCACTTCTACACATTTATCTGGAGAAAATCATAATTTGAAAAGAAGCATGCACCCCTATATTCATAGCAGTACTATTTACAATAGCCAGGACATGGAAGCAACCTCAGCATCCATCAACAGAGGAATGGATAAAGAAGATGTAACACACACACACATACATACACACACACACACACACACACACACACACACACACACACACACACGCACACAGAGGAATACTACTCAGCCATAAAAAAGAACAAAGTAATACCATCTGCAGCACCATGTATGGACCTACAGATTATCACACTAAATGAAGTAAGTCAGACAGAGGAAGACAAACACCGTATGATATCACTTATATGTGGAAGCCAATTAAGACATGAGAGAAATGAATTTATTTATAAAACAGAAACAGACTCACAGATCTCAAAATCAAATTTATGGTTACCAAAGGGGAAATGTGGAGGGAAGTGATAAATTAGGAGACTGGGATTAACATGTACACATTACTATATAAAAGATAATCAACAAGGATTTACTGTAGAGCACAGGGAACTCTACTCAATACTCTGTAATAACCTAAATAGGAAAAGAATCTGAAGAAGTATGGATACATGCATGTGTATAATTGATTCACTTTGCTGTATACCTGAAATTAACACAGCATAATACAAAAACATTAAAAAAAAAAAGAGTAAATTAGGTCCCATCTTTGTCAAACCCAAGGACAGGTGATACCTCCCAACACCATCCTCAGAGGTAAAACTAGGGGAAGGCATCCCTGGCCTCCGTCCCATGCACTTGGTTGGTGCCCAACTTAACATCTATGTCAGGACTCAGCCCTCCCATCCCTGTATCCGGCATGTGGTTCTCAACAGGGCAGGGCCCCCACGTGTGGACTCCATCCTGGACTCAAAGCTCCTGTGCAGAAGGAAGCGAAAGGCCCCCTCCCACAGATTAACAAGTTGCTGCATGCTGTTGCCCTTTGTTCCTTTTAAAACAAATATATGCTTATAGACTTGCGGTCTGTGTGATGAACTTAGCATGCAAATAAAAGGAGATGGATCAGAGTCATTTTCAGACAAGATGCACCTCGAAGGAGCCCGCAAATGGCCATTCATTTCCTCACCTCTAGGCTGACAGAACACTGACATTCAAGTCAAAGGCATGTCCTAATCGTCACGCATGTGACCACTTTTTTCTTTTTTTCACATTTGTATGCTAATCACGAGAAGCAAAAATAGACTTAGATTGGAAATCAAAGATGGGCTGTACACAGGTAATAGAGTGCTGGAGCACTTTATTTAAAGATAGAAGGCTCTCGGACCAGGCTTTATTATTGAACTAAGACTATCTATCCTTTTTGACACTTTTTAAATTAAGTTCTTCCTCTAATTTATGTTTTTGTCAGCTTTCTTCCCTTACCTGGTTTTAAACTGGCTTTTTCCCCCCTCTCTCTCAAAGTAATAAACTACTCCAGAGCAGAGGGAAAAAAAATTTTAATGACCCTAGAAATTCAGATTAACAAAATGGATCATTTGTACACAGCCACAGAATTATGAATCCTTCTGAAATATTGGTGAGGAAATTCTGCCTGATGCAAAATTTCATTTTCTTGCTCTCTGACATCTGACTCCCCACCCCTTTTCAAACAGAATGGTTATGGAATCTTTTTATTAAGGTCAAATCCTAAAAAGTAGAGGGGTTTGGGGGATCATTTTGCGGCACAAGGAAAAAGGCTTTTTTATTTTTCTTTTGAATGAAAGGAGACAAGCTCCAACAGCATATTAACACAGCAAACAGAAAATAGCTTGAAGAAGCTGGACTTGCACCCCTACCCATCCTGCCTCCTCCCTGGATGTCAACCTGACCCCCTATCATTGTGATGCCTGCCTTCCTCCCAGGATGTCCTGCGTGCAACTGAATTCACAGAGCTCAGGGAGCTGGAGATAAACAAAACAGGGAGCAGCTGCAAGACCACGCATGTGGCAGTCAGAGCATCTACTTTGATGCCTTGTTGGAACAAACTGGGGACAACATAATCAATCTCCCCGACTTAACACAACCCCTACCTGGAAAATGCAAGCCAGACCTAACACGCAAATCCTGCTGTTTAGCACCATTTTTGTTGTAACATTGTCTGTACAGACAGAAATATATATATATATATACTGCAATGCTACGACTAACTAGAATTTTTAATTGCTTAGATTTGATAAAGAATCCTTAATCTAAACTTAGTTTCAAAATAGCAATGACTGGTTTGTAGCATATTCACCCCCCTCCCAAAACTAGGTGATTTCTCAACAGAATCTCCACAAACAGCTTGTTTCTGCTTTTCCCACATGATGCAGGTTGTTTATTCTGCAGAGACCAAATCCATGCCTCCTCACAGCCTACCTAGATTCTACCACCCATCCGGCAGGTGGGGACCACAGGCCTCTGCGGGAACTTCAAACACCACCCATCTCTCACCACCTAACACTCCAGTCATTGGGGACCGAGTAGCATAGTAACACCAAATGTGTGGCGGGGCCAGCTAGCTCCCAGCTGGCCTGTGTTCCAACCCTGCCAGGCTGTGCAACCTCTTCTGGCCTCAGCTTCCCCACCTAGGAGTGCCTGCCTAATCAAGATGTCCTGTGCATTAGAACAAAGCCTGGCATGTAGCAGGAGCTGTTACAGTGTTACTCTGTATAGGTGCTACATAAACTAAACTCAACCCACGTGATCCATTTGAAAAGAATTAAATCACACTTTTATTGAATGACCACTAGAAATCACAGTGCAGGTGTTACAGGTAAATATCCCTTGTCTTGGGACTTCTTTGGTGGTCCAATGGCTAAGACTCCATACTCCCAGTGCAGAGGGCCCAGGTTCAATTCCTGGTCAGGGGACTAGATCCCACATGCTGCAACTAAGACCCAGTACAGCCAAAAAAAAAAAAAGTTATTAAAAAATATATCCCTTGTCTTAACACATTGCTGTTTAGTACAAGATCTAAGACAAGTGTGCAAATAAGTAATCAATAAAATAGAATGAATATTAAATTTTTTTCTAGAATGAATTCCAAAAGAAAATATCAGTATTAAATGAAGTTCAAAGAAAGATGAAGCTGCAAGTCATTGAGGAAAGCTAAAAGTTAACATAGAATGGCATTTAATATGATTTTTTGAGAATTACTAAAATTTTAATAATGAGATAATAATGCATGAGTCAGAGAGATCAATAGAACAGAACTGATAGCCACGATGAGCCCTTAAATTCCAATAAGAATTTGTGTACAATGAAGAGTGTCCCCTCCACTCTGTGCATGCCCCCCCACACCTGCATGAACACAGTGCTGCCAGTGCATATATGGCACCCAGGCTGCAGGCTTGTGGGTGTGGAGTTGGCCAGCCTGGGTGCAAACCAGGGTCACCAGTTCTCAGCTCCATCATCATAATACTTAAGGCTCCTCAGCCCCCTCTGCATCTCTAAACTAGGACACTGATAACAGTACTCTCTTCCTATCATTGCAAGGATTAAATTAAGCTGTTAGTACTTGTTCAAAAAGCACATGATAAATGGCCCAATTATGTTTTCTTTTACTACAATTATTTTTAAAATGTTTGTGTTAAGTGCTATTTCCCCCCTAAAAACATAAAATGCAAAGTAAAAAGTATAATATAGAACTTGACATCTGTCTTAAAAAATGCTTGTTCTAGGAGGGTTAAGGGTCTAAGAATAAACTCAGTGGAAGAAATCATAAACAGTAACAACAAAAATAAGTCTGACTTCATAAGATTTAAAAAGTTAAAGGAGTATATCAAAAACATGAATTGTAAAAGTTATCAGCAAAGTGGGAAATATTGATAACATACTCATAGTACACAAACAGGGCATAAATTTAAAACAAATACATTCTAAGCACAACTGTAAACCAGCAAAGGATAGAAAACAGAAAGTCACATACCAGGGACGCTAACTGGGCACTCTTTCTAAAGCACCTGCTATGTATGCCCAGGAATGGGACGTTCATTACAAACCTTGAGTGAACCATCTCTCTCTGAGTTGATGAGAGCTGCGTGCAGAAGTCATCTAAGACTGGAGTTTCACTTTTGAAAGTAACTGACATCTGTATACATTTTTTCAGCTGTTTTCCCCAAATGATTATGCTTTCTTCTATAACCTCATTCTTCTGCCCATTATGCTTTCTTCTTTAACCCCATTCTTCTGCCCATTCTCTGCTTCCAAATTGACACCAATAAGAGGAATGTAGGTCCCCACTTGCAACCGACCACTGCGGGGGTTCTCAGAGCCCTCAGCATCCCCTGCCTGCCACTGCCTTCAGCCAGGATTCCACGAGGAACTGGGAGCCTGGAAACAGTACCCATCAGCACTGTCATATTTCACCACCGAACACAGTCATTGGCCCAAGAGTAATGCCAAAAAGCCTGGAAAAGCCTTCCCTGATAGTTCATTGATAAGGAATCCACCTGTCAATGCAGAAGACACAGGTTTGATTCCTGATCTGGGAAGACCCATTGCGCCGCGGAGCATCTAAGTCTCTGTGCCACAACTACTGAGCCCACGTGCTGCAACTACCAAAGTCTGTGTGCCCTAGAGTCCATGCGCCGCAGGAAAAGCCACCACAGTGAGAAGCCCACGCACATCAACTAGAGCGTAGCCCCCACTCGCCACAACTAGAGAAAAGCGTGCACAGCAACAAAGATCCAGCATAGCCAAAAATAAATAAATAAATAAAATTTTAAAGCCTAGAAAAAAATCATCTGTGTACCCAAGCAGAGAAAATGGGAATGGCAAGCAAGTAGCTAATCTCCGCATACTACGCTACATTCAAACCATAGACCATTCAGTAGCTGTGGTGATATTTCTGAAGAATACTCAATGATAAGGAAAAGGCCTCATTTGATAGAAGCGATTCAAAAACGGGTCATATAACCAGTATGAAACCAATTAACTAAAAAATACTAACAGACACAATTAAAAGTAATATAACAAAATACTAACAATTGACAAATTATGGCTACCTTACATTTTCTACTTTCCTCTCTTTTCCTGTGTACAACAAGCATTGCTGTTCAGTTACTAAGTCATGTCCGACTCTTGGTGACCCCATGGACGGCAGCACACCAGGCTTCCCTGTCCTCCATTATCTCCCAGAGCTGGCTCAAACTCATGTCCATTGAGTCAGTGTGATGCTATCAAACCATCTCATCCTGTGCCACCCTCTTCTCCTTTTGCCTTCAGTCTTTCCCAGCATCAGGGTCTTTTCCAATGGTCAAAGTATTGGAGCTTCAGCTTCAGCAAAGTTCATTCCAATGAATATTCAGGGTTGAGCTCCTTTAGGATTGACTGGTTGACCTCCTTGCTGTTCAAGGGACTCTCAAGAGTCTTCTCCAACACCACAATTCAAAATCATCAATTATTTGGCCCTCAGCCTTCCTTATGGTCCAACTCTTACATTTGCACATGACTACTGGAAAAGCCATAGCTTTGACTAGATGGACCTTTGTTGGCAAAGGGTTTGATATTTTGCAACAATTTGGTAAAATTCTTAGTGATGGTGTTTTGGAATATTGCCTCATCCTCACACTATTTCCTCACTCTGGGAGTCTGATACATACACACATACACACACATGCATTTATATATGTAAATACATATATATATATCAGTATATATGTATATATCATATGCAAATATATATAATAACTTCTCATTTTATGTCCCAGCCACCCTGGCTTTTTTCCCCATTTCTTTGTTTCTCCTTTGGCTGCATTTTGGGGGATGCTTTTAGTCTGTCTTCTATTCATGGATTCAATTCTGTCTCTGGTTTTCTCTATTTCGCTCTTTACCAGTAGTGCTGAAATTTTTTACCATGTTTCTCATTTTCAGTTGTTCCATTTTGTTCTTTTTCAAATTTTCGATGTCAGTTTTCATACCGTGCTTCATTCTTATATTTTCAAGCCTCTCTTTTCTATATTAAAGCATATTAAACCTACTTAGTTTATATTCTAAATCTGATCAGTATACTTCCCAATTCTGTTCAAGCTGAGTTTTGCTTTATTTCTGTTCTTTCCTTTGGAGGTTTTTAATACTGAGTTGATGTGTCTTGCAGATATTTTTCTTTTCAGATCTACCTGAAGTAGCATCACTTCCATCACCTGCAGACATTATCAACCTGAGACCACTTTACAGGAAATTCTCGAAGTCAGTTTTTCAACCCCATGGTGTGAATTTAGGTGACAAGCGAGAGTAATAGCTCCTCAGGGTTACAAATGGTCATGAGCCCAGTCCAAGTCATGCAGCTTTAATCCCGTTTCCACCCTTCCCAAGGTGGAGGGAACCCCAAGGCCCCAGCTCTTTGCTCCAGACACGGTGGGAGGCCTGCCTCCTGTCCCATGTTCCCTTAGGGACCACAGCACAAGCTCTGGGTCTCGAAGAGCTGGCAGCTAACCCTCTGAGAGCCAAAGCTACTGTGACACTATTTAATCTGGCCTGTGAGGTCCCTGATTTTAAATTGTTTTCAGCCTTCTGCTGACTCCTTCTGTCTATCCAGCTCGGTGATATATTTCAAAATAATTAATCCAGCTTTTTGTTTTTTAATGGTTTCCATTGGGAGGGTATGAAAGTTAGCTTGTCCACCAGGCTGCCAAGCATAGAAGTGCTTTTCTCCCTTTGTAATCTCTTCCTTATTAAGCACGGTAATGAGGATACGGTTGTTATACTATTATACAGACTGCTGTATACTTAAACATTCATGAAAAATAGTAAAAGGAAACCTAAACATTAAACTCAAGAAGATAGTAAAAATAAATATTAAAACAGTAGATGGAAGGGATGACTAAATTCTTAAAATGTTAAGTAATTTAAAGAACAAAGAACTAGCTATCGATAGGATAAACAAAGTGTTTTTCTGTTTGTTTCATCTTTTGACCAAATCTGTAAAATTGATGAGGGGTTGGAAAACCATGGCCTGCAGGCCAGATCCCGCCTGCCACCTGTTTTTGTATGATACTCGAGTTCAAATGGTTTTTAGATTTTTAAATAGTTAGGGGAAAATGAAGAATAATATTTTGTGACACATGAAAATTAAATGAAATTCAAATTTCAGTGGCCATAATAAAGTTCCATTGGAACTGAGTCACATTCATTTATTTATGTCTCTGGCTACTTCCTTCCTACAAGTGTAGAGCTGAATAGCTGTGATTGAGGCCGAATGGCTCACTCAGCCTATATATTCACTCCCTGGTCCTTTACAGATAAATGTGCTGAGCCTCGAAATAAGCCTCAGGTAAAATGGCCAAAGAGAGAGAGAAAAAATAGAAATATGTAACACACATTTAAAAAGCAACGTAAACACAAATACAGAGGAGATGTTAAACTTTATAGTTCCCTTTGAAAGTGAACTTGAAAATGTTGATTAAACAAATTATTTCTAGAAAGACACCCATTACTGGCATGTTATCAGGATGAGGTAGAATGTCTGAGTAGCTGGCTGATGATGGAACAAGTGTTTAACCTTGTCATGGAGATAAATTTCCTTTTCTTTAAATGTGCTAATGTTTTACAAGGCAGTTACCTCAAATCAAATAATTTCTACTTTATTTCACTCTTTTGAATCATAAATTAGAACAGAAATTTTAACATATGGACACAAAGGGGTGAAGGAAGGGATAAACTGGGAGACTGGGAATGACATATATATACTACTACGTATCAAGCGTCACTACAAACAAAGCTAGTGGAGGTGATGGGATTCCAGTTGAGCTATTTCAAATCCTGAAAGATGCTGCTGTGAAAGTGCTGCACTCAATACGCCAGCAAATTTGGAAAACTCAGCAGTGGCCACAGGACTGGAAAAGGTCAGTTTTCATTCCAATCCCAAAGAAAGGCAATGTCAAAGAATGCTCAAACTACTGCACAATTGCACTCATCTCACACGCTAGTAAAGTAATGCTCAAAATTCTCCAAGCCAGCCTTCAGCAATATGTGAACCGTGAACTTCCAGATGTTCAAGCTGGTTTTAAAAGGCAGAGGAACCAGAGATCAAATTGCTAACATCCACCGGATCATCGAAAAACCAAGAGAGTTCCAGAAAAACATCTATTTCTGCTTTATTGACTATGCCAAAGCCTTTGACTATGTGGATCACAATAAACTGTGGAAAATTCTGAAAGAGATGGGAATACCAGACCACCTTACCTGCCTCTTGAGAAACCTATATGCAGGTCAGGAAGCAACAGTTAGAACTGGACATGGAAGAACTGACTGGTTCCAAATCAGAAAAGGAGTCCATCAAGGCTGTTTATTGTCACCCTGCTTATTTAACTTCTATGCAGAGTACATCATGAGAAACATGATGGGCTGGAAGGGCTGGAAGGGCTGGAAGAAGCACAAGCTCGAATCAGGATTGCTGGGAGAAATATCAATAACTTCAGATATGCAGATGACATCTCCCTTATGGCAGAAAGTGAAGAGGAACTTAAAAGCCTCTTGATGAAAGTGAAAGAGGAGAGTGAAAAAGTTGGCTTAAAGCTCAACATTCAGAAAACGAAGGTCATGGCATCTGGTTCCATCAGTTCATGGGAAATAGATGGGGAAACAGTGGAAACAGTGTCAGATTTTATTTTGGGAGGGCTCCAAAATCACTGCAGATGGTGACTGCAGCCATGAAATTAAAAGACGCTTACTCCTTGGAAGGAAAGTTATGACCAACCTAGATAGTATATTGAAAAGCAGAGATATTACTTTGCCAACAAAGGTCTGTCTAGTCAAGGCTATGGTTTTTCCAGTGGTCATGTATAGATGTGAGAGTTGTACTGTGAAGAAAGCTGAGCACCGAAGAATTGATGCTTTTGAACTGTGGTGTTGGAGAAGACTCTTGAGAGTCCCTTGGACTGCAAAGAGATCCAACCAGTCCATCCTAAAGGAGATCAGTCCTGGGTGTTCATTGGAAGGACTGATGCTGAAGCTGAAACTCCAACACTTTGGCCCCCTGATACGAAGAGTTGACTCATTGGAAAAGACCCTGACGCCGGGAGGAATTGAGGGCAAGAGGAGAAGGGGACAACAGAGGATGAGATGGCTGGATGGCATCACCGACTCAATGGACGTGAGTTTGAGTGAACTCTGGGAGTTGGTGATGGACAGGGAAGCCTGGCGTGCTGCGATTCATGGGGTTACAAAGAGTCGGACACGACTGAGCAATTGAACTTACTGATAAAGTAGATAACTAATCAGAACTTACTGTATAGCAGAGGGAACTCTATTCAGTCTGTAGTTGCCTAAATGGGAAAAAAAAAATCCAAAAAAGAGGGGATATATGTACATGTATGGCTGATTCACTTTGCTGTACAGCAGAAACTAATAACACTATAAAGCAACTATATTCTAAAAATTTTTTTGATCTTTCCCTGATGCTGGGGAAGATTGAAGGTGGGGGGAGAAGGGGACGACAGAGGATGAGCTGGTTGGGTGGCATCACCAACTTGATAGACATGAGTTTGCACAAGCTCCGGGAGTTGGTGATGAACAGGGAAGCCTGGCATGCTGCAGTCCATGAGGTTGCAAAGAGTCGGACATGACTGAGTGACTGAAATGAACTGAACTCCAATAAAAATTAATTTTAAAAGTTTATAACAACTGTTTAAAAAATTTTTTTAACTAAATGAAAAATCAAAAAAGGAAATTATTTTGATTTTTTACTTAGTTTTATTTTTTAACAACAACAACAATAGTAATAATTGAGCCAGGAAGCATCAATGGATCCTAAAAACAGGTGAGTAAAAGTTTTTAAGGACTTCCTTACTTAATCTCAAAGGACTCCCCAAGGGAAAAAGAAACTTATTTATTATAAAGGGGAAAACTAATTTTATTGTAAAGGAAATTGGCAGATACCACCTTGTATTAGTTTTCTGGGACTGCACATAACAAATTACCACAAACCAGGTGACCTAAAATGACACACGTGTATTCTCTCAAGATGCTGGAGCTAGGAATTCACATGTTGCCAGAGCCAGGCTCCTTTCTGCAGGCACTGGGAGAGGGTCCTTCCTGGAACTTCTGGCTTCTGGTGGCGACTGCCAGTCCCCGGTGCACGTGGCTTGTGGCCACATCACTCCACTCTCTGTTTCCATCATCACGTGGCTTCATCCCTCTGTGTTTGTGTTGTCAGATCTCTCTCCTCTCGTAAGGACACCAGTCACTGCATTTGGGCCCTCTCTAATCCATTGTGACCTCAATCTGACTTTATTACATCTGCAAGACCTTATTTCCAAATGGGGTCACACTCAGAAAGCAGGGCTTAAGACTTCAACATAGGAAAGACACTCCAACACACAGATGCACTTTTTCAAGAGACTAAAGTGGACATCAGCCATGGGACAACCAGGAGGATGTGGCATCACTCCTGGGATGCTCCTGCCAGTGTTCCATGAACTCAAAGCCATCATGAAGAAGTTGATATTCACATTCACAGGTGATCCATTAAAAAGGTCTGTCACACTCAAAAGTGTCAGGTCATGGGAATTAGGAAAGACCTGGATTTATTCCAGATTGGGGGAGTTTAAAAAGACATGACACTAAATGCAATGCTTCACCTTCCCAGGTGGCTCAGTGGTAAAGAATCTGCCAGCCAATGCAGGAGATGCAAAAAAAACATAGGTTCGATCCCTGGGTTGGGAAGATTCCCTGGAGAAGGAAATCCAATATTCTTGCCTAGAGAATTCCCTAGACAGTGGAGCCTGGAAGGCAACAGTCCATAGGCTTACAAAGAGTCAGACAAGACTTAGCCACTGAGCATGCTTACACACACACTGTAAGAGACATCATTGCAACAACTGACAGTTATGGGTCTATGGGTTGCATGGTAGAAACATAATGAGTTAATTTCCTGATTTTGGTGGAAATTTACTACATTGCAAACATGTCTTACTTGTAAAAATGATGGAAATATTTGAGGTGATGGGGCTTATGTGGTGTATAACTGACTTTATATAATAGTTCTGGAGGAAGTTTTGTTTATATTAGTAAAGCATCTGTCCTGTAAGTCCAAAATTATTTTATTATTATTTTTTTTACTTTTATTTTTACTTTATTTTACTTTACAATACTGTATTGGTTTTGCCATACATTGACATGAATCCACCACGGGTGTACATGCAATCCCAAACATGAACCCCCCTCCCACCTCCCTCCCCACAACATCCCTCTGGGTCATCCCCATGCACCAGCCCCAAGCATGCTGTATCCTGCATTGGACATAGACTGGTGATTTGATTCTTACATGATAGTATACATGTTTCAATCCCATTCTCCAAAATCATCCCACCCTCTCCCTCTCCCTCTGAGTCCAGAAGTCCGCTATACACATCTGTGTCTTTTTTGCTGTCTTGCATACAGGATCATCATTGCCATCTTTCTAAATTCCATATATATGTGTTAGTATACTGTATTGGTGTTTTTCTTTCTGGCTTACTTCACTCTGTATAATCAGCTCCAGTTTTATCCATCTCATCAGAACTGATTCAAATGTATTCTTTTTAACGGCTGAGTAATACTCCATTGTGTATATGTACCACAGCTTTCTTATCCATTCATCTGCTGATGGACATCTAGGTTGTTTCCATGTCCATGTTCATGGATCAGAAGAATCAATATAGTGAAAATGAGTATACTACCCAAAGCAATTTACAAATTCAATGCAATCCCTATCAAGCTACCAGCGGTATTTTTCACAGAACTAAAACAAATAATTTCAAGATTTGTATGGAAATACAAAAAACCTCGAATAGCCAAAGCAATCTTGAGAAAGAATAATGGAACTGGAGGAATCAGCTTGCCTGACTTCAGGCTCTACTACAAAGCCACAGTCATCAAGAGAGTATGGTACTGGCACAAAGACAGACATATAGATCAATGGAACAAAATAGAAAGCCCAGAGATAAATCCACACACCTATGGACACCTTATCTTTGACAAAGGAGGCAAGAATATACAATGGAGTAAAGACAATCTCTTTAACAAGTGGTGCTGGGAAAACTGGTCAACCACTTGCAAAAGAATGAAACTAGATCACTTTCTAACACCACACATGAAAATAAACTCAAAATGGATTAAAGATCTAAATGTAAGACCAGAAACTATAAAACTCCTAGAGGAGAACATAGGCAAAACACTCTCCGACATAAATCACAGCAGGATCCTCTATGATCCACCTCCCAGAATTCTGGAAATAAAAGCAAAAATAAACAAATGGGATCTAATTAAAATTAAAAGCTTCTGCACAACAAAGGAAAATATAAGCAAGGTGAAAAGACAGCCTTCTGAATGGGAGAAAATAATAGCAAATGAAACAACTGACAAACAACTAATCTCAAAAATATACAAGCAACTTATGCAACTCAATTCCAAAATTATTTTAAAATAATAATTTTAGCATAAAAAAGACAAAGATAAAAGCAACTGAGGAATACACAATAAATTCAGCTAAATGAAGAAACATACCATGCTCCTAGACAGAAAAATACATATATGAAAAATGAAATTATCATGTAAATTTTAAGTAATTCCAATTAAAATGCCAGTGAGATTTTTTCATACCAAGTAAATCTGAAAAAATTCAATTTGTGAGAACATATATGTGCACATACACATTTTTATACTTATAAAATAAAAAAAATAGTGAAAGAAACTTAACATCTGAGAATTAAAATATAGTATAAATTGCAGTGATTTAAGCACTTCAACAGAATTTTGCAAATGCTTTGGACCCAGAAATGTTAATTCTAGAAATTCACTTGAAGAAAATTGTTTTATATTACTCAAATATATATATGTATATATTTAATATTCAATATATACTCATGAAAATTATATTTATCATTCCAAAACTTAGAAACAAATTAAATGAAGTTATACCCATATTGTTGGATTTAGGATTATTTTTTAGCTATGCTTTTTCTTAATTTGTTCAAGCCATCACAGTAAAATATCACAGGCTGGGTGTCTTAAACAACAGAAATGTACTTCTCACAATTCCAGAAGCTGGAAGTACAATACTAAGGCACCAGCAGATTGGTGTGGGGAGGTTCTGCTTTCCCATGTTCCCCTGGTTTCCTCACCTGAGAAAAGCAGGGGAACAGTCCCTATTATATGGGCACTAATCCCCTTCAGGAGGGCCCCACCCTCATGACCTCATCACCCCCAAGGCCCCACATCCTAATTCCATCACGCCAAGTGTTTGACTTCAACCCATGAATCTGGAAGAGGTGGAGACACAAATATTCAGTCTATAGTATGCTTTATTTGCATTTACTCTTTTTTCTCCAGTGATTAAATGATGACTAGGTAACACACAAAAATTTAAGAAGTATCTCACAGACTGAAATGTGAGAGCAGATGATTTCTTTTATAAATAAAGTTGGAACACAGGAATTTTTAGAATATGATTCATGGAAGTCGCTAGACCTATTTGGCTCAAGAATAAAATGTATATTAGGTAACGTCTCGTCAATATGAATAAAAAGAGTTTACCCCAGAGTAGACTGGTGCACTTAACACAGCCCCTCACCCTCCTCTTGGAAAAGAATTTTTGCTTTGGCTGCCTGGAAAACTCACTTGGTTTTTCTCCTAGCCTCATGGGCATGCCTGTGTCCTCTCTCTGCTGTCTTCTCCTCAGCAAATGCACAGTTATTTTTGGTGGGGTGGGGAGCAAGGTGAGCTGCATGAGGGCTCAATCCTCAGACTTCCCTTTTTTTGTGTCCACTCCTATACTGATATCACAGGGACTGTGGTTTTAAGTGTAGCCTCTGTAGGGCTCTCAGAGTTGTAGCTCCAGCTTGAATGTCTCTGCTGCCCTGCAGACCTGCCCTTCCTCTGGGTTGGGAAGAGGACATCTCAAACGTAACACATCCAATGGTGCATCCTCCTCCTTCTTTCTCATCCCTGCTCCAGCCTCAGTCTCCTCATTTCAGTGCAAGACAACCCATCCCTCCAGCTGCTCAACACAAAGTCCCAGGAGCTCTCTTGACCTCTCTCATTCCTCATATCCAATGCATTGGCAAATCTCTAAGCTCTTTCTTCAAAGCCTGATACCCAGCAAGGCCACTTGTCACCCACTCTATGATGCCTGTCCCCCACCCTGAGTGAGTAACATGACCTCTCTGGGAGCTATTGAGACATCTCCTGCCAGGACCCTCACCTCCACCGTCACCTCCTGGGTTTTCTCCACATCACAGCCAATGTTCTTTCTAGTGTTTCTCAGATAATTCATGTCTCAAGCCCACTGGAGGCTCGCCAAGGCTCAAAACACTGATAAATAATAATAAAGTGATACAGAGATATAAAGTATTTAGGAAAGTGGGACCCAAGTGGCAGATGTCTGGGGCTGTGATGGGGAACTTAACAACCTTCTTCTGCCTTGTTCTCTAGTCTGCAGGTCTCTGCAGTGGGACCACCACTGCTCCATCAGACTCAGACAGGACAGAATTCATGGTCATCAGTTCAATCCCTTATCAGTGTTCTCCAGCCTTTCTGGCACCAGGGACTTGTTTCAAGGAAGACAATTTTTCCAAGGACGGTAGGTGAGGTGGATGGTTTCGGGATGATTCAAGCGCACTGCATTTACTGAACACTTTATTTCTAAGCCAATGCCTCTGCTGATCTGACTGGAGATATCAGTCCATGGCCAGAGGTTGGAGACCCCTGACTATTTTAATTTTCTTCCCAGGACTGAGAAACACAAGTCCTTCAGGTATAAACCTGGATGCTGTTAACGCTTTCTTTTTCAACCTGCTCCACATCCTATAGAATACTCCTAATGCATATTGTATACAGGGCTTCCCTGATAGCTCACCTGATAAAGAATTCCCCTGCAATGCAGGAGACCCTGGTTTGACTCCTGGGTCAGGAAAATCCACTGGAGAAGGGATAGGCTACCCACTCCAGTATTCTTGAGCTTTCCTCGTTGCTCAGCTGGTAAAGAATCTGCCCGAAATGTGGGAGACCTGGGTTTGATCCCTGGGTTGGGAAGATCCCCTGGAGAAGGGAAAGGCTACCCACTCAAGTATTCTGGCCTGGAGAATTCCATGGTCTGTAGAGTCCATAGGGTCACAAAGAGTTGGACATGACTGAGCAACTTTCACATCACATGCTATATACAGGAATGAGAGAAAGACAAAACTCATGATTGTTCTGCATCCTGAATTCACAGGGACCACTGGTCTGCGTGCTCAGTCACTTAAAACCTCGCTTGGAGTTCAGTTCATATATATTTTCAACTCCACCTTTGTGACATGTTCCACACCCATGCCACTGTGATGTTTAAGATGCAGATGAGAACGAGAAAAAGAGACCTCATTTTTCTTACACACCACTTACTGGACTTGGTGCTGGCACAGCAATTACATACCATGATTGCTACAGACATTCCCATGTTAGGAACAGAGAGAAGACAGATGAAGCAACCAGGACTCTAGACCATGTCTGTTTACGATAACAAAACAGCAACAACTCCACAGGCAAGTTCTCCACACACCTACACTCACTGTGCAAATCATGGGGCTGTGTGCCTAGCATGACCTTCATTCGCGCTAACGGAGGGCAATATTTCCTCTAGGAAGTCTGGTTTCTGTGGCAGTTTGATGTGTTTCAATTGTATAGCACAGGGAACTCTACTCATTACTCTGCGGTGACCTAAATAGGATGGAAATCCAAAAAAGAGGGGATATTTGTATATATATAGCTGATTCACTTTGCTATACAGCAGAAACCAACATAACGTTGTAAAGCAATTCTACTCCAATACTGAAGGTCCAATACTTTGGCCACCTGATGAGAAGAGCCTACTCATTGGAAAAGACTGTGATGCTGGGAAAGATTGAGGGCAGGAAAGGAAGGGAACAGAGGATGAGCTGGTTGGATGAGCTGGTTGGATGGCATCACCGACTCAATGGACATGAGTTTGAGCAAATTCCAAGAGACAGTGAAGAACAGGAAAGCCTACCGTGCTGCAGTCCATGAGGTCCTAAAGAGTCAGATGTGACCGAGTGACTGAACAACAACTCCAATGAAAACTAATTTTTAAAGTAAAAATCAATTGGAATTATATAGAAATTGTAAGCCAGCCAGGTGAAGGGGGACTGTTAGTCTTACTCTGTACTTGGCTCTGATAGAAAAAAAAAAAAATTGTTGAAGAAAGAAATCAATTCTGAAAAAGAATGAAGGGAAATTTGAAAAGTCGACTCCCTTTTTCCTACCGTGTTCCTCAATATAGTCCCTGATAGCTTAGTTGGTAAAGAATCCGCCTGCAATGCAGGAGACCCCGGTTCAGTTCCTGGGTTGGGAGGATCCCCTGGAGAAGGGATAGGCTACCCACTCCAGTATTCTTCCCTGGTGGCTCAGCTGGTAAAAAAATCTGCCTGCAACGTGGGAGACCTGGGTTTGATCCCTGGCTTGGGAAGATCCCCTGGAGAAGGGAAGGGCTATCAGTATTTTGGCCTGGAGAATTCCATGGTCTGTATTGTCCATGGGGTTGCAAAGAGTCAGACATGACTGGGGGACTTTCACTTCCCCACCATGAGTTCCCTGTTTCCCGGACACTGCAGTGTGACTCCTGTTGCCCCCTCCCTGCCCCCTATCTTTCCCACTCGCCCATTACACAGCCTCCAGTTTAATCACAGGTGGGCAGCTGTGCAGGTGGACAGGTGGACCCTCATCGGGAGCTTGGATTTCAGTCTGGGGTCAGCAGGGAGCCTGGGGGCAGTGAGCAGGGGAGTACTGTGACCAAGTCCTACTTGAAGAGTCCCCACAGCTCTGAGCACACGAGTGAGTGGGCGGCCATGTGTGCTGGAGCCATGGGGAGGAGCGTGAGCTGGCAGCTAGCACTGTCTTCCTCAGATCTGGGCTCCATAGATCATACCCGGCAGCCACACTGCTCCTTCCACTGTGACTGTTTCCCACATACAGAGGATGCCTGTTAATTCAGACCTGCTGGCTACTACCATGCTCCTGTCCCAGGGTCACCTAAAATCCCCCAGCATCTCAGCCCCAGCGGCCCAGCACTCGCCCACCATGGACCCCTGTCTGCACCTTCTCTCCCACCCTCTGTGGGACTGTCTTTCCTCTGCCTGGACTCCCCACCCTTAGCCATTATATTCACCCCAAACAGAGAAGCTGACCCCTGAAAAAACCAACCATCCCTGATGTCAAAGCAGGTGGGTCTCATTGAGAGATGGAGACCACCTTTTCTGAGCAGCTCGAAGCTGGACAGGAAGGCAGGGGGAAGGGGTGCGCCCCATCTCCCCCACACTGGTGATGGCATGGAGGTGCTGAGGGGAAGCCTCAGAGCACCTCTCATGACACTGAGATGCTGGCAGGGTCTCTACCATGCAGACTCATCAGCGTTCCCCCTTCATAGATGGCCAACTGATTCTACATTGCTTGTCTACACAGAAAACAGACTGAAACGGTCAGAGCAGTGTTGGATTGAATCATATTCTACTTCACCCTTGTAGGAAAATAAAATGGGTTGTATTCGATAAGGGAATTAGTGAGGCTTTACCATACTTCAGTGGTGACACACTGTTCTGATGTGGTTTTCAGAACTTAAGAGGCTCCATTGTGAAGACAATGCATTTTAAACACCCATGACACTCCCTCCTCAACCTGCCGACCTCAGAAAATGAGTTACATCACTAGCCCCTTCTCCACTTGCACAGCGTCACACACATGTCCCCCCTCCCAGGAGGCTACCCTGGACACTGTACTGGAAACTGCACCCTGTGACAGGCCCTGGGCTAGAGTGGTTTTTGGCCATGCTGGGTCTTCATTACGGCATGCAGGCTTCTCTCATACCTGAATGGTCTGGTGGTTTTCCCTACTTACTTCAACTTAAGTCTGAATTTGGCAATAAGAATTTCATGACCTGAGCCATAGTCAGCTCCTGTTCTTGTTTTTGCTGACTGTATAGAATTTCTCCATCTTCAGCTGCAAAGAATATAACCAATCTGATTTCGGTATTATGTCCATGTGTAGAGTCATCTCTTGTGTTGTTAGAAGAAGGTGTTTGGAAAGCCCCAAATAAGGATAAAGAAGAATAACTCCTCCTCTTAAAAATCATCACAGATAATACCGACATCTGGAATCACTCTGAGTCTGCGAGGAGGTTGAGGGGTATCTCTCCACTGCCTGCTCTACTTATTCACACACCCAGAGACAGGCCCAATAAGAAGGATTCATGTTGATACTTGGCAGAAAACAACAAAATTCTGTAAAGCAATTATCCTTCAATTAAAAAATAAACAAATTAAAAAAAAGAAGAATCTTGATGTTTGTTTTCAGACTGCATATAGTCTACAACTTAAACATCTCAAGCAGGGTATACATTTTAGGTCACACAGGCAAACTTTAAACTGCCAATTAGACTCTCACCATGTGAACATACTACTATTTATTTTTTAGTCATTGCCTTCTTGATGGGCTTCCCTGGTGGCTCAAATGGTAAAGAGTCTGCCTGCAATGCAGGAGACCCAGGTTTGATCCCCGGGTCAAGAAGATCCCCTGAAGAAGGGAATAGCAACCCACCCCAGTATTCCAGCCTGGGAAACCCCCTGGACAGAGGAGCCTGGCAGGTTATACAACTAAGCAACTAACGCTTTCATAATGGGCATTCAAGCTTGTCTGGACATCATTGGCTATGGCTTCCTTGGTTCATGTGCAAATTTTTTAAAACTAAACGGCTTTTCCTTTGTTTTCCTTCTCCCAGTTCTACTGAGATATAATTGACATCCGGCATTATGTAGGTTTAAGGTGTGCAGCATAAAGATTTGACCTATACATACTGTGAAATAATGATCACAATAAGTTTAGTGAACTTCTATCATGTCATAAAGATACAAAAGAAAAGGAAAAAAAATAATTTCCTTGTGATGAGAACTCTTAGATTTACTATCTTAACAATTTTCATATACTGATAAGATGTACCGCAGTGTCATTACGCACTTGTTCATTACGTCCCTATCCATCTTGTAAGTGGAAGACTGTACATTTCAACCACCTTCATCCAATTTCCCCTCCACTCACTGCCTCTGAGAACCACAAATCTGCTCTCTTTTTCTATGAGCTTATGTGGTTGTTGTTTGAAGTATAACTGCACATGCAAATATTTCCTAAGTATAAACACCACGTAGTGGAATTCACAGTAACGGGATATACATATTTAGCATTCAAGCAATTTCTGCCAAAATGCTGTCCAGGTGCCCGTGCTGGCTTAGCCTCCCCTCAGCAGCACATGGCAGACCTGTGCCCAGACTCTCACCTACACTTGACTTTCGCAAGCTTTATAGTTTGTGTAAAACTTGTTATAATTTGAGTAGAATGGACAGTTTTATAACATACAGACCTCCCATGAATAGAATATAGCTCTACATTCATTTAAGTTTTATTTTATGGGCTTCATTAATTTTTTATAGATTTCTCCATAAAGACTATGGTTATTTTGGTTAGGTGTTATTGTAGACACTTTATACTTGCTGTTACTAGTTTGAGCATCATCTTTTCCTTCTGTTACAGTTACTAAGTCACTATTGCCCATCTACAAAAAAGCTAATCATTTTTCCTTGCTTATGTCTAAAGGCAATCAATCCTGAATATTCACTGGAAGAATCAATGCTGAAGCTGAAGCTCCAGTATTTTGGCTACCTGATGCAAAGAGTCAACTCATTGGAAAAGACCATTATGTTGGGAAAGATTGAGGGCAGGAGGAGAAGGGGGCGCCAGAGGATGAGATGGCTGGATGGCACCATTGACTCAATGAACATGAGTTTGGGGCAACTCCAGGAGATAGTGAAGGACAGGGGAAGCCCGGCAGGCTACAGTTCATGTGGTCACAATGAGTCAGACATGACTTAGCAACTAAACCACAACAAGAAACAAACACAACACTGTAAAGCAACTGTACTCCAATTAAAAAAAAATTTGAGATATGTCTCAGGGATCCAGAGTCTCAGAGAGGTGCTAAGAGTACCCCTTATTCATTCCTGTGTTTCCATGTTTAGATTCAAAGGTGAGGCTAAAACTTAGCTTCTGAGATTTCCTCTCTGGGAAAAATTCCTTATACAGTGAAAGTGCGTCTTCACAGCGGTGTTGTGATACTGAGCACATCATTAGAATTACTATTTCACAGAACAGAGAGGATCTTTGTTTCTAGACCTTCATCCTCTATGCAGAACATCTCCATCAACTCCCAAGCAACTAAGTTGGAGCCACATCTTTAAAAGTTACTAAACTAGACACACAGCTTTGCCATCACATCCGGCCTCCCCTCCCACCCATATGGTTATCGCAGGAGCTACCACTTTGCACAGCATGACACTGCTTTCTTGGCGCCAACGATGGGACTGAAAACGGGCCACCAACAAAATGGGGCCTATTAGGACTTTAATCTAAAGTTTTTGGGAAAAATCTTCTGTAAGAGAGATGCCCGAAGTTAGTCCAGGGCAGGAGGAGGGAAAGAAAGTCCCCGCCTTATGGGAGGAAGTGAGTGCTTATGTCCATTTCTTCCTGGAACCCTGTCCAGTCAGCGGCTCTACTGTGAGGTCGTCAGACACTCCCCAAGGCTCCTTCTTCCCTTTCTATCTACTTGAGTTTGTTCAGATGGAATTCATGTAACTTGTAATAAACAGTCTTAATGAATCTTTCCACCAGGTCTCACGGATTGCACGTAGGGACCTTCCCGACCCAGCGATTGAACCTGTGTCTCTCGAGTCTCCTACATTAGCAGGCAGGTTCTTTACCACCAGTGCCACCTGGGAAGCCCCAATAAACAAATATAGAGTGATAAAAACGGAAACAATGAAATCTGATCAATTCTCTTTTCATGAAAACAACTTTAATCAAATAGCAGCTTCAAATAAGTTAAATGAGGGGACATATGTATGCCTATGCCTGATTCACGTTGCTATAAGGCAGAAACCAACAAAATTCTGTAAAGCAACTATCCTTCAAATAAATAAATTTAAAAAGAATAAGTTAATTTTTTGTTTCTTTGATAATTAAATTCTTTCACATACTTACCATTTTTTTTGTAATTGGGTATCTAAACTATACCAATATATAAAACAGGAATAATTTAACATAAAGCTAGATGCCATCCCTTCTGGACATGGTTCCATAAAACGTCATTCAGCCCTCTGTCTCCACTCTGAGGATTAATTACTGCTTCTGCTGATCAGAGTTCAGTGCATTATAAAACATGCCTTGCTCCTTCACCTGAAGGCATTTCTTTCTAGCAGAGTAAACCAAATAGAGCACTAATTATTTTACTATCAAAGAATACAAAAATCACCTTTGTAATCTAATTTACTTTAGTGAAAAAACAGCTGATAAGCAAATTAAGTCATATCCTCAGGCAAAGAAAATACTCATACTCAAGAGTCACTTAACAGTAGTGCTGCTTACTGCAGCCAGTGATTAGGCTGTATTCCTGAATATCTTGAAAATCCAGCCCCATCTGTGCCACCAAAAGAGTCAGGAGCTATTGCTAATCCATCAATTGACAGCTACTTATTGAGGTTCCCCTAGTGGCTCATTCGGTAAAGAATCTGCCTGCAATGCAGAAGTTAGTTAAGTCGCTCGGTCGTGTCCGACTCTTTGCGACCCCGCGGACTGTAGCCCACCAGGCTCCTCCATCCATGGGATTCTCCAGGCAAGAATATTGGAATGGGTTGCCATTTCCTTCTCCAGGGGATCTTCCCAACCCAGGGATCAAACCCAGGTCTCCCGCATTGGAGGCAGAACCTCTGAGCCACAAGGGAAGCTTCTGAAATGCAGAAGACCTGGGTTCAATCCCTGGGTTGGGAAGACCCCTTGGAAGAGGGCATGGCAATCCACTCCAGTTTTCTTGCCTGTGAAATCCCATGGACAGAGGAGCCTGGTGGGCTACAGAATACAGGGTCACAAGGAGTCGGACACGACTGAGCGACTAACACTTTCACTTTCACTCTCGAGCATTGACTAGGCACCAGGCAGGGCTCTGGAGCAGGGATATTCATGATCTTCCTGAAAGGCAGCTCCTGGAAAGGACCTCTGGCCAAGAATCACTTTCTAGAGGACGGTAATGATGCAGTAACTCTACAGATAAGGGGAAGAGCTGGATCTAGAACCAAAGCAACGTGTCCAGAATAATACTTTTAAAAAATATTCATATGAAGCCAGGAGAGGCCAGTAGGAGTCTCAGCTCCCTTCCCTACCTTTACCACAGATGCCCTATTTGATTTGGGCCTTACATCACACTTCACCACGTATCAATTTTATTATGTAAAACAAGCTATATCACCTCTTTTTCTACGGCACTAACTATTGAGACAACACACCCTATTCTAAGTGGTAAAACTGATAGTGATAAAACTAAACAACACCCAGAGACATAGGATTCAGATGAGAAATCTAGACCTCTTTTGTGAAAGCACCCAAAATAAGTTTGGAAAGTTAAGGTAGGAAATAAGTTTGGAAAGTTAGGCAGGCATAATTTTTATTTTAAGTTTTGAATTCCAGGACATAGGACCTAATTTTTAAGCATCAGGGAGCCAATAGCAACTGTAGAGTATTAGAATGACTAGTGTTACTTCATGGCAATTAACCAGCCTGCAAGGCACAGAACAAATTGTGAGACCGGAATCTGTGAGAGAGGGTGAGAAATAAGTAGGAAACCATCACAACAGCAGAGATCCAAGGTGAGGAGGGAAATAGTGTAAGAAGAAAGAGGGAAGGAAAATATGATAAAGATGAGTAAAAAGAAATCATAATAACACTTAGTGACCAATCTGAAGAAGTTCCAATCCTGAGTAACCAGGAGATGGCAGGACCATGGATAGAAACAGGATGGGGAGAAGGTTGCACCCCAGCCTAGCATGTGTCTAAGGGCTGGCTCCGTACACTTAAGACAGAACAGAGAAGAGTTTGTGTGCACTGAACCTCACTTGAGTGCCTAAGTTCTCATCTTACCATCTCTAAACATAATGTAGTCTCCATAAGTACTATAGGTAAGCATCCTGAATGCTTAATTACATCATGACATCTTTCCAGGCTACAATCCATAGAGTCACAAAGAGACATGACTGAGACACACACACATTAATTTATCAGTGTGTTGTGATAATAATTATGATAACATACGTGCTCAGTGACTTCAGTCATGTCTGACTCTTTGTGACCCCATGGACTGTAGCCCACTAGGCTCCTCTGTCCGTGGAATTTCCCAGGTAAGAATACTAGAGCAAATTGCCATTTCCTTCTCCAGGGGATCTTCCTGACCCAGGGATCAAATCCATGTTTCTTGCATCTCCTGCACTGGCAGGCAAATTCTTTACCACTGCACCACCTGGGAAGCCCAGTAAATTAATACCAGTGTAACTGTCAAAAAGGAGACAGTAAAAAGAGTACAGAGAATAATGCCCTTGTATTTGGATCTTAGGGAACTTTTTCTTGTCTTCAGTACCTTAAACTTCCGATTCAAATACAAAACTCTCCGGTTCTCTAATTCCCCTATTCCCAGACACCATGAGCTAGCAATCTTCTCCCAGACTAGTTCCAGACAGGATTTTGCACTCATGGCTCCCTTTTCTGTTCTGTCCCTTCCTCACTGAGGAATAACTGAGGGTCTCCAAAGCAAAACTCCACATGGGCCACTCTACTTCCCAAATAATTGAAATATGCACAAGTCACAGCTAGCCAATGTAATATTTATTTGTTGGAATTCTCAGCAAGCCTTAAACTTCTCTCCAATATTCCTTTTCAATACATCAGGACAGCAGCACTAACCTTCTGAAATAGTATACAGAACACCTGATCATTTTGTCATAAAAGCCTTAGGTTAAATCCTGACCAGACTTCATGCTCTCATACTTAGTTACCTAAGGTCCTGCACACATAAACACAAACCACAGACAAAATTTTAGAAGCCCCTATACTTCTCAAAATGCAGCAGACATATTTCCAACAGTTTACGCTTCTAACGGTACAGCATAAATTAAAAAAAAAAAAAACTAAAATTTGATGATCAAATCTCAACCTTTCTACTATTCCCATTTCCACAGTGGTGGCAACCAGATTCAGTATACAGCAGTAGGGGGGTGGATCAAGGGGTTTATAGAAATGAGAATTTACTGCAGACACAGAATGCTACAAGCCAGACTATTCTGGCAATGCCAGGTGCCACCGTGTAGAAAACACTCATTGGTGTGACCTTTGGTTTAGTGTGTGGTTTATAGGATTGGGTAGAACCATGGGATTCTCATTTGCAGTCATGAAAGATGCATAGCTATGAAATTCACTTTGTATTAACATGGACATTAGTGAGCCATGTATTTAGTCAGGTAAGGCTATAGACATATTGCAAATTCAAAACACAGTGCCAAATTGATGGCATGGCCTTTGTCCCAATAACAACACATAAAGATGGAGATTTTTAAGCTGGAAAGAGATAATCATGGAAAATTTATGGGAGGGGTATCTGAAAGGCAGCGTAAAGGCCCAGAAGCCATAGGGAGCCACAGGATTTCATAAATACTGAAAAAGAATGATTGCAAACCCCCCACCAAGCCCATTACATGTGTCAGAACTCAGGAAATTTGAGGAAAGTGATTTAACGCCTGAGATGATGACTGCCAAGAATGAACATGTCACGGTGTCTCCCAGGAGCTGGGAACTGACACAGGGCTGCTGGTCGTCCATCGGCAGCCTGGGTACGGCCCCGCAGCCCAGGCCAAGACCAGCAGCGCTCCTGGGGAAGCCAGCACAGCAGCCCGCGTGCTCCCCAGGGCCTGGTGGTGCAGCCGCCTGGCCCATAATTGCCTGCATCCTCTAGGAGCCACATCACTCACAGCCAACAGAGGACATGGGGCGACAGTGGCACCACGTCCGGGGGGAGCACCCCCTGCCCCTCCCCACATTCCAGTCGACCAGCATGAGCTCTTGAGCATCCTGTCCTTAGAATGTTCCTGCATGCAGTCGGGAGTCTGAATTCTTCCAGACCAGTCAGATGCAGTGACACTCTCTGCTGGTTCTTCCTAGTTCTTGGCTTGGCTCATATGGTGAAACTGACCAACCCTGCTCCTCCCTGAATTCTGTCCGGCCATCTCCACTCACCAAGAAAGCCTATGCGTGTAGAACCCACTGGATCTTGTTCAGCCTGCCTTAGGAGAGGAACTATCACCATGACGGGTTTTTTTTTTTAGTTAAATCTTCTCGCACTTGAGAATAGGTGACTCATATTTCCATAATCTCCGGTGACTCTGATCTGCCCAGCGACTTGGTGGAGGACCACCGCTTCGCGTCTCCCAGGCAGCATTTTCCTCCGTATTGTTTTAGACACAGTGCCATTACAATCATTCACAATTGACCAGTAATTGTTGCATGAGCTGGGCTCCCCTGCCAGGGCCACCCAGTGGCTGGACTGCACCCAGCCGAGAGCAGGAAGTTCCAGAATGCAATCAAAGAGAAGCCACATCAGCATCCAGGTTTCTCTTTATGAAGTTGCGCCAACACTTGCTTCAATGCGGTGCCTCCCGCACACAGAGCAAACACAAAGGCACTCGGTTTCAGTTGCAATTCAGCCCCTAAAATGCCTCTGTAGGAAAACTCTGAGGTGGGGGTGGCGGTGAGGGGGTGGGTGGTCAACTGTGATCATTCATCTACAATCAGAGATCTTGCTTTGGCCATCGGCTCCTTAGCTATAGTGGATAGGTGTGTACCCACATCCCATTCGGAAAATGGGAATAATAACATTTTCTTTCAGGGACGTGAGGATAATCTTAACACAAAAAACAAAGCTTAAGTGTGTCTTAGAGTCTCAGCAAGGTGAGACACTCGTACCAAGGGTGAAAACTGTCTCTTAGGCTTCACATGACTTTGGGGGTTTTGATTAAATTAGAGTCATATGTGGAAAGTTCAGACACAAACCCTGTACTAATCAGGCCTCAACAATTCTCCTGTCTTCCAAGCTGTCCAATAATTGGCAGCCCAGAATAATAGGAACAGATCAAGAACCACTGAACAGTGTGAGCTCGACCAGTGACTTAAGCTGCTCTGTGTAAAATGGCATTAACAGGACAGGCCCCCCATCGCCTGGTTGTGAGATGTGGACAGAGCAGGTGCTCAGTACAGGTTTGCTCCCCCTCCATCTACTGACAACAATGTCGGTCACATTAATAACTGACACTTCTTGATGACTTTGGGACATGAACTGTGTGGCAGCTGATGTCGATGATGTGGGACACAGTACTGACCCCTACAGAACTTACAAAATCCCTGAGGATTGTAGCTGGCAACACAAGCTCCCTGTCTCCCAGCTCTGGGGAAGCCAGGCCTATAGCTCCTGCTAGCCGGCACCAAGGCCTCCAGCCCACTGGATATGACGTGGTCCTGGGCACGCACTTGACTTCATGCATTTCTGAAAACAAGACTCCAGCCAGGGGACAGACAGTGGGCACAGGGGTGCCAGCCTGGCTGCTGATGAACAGGAGTCCAGGTCCTGCTGGGTGAAGCCACATCACACCATCCTGTGCATTACAGGACTGTTTAGTAAAACAGAACCTTCTTCCCTCCACTGCCTTTTCAGTGTTGCCTTTCGTACCCTAATTACTAATTTACTTCAGTTCATTTTCTCCCTTTTGGTATGAATTTAGCTTTCTTCCTCTTACAGTGCATGTATGCTAAGTTGTCTCAGTCATGTCTGACTCTTTACAACCCCATGGACTGTAGCCCACCAGGCTCCTCTATCCACAGAATTCTCCAAGCAAGAATACTGTGGTGGGCAGCCATTCCCTTCTCCTGGGGGTGTTCCTGACCCAGGGGTGGAACCCAGGTCTCCTGCATTGGCAGGTGGATTCTTTCCCATGGAGTCACCTGGGAAGCCCTTCTCTCACGGAGCACATTCCAGTGACTGAAACACTGGGAGGATCTGTGTAGAGAGATGCTCTGTGTTTCTGTGCGGCGGGTACATGTGTTTGTGTTTATGTGGAATGGTAAATAATGACTGAGCTGGCCTTTCAGAGCTAAAGGGGTTAACAGCTCCCACTGGGGATGGTGCAGGCCTACCAGAGGTACCCCACAGCCTGACCATCTAAATACAGGCATTCGTGCTGGGGCAGGCCTTCCTTAGGGATGCTTTTGGTCTGTGGCATTCTGAACTCTCCCATTTCAATGACGGCTGCCCCCAGACACTCAGTGGGGTCCAGCACTTGTCCCTTGCTTCCCCATGTCTTGAGGGTGAACAGCCGCCCGCCCAGGTAAGAGCAAGCTGTTTTATTAGCGAGTGTTTTGGTGGGGCTGTGAGGTGTCGCTTTGTCCTGCGTGTCTGCCTGTTTTCAGATACGTGCGCATCACAGAGTCCTGCTCAACTCCAGACTCTTGTTGAATTATGGACAATGAATGTTTAAAATGATCTTAAAGTAAGCATTTGCCTGAAGATCCAGAAGGAATTTGACATCATTTTCTTTATGTGTCTACTGGATTAATATTTCCTTTATGTTAATATGCAAGTTTATTATTCTTGTTATCTTCATTTAATGTCCTAAAGAACCAGGTGAGATGATTCTGCGATTTTAATGATCCCTGGCAGAAAGTACACATGAGGGTTACTCAGGACATGCCATCCCTTTCAAGGCATTTTGCCAAAAGAGCCTCGAGTTAATTAATTAATATTGGGAAATCCCCTGCTGGTCCAGCTTTGAGAGGCAAAAAAAAAAAGAAAGAAAAGAAAAGGAGGCTACTAGGCTGTAGGCCAACACACCTCTGCTGTAAAAATTAAAATCCTAATCAGAGCTCTCATTTCTACATCTTTTTCAAAGAGTAGCTAATATAGAATTTGCAATATGGGATAAAATTAAAATGAAAGGTAGGCCAGTCCCTTTCTGATACAATACATGGCATCTGTATCAGTCTTGCTCATAAATCAAATCACTTCAGTGGTTATGTTGGAGTCTGTGTTGATTCAACGCAGTTTCCAGGGATCATGATGTCACATTTGGGTGGGCCCTGTGCTCACCTGTCAGGTAACACCTGGAGAGGAAGAGAGCAGCCTGACTTAACTTTCAGATACATAAGCTCAGGGTCAGGTGATGGGCAAAGATCTAGGGAAGGACTGAACAGTGAAGGGTCTTTTATTTCTCCCATCAACCACTGTGAGTGGTACTTCTCAGACCAAGACAGACAGATAAGGAGAGAGTCAGGAGGGGAGGCAGAAAGAGCCAGAACTGGGGTGGGGAAGGAGCAGGAGCTGCTGGTTAACTCAGTCCCGCTCCACTGGCTGCTGCTTGAGAACTGTTTCCCTGGATGCGGTTGCCGTGCAACCGCTTCCAGCAATGAGCAGACCGTATTTTCTTCATCTGTTCCTCCCCCTGCATTAACCTCCTGTTTGCCGAACTGTCCGAGGAGCCGCTATGTTGGCTGGAGAAGAGTGCACCCATACCCTCTGGTCCACTTGAGGCTCTGGGATAGAGACAAGTATATATATTCATAGTCTATGTGAGTGTGTGTGTGCTCAGTAGTGTCCAACTCCTTTGCAACTCCAACCCCATGGACTGTAGCCCGCCAGGTTCCTCTGCCCATGGGATTTTCCAGGCAAGCATACTTGAGCAGGTTGTCATATCCTCCTCCAGAGGATCTTCCCGACCCGGATTGAACCCACATCTCTTGCATCTCCTGCACTGGCAAGTAGATTCTTTACCACCAGCATCACCTAGGAAGCCCACTCAAATAGATCTTATTGTATGATATGTTTATTTATATTTGTGTACTGTATTTATGTTGTATAATACACATGCATCTCCTAAGTCTCTCTATGGCCCAAATGAGTAAATACAGATTTATGAAGAGGTCATGCCCTGAGCACAGTGCACATCTCCACACAGGTATGTATACACACACATACACAAGCAACAACATACTGACACATCTGACCCACCACCACAAGGAGAAACAGATTGGGAGGAACCATAGTATCCAGGTAAGACGCTTACATCTATGTGTATAAAATCCAGCAAAATGGCCGAAAAGTTGGAGCTTCACAGCACAAGTAGTGAGCAAATGAATAATAACAACACACAGTTACACCGACAACTTGAACCAAATGGTTTAACCACTCCTTCATAGGAGGAGTGTCCACTGTGCACTTGCAAAGGCCCAGGAAACACAGATTTGGGGTCACGACTTATGTATTGCGTAGCAATTGGCTTAATCCATCATTTTAGTTCTAACAGTCACCATAGACAAACTTCTGTATACACAGCCAGCACTCAGTAAGTTTTGGGGGGAGAGGGGGATAAAAGGAAGGGTTCCTTCTCTCACATTCTGAAACCATCAGAAAAGAGTTTTGATAAATAATTCTATATTAAAAATTGTGTATATATATATATTTGTGTCACATAAAGTATGTAACAAATACATGTGACAAATATAATGCAATGTTTTCCACTATAAAATACAGTTACTCATTGTTATACATTAAAAATACATATATATTTGATATTATGTTAAGCAATATAAATAGCAATCACAAGAGATTTAATATTGTGGAAAAATATTTCCCATAAGGCAGAACTATTTGATTGATCGACTTAATTTTGATTGTGGCCCAAATCTATACTTTTTAAAAATTTTTCTTCATTTATATTGGAGCACAGTTGCTTTACAATGCTGTGTTAGTTTCTATTGGACAGCAAAGTGAATCAGCTCTATGTATACATGCATCCCCTCTTTTTTGGATTTCTTTGCCATTTAGGTCACCACAGAGACCTGAATAGAGTTCCCTGTGCTATATGGTAGGTTCTCATTGTTGTTCAGTTGCTCAGGTGTGTCCGACTCTTTGCAACCTGATGGACTGCAGCACACTAGGCTTCCCTGTCCTTCACCATCTCCTGGAGTTTGCTCAGACTCAAGTTCATTGAGTCAATGATGCCATCCAACCATCTCATCCTCTGTCACCCCCTTCTCCTCCTAGGACATCCAAAACGTTTCTCAAGGGAAAGTTTTTCTGCATTTTCTTGTGTAACTAATAATTCTACCATAAAAGACTCACTTGGCATTTTCTATTAAGAAAAAGAGAAAAAAACATTAAATAGAAAAGACAAGAGGCTGAGAGGACCCCACTGAGAACCCTTTAAAGAAAGCCACTGCACAACGGGAGCGACTATATTAGCCAATTTGTCACACTCATTTCTCAGCGAGGAGCCACTAGGCTGAATGAACAGGTCATAGTTTTGGTTAAAAGCAGACAGGAGAAGATGATTTGAAGGAAAAGAATGCTGAGAACAGTAGGATTCTTGAAAAGAGCAAAGGACAGAAAAAGATAGTGCCAAAGTGAAGGCAGAGAGAAAAAGCTGGGAAGAAGAGAAAAAAAGGACATCTTCCAGAAAAGACAGGAACCCGTTCTTCCAGTTCCTTCTTCATATTGTTATAAACTCTGAAGCTGTGGTAGCTTTCACTGAAAACTACTGTACACAATATGTAAATCCTTCAGTCCCAGGAAAGGATGCTCCACTCCAGGACCCTTGCCTGGAAAACCCCATGTATGGAGGAGCCTGGGAGGCTACAGTGCATGGGGTAACAAAGAGTCGGGCACAACTGAGCGCCTTCACTTTCAGTCCCAGGGAAGGATGCTCCTCTTGCTACTAGTGAAACTTGGCCACCCCAAACAGAATATCTTGCTTTCAGGTGTATGGATTATTAATAACTGCATTCCTTGTAACTTTTATCACAGCAAGTAGAGAAGTTCCTGCAAGGCCTCAGAGGAAGCCGAGGGCCCCCAAGTCTGTGAAAGGGAGTTATTTTTGGAGAGGGATCCAAAATGGAATGCGAGCTCCCAATCAAAAAAAAAAAAAAAAAAGTGTTTTTTTTTTTTTTTTCTTTTCCAAGGTTCTAGGCTCCAGGCAACAGCATAACCATTCCCAAACCCAGGAATCTTTCTGACACATCCCCTCCTGCCACCAGCTTAGTGTCTGTCACGATCTGGATACAAATTCCTAAATAGCACTGCGAACTTGGCACTTTTCTGTCTCCCACCACCTTCTGCTAGGACTTCCCAAATCCTCATGATTGATTACCCAGAGTTCTCAGGTCTTTTCCTTTAATCCATTCTCCATGCTGAAGCAGCAAGGTGATCTCATAAGCACAAATCTGACTCTGTTAGCCCCTTGAGATTTAAATCTTCCAGGGACCCCCATTGTTTGAATAAGACAATAATCCTTAAGTGGCTGCCAGGACACCTACTTTGCCCCTGAGGCCTCTCCTGTCCATGTCTCCAGGGTCCTCTGCCTCCAGCCCCTGCTGTCCATGTGTCCCAGATGACACTTTTATTTTTGCCTTTTAAAAATTTAAATTTATTGATTTTTTAATTGAAGGATAATCAGTTTACAGAATTTTATTGTTTTCTATCAAACATCAGCATAAATCAGCCACAGGTGTACATATGTCCCCTCCCTCTTGAACTCCCCCCGCATCTCCTTCCCCATCTCACCTCTCTAGGTTAATACAGACCCCCTGCTTGAGTTCCCTGAGACATACAGCAAATTGCCATTAGCTATCTATTTTACATATAGTATGTAAGTTTCCATGTTACTCTCTACATACATGTCACCACTCCTCCCCTCTCCCCATGTCCATAAGTCTGATCTCTATGTTTCTTTCTTCATTGCTCCCTTGCAAATAAATTCATCAGTACCATCTTTCTAGATTCCATACATATGTGTTAGTATATGATATTTATCTTTCTTTTCCAGACAACACTCTTTCATGTCCTCCTCAACCAGGTTACTCCTACCTTAAATATGTACTGAATGGAATTCCTCATCAACATTATCCTTGCCTGAAACAGAGACCCAGACATAGAGAAAACATATGGACACCAAGGGGGATGCTGAGGGGTGGGGGTGGGGGTTGGGATGAACTGAGAGATTGGGATTGACATATATACCCTTTTGACACTATGCATAAAATAGATAACTAATGAGAACCTACTGTATAGCACAGGGAGCTTTATTCAATCCTCTGTGATGACCTAAATGAGAAAGAAATCCAAAAGAGAAGGGATATATGTATACATATGGCTGATTCACTTTGCTGTACAGCAGAAACTAACATAGCAATGTAAAACAACTATACTCCAATAAAAGAAAAAAGTTAGAGGAAAAAATATTATCCTTGCTTTTTAGATTCACAGACCCCTCTCAGGGGCCAGGTCTGAATCCTCTACCTTCTATCATCAAGAGGAAAGGTAAGATGGACATAAAGATGAGATGAACTATGTTAACTGGAGAAGAAAAGACCTAGGTAAAATTCTCTGATAGTAGAACTCTACTGGGCTTCCCAGGTGGCTCAGTGGTAAAGAATCACCTGTAATGCAGGGGACACAGGTTTGATCCTTGGGTCAGGAAGATCCCCCCTGGAGAAGGAAATGGCAACCCACTCCAGTATTCTTGTTTGGGAAATCCCAAGGACAGAGGAGCCTGATGGGCTACAGTCTATGGGATCACAAAGAATCAGACACGACTGAGTGTCTAATGGGCAGCAGGTCTCCACTACACAATACTTGTGAAGTGTTCATGAAAGAACATACATAAGCAGTGGGCATTTTCTGAAACTCAAAGATTTGGACTTGTTTCTTTTTTCCTAGTCCACAGGACATACTCTTAGGAAGTCATCTTGCCTCATTTTAAGCATCTCCTCTTAGGTAGTCTCTGTCACAATCTGCAGTCACGTATAAGACATTTTTCCTGCTTTTAAAAATACCTTCACTTTACAGCATTTTGACCTAAAAGCAATGCAGCCAGTTTGTAACAAGTCAGAATAACACACTTTGATGGGTTCAGTCCATTGAACTACGGGGAAGTCATTTTCCGAAATTCCTTCATTGCAAACCTTTCAAAACCAAGTAAAGATGTTTGTTTTTCAAAAGGTTGCTTAATGATCATTCTTTTTGACATTACATGATGGAAAGTCAACAGTGTGACATTTGCCATAAGAAAAACAGAAAGATGGAGCCGAGAAATACAATAACAAGAGCTGCCACCGCAACAGCCAGGAAGTCTGGGCTGAGTTCTCGGTGCAATTTGTTTCTTTTAGTCTGGCAAAGGTTTTGGCTTCAGTTTCATGTTCTTTGATGATTATTATGCCTGTCTACTAGTGGAAACTGCAAGTACTCTTTCTGTCTCTCCATCCTGGGAAAGCGGAGAGAAGAAACACGCCAGATCGGCTTTGAATGTGGCTTTAGAAGAAAACAACCCCAAGAGAAGATCCAGAGATCCAGGGGGCTCCCAACCCACCTCACCTCACTCACTACCCCATCGCCCCATGGCTGACCCATCCGCCTGGGCAGGGAAGGCCCCCATGGGCACCATAAGGGGACAAGGACAGGACCCAGAGACTCACCATGTGCTCTGGTGGACCCCATCTATTCAGTGGGAGCCACCCACTTTGTATAAAATAAGCTTATGTATAAAATAAGCTACAGGGATACATTGTACAACACAGGGAATATAGCCAATATTTTTATAACAACCGTAAATGGGGTATAACCTTTAAACATTATGAATCACTATATTGTACCTGCAACTTACATAATAAGCTGCTGGTGGAGTGGGCATTTCCTACTGATGATACCAAAGCTCCTCTATTTGCAGGGAAGCCCTCAGCAAACTCATCTCGAACTGCCTGGCCTCAAGAACAGTAGGTTACAAACCCTGCTCCCTCCAGGTGGTCTCTGATCAACAGCCGCATGACCAGGTGGAACCAGCCACCAGTAGCTTTCCTTCTGTGACTCAAGCACTAAGGCCAAACGGACCCACAACTACACTCCATGTCCCTTATATGCAGTGACTGTAAGACTGTCACTGTAAGAATTTCAGGATGAATCAGGCAGCCTCTTCTGAAAGAAAATGCCATTCTCAAGGTGAACTTCTTTTTTTCCTTTTTGATGTACAGTACTATGTAAGTTACAGGTGTACAATACAGCAATTCACAATGCTTAAAGGTTATACTCCATTTACTTGTTATAAAAATATTGGCTATATTCCCTGTGTTGTACAATGTATCCATGTAGCTTATTTTATACATAATAGTTTGTAGAAGGTGAACATTTTTAAAATGTAGAGAATATGGTTATATCATTGTCAAGGAATTTTCTTTTTTAATGATACAACTTCTGGTGATTCTTAATGCACAATTAAAATGTATAACTTATACTTAAGACTATTTTATGAATTAGAGCACGGTGGCACTCAGGAAAGAGAAGGAGTTTCATGAACTACATTACTGAAGCATTTCTGTATGCAATTAGTCTAGAGAGACCACTCATTTTCCATGGCTGAGACTAGACTGACAGATCACAACAACCTCAGTGGCCCCCACATGCAGAAGAGCTCACAGTTCTTTGGGTCAGAAATTCACAGAGTAGACACTGGGTCTCCACTTAGGGTCTCACATGAACGAAACACAGGCACTCATGAGACCGGGCCCTCTGGGGCTGAGGTGACCTCCAGGCTCAGTTACCTTGCGGCAAGATCAAGTCCTTAGGCTGCAGAACTGGGGTCCCTGGTCTCTTGCTGACTGTCAGCTCCTATCAGCCATTCTCAGTTCTGGTCACAGGGCTCCTCCAACTGCAAAGTCAACAGCAGAAGGTCTCACCTGAGACACTCTCCTGCTGCTCTGACCTCTTGTTCTTGTTTAATCACTGAGTTGTGTCCAACTCTTTTCCAACCCCACGGACTGTAGCCCACCAGGACCCTCCGTCCTTAGAATTTCCCAGGTAAGAGTACTGGAGTGGGTTACCATGGTCTTCTCCAGGGGATCTTCTTGACCCAGGAATTAAACCCACATCTCCTGCATCTCCAGAATTCTTCACCACTGAGCCACAGGGAAGCCTTGCTCTGACCTCTAGACCCAGATTTAAAGGTCTCAAGGGATCAGCTCAGGCCCACAGAGGCTCACTCTCTCAAGGTCCCCCGGGCCACAGGACAGAACCTGGTCATAGGATGTTCTCCATCCTGGTCACTGGCCCTGGACTGCGGACCATTTGGTACCACACCTTCACGTGGAGACAGGCTTCTATCTCTCAAGAAACGCCCATGGTCATAGATTCACCTGTTGGCTCCCCCACCCCTCGGGCGTCTGAACTCCAGCACATCGCAGTGGAGGGCAAAGGACAGAAGGCTGAGGTCTGAGCCCCGGGGAGAGTCCAGCTCCCTCTGTATCACCGAAGCACCCGCTGCCCAGCTCAGGGTGGGCAGGTCACTGGCTGAGGCCACATTAGGCTGTGCTCAGGGCTGGCATCTCCCTCCTCCGCCACCTCTTCCCTGGTACTATTTTAGCTGCTCGGATGTTACTCATTCGTGTGGATCTTTTGACACCTTTAATTGCTCTGCTCTTCCCACGCCTATTAAGTTTTCTCACCCTTTGATATTGGCATTAGGAACATTTTAAATAATTTGCCAAATAATGTTTCCCCACTGCTGTTTTCTGTACGTTGCCTCACTTTGCCTTTAACCCTGTATTAATTCTGCTGTCAACTGTCAGAGCAGGCACTTTTAATTCTGCATGGAGTGAGGTCATTTTACACATAAGATCAGAGGCCTCCTTGGATCTGAAGTCTCATTTCTTCTGATGGCTATTGATTCAAAGAAGAGGCAATTGATATTGCAAAGTTGCTTTGAGATTCAAAATTGATTTCAAAAATGGTTCTATCTTCTGGCACCCAGCCAGGCTGTGCCTACCCCCTGGACTCTAGGCACCAACTCTTGGAAGGTTAGAACATTTTTGCAACATTGAGATTCTCTCAAATTGTCTGTGAAGCTGAAACACAGAATTCTGATCACCAACACTGGGACTACAAGTCTTCAAAACCGGCACATTTCACTGGTGTCCTTTTGAAATGTTCCAAGGTGTGGATCTGTTTCTGACTCCCATGAATAAATAGAGATGCTCATGCTTTGTCTGGTCCTCATCTCCTGCGGGCACGGCTCCCACACCCGAAGAGCAGAGACCAGATGCAGCTCTGGGACAGCAAAGAGTGGACAGAGCAGGTGTGCATGGTCCAAACAGGCTGCCCCTGCCTCTTTCATTACATCTGCCACCTTTGGGATCAGCTGGATGGGATCTATTCCTAAGTGGGAGCAGAGAAAATAGGCCCCACACAATTTCTACAGTGAGACCCACTTTTCATCTTAAGAAAAGCACTCTGGTGCTCTCTACATGGGGAAAAAGGATGCTATGTGCTCTCTGCTCTGATCCAAAGCACAACTTTGGACTCACCTGAGAAAACAAAGAGCAAAGTGTCCTAGAGGAAACCTTAAAGACATCAAAGAGCACTTCTGGACTGCTTTCCTTCATTTAAAGAGGTGCAACTGAAAATAAGATTCCCTGGAGTCCTGTAACCAAAGGTTTAAGCATATAAGCAGGCATTAGACAAGCAGATGCCCCAATCTTCTCTCTCTACCTCCAACCTAACTTCACCCCACAGCACACAGGGTAAGGTGTGGTTTAAACAGATGTCTCAGATTTATGATTTTATATACAGATGAATTGCAATCCACTACCCGCCAAAAGTGTGGTCTTTGTTTTTACTTTGTAGACAGACAGTAAGAATCAAAGCCTTTTCATCTGTCAAATCACCAGGACCACCATTTGACCATGAGCTGAAAAGGATGCAAATAATAAGGTTTGGTATTTTAGTAACCTAAAGGATATGACCTAAAAATACCTGAAAGTTTGCTAAGACTTTGAGATATTTTCTTCTCATCATTGAGGTGGGCAGAATAACGGCCTCCTAAGGATTGTTGCTATTGTTTAGTCGCTAAGCCATGTCTGACTTTTAGCAGCCCCATGGACTGTAGCCCACCAGGCTCCTCTGTCCATGGGAATTCTCCAGGCTAAAATACTGGAGTGGGTTGCCTTGCCCTCCTCCAGAGGATCTTCATGACCCAGGGATCAAACCCAGATCTCTTGTCTCTTATGCTTCCTGCATTGACGATGGGTTCTTGACCACTAGCACCACCTGGGAAGCCTGCAACACGGGGTGAAAGTGAAAGTTGCTCAGTCCTGTCTGACTGTTTGTGACCCCATGGACTATACAGTCCATGGAATTCTCCAGGCCAGAATACTGCAGTGGATAGCCTTTCCCTTCTCCAGGGGATCTTCCCAACCCAGGTCTCCTGCATTGCAGGTGGATTCTTTACCAGCTGACCATTCAGAGCCAGAAACAATGGTATTCATGGGAGGAATCCAGAACAAAAATGAAGCCGGGAGAGAGAGACTCACTCTCACAAGAGGATCTTGTATGGGATTTTATATGACTCTCATCCCCCAAAAGAGCACAGAACAGTCTGGGAGACCTATGGCTGTTGTGAAAGGGCAACTTAAACCCTTTGCTCATTCATTTGACAAGCGTTCATGGAGTGCTCATGAGATTCCAAGCCACTAGAAGGATAAGAATGCGAATTTTATTATATTTCATTGTAAAACCTCTTGGAAGTGACATTTCCACAACTCAGGTGGCTCTGGCCAGGCACTGAGACCCCAGTGGGTGCAGCTGCCAGGCAGGCTTTGAGGCCCCAGCCCCTGCACCTCCCATTAGCCCTGGAACATGGATGCTGCTGGCCCAGGGACTACATCTTGAATAGTAAAGAGCTGGGACTCAGGACTCAGGGCCTGTTCCATCCACCTCATTTCACAACTCTTCCAAGATCATTTTTAACATTCCTGAGATGGACTATTTCCCCAGTCACTCCTGTAGGACCACATTGCACAAGGCGATCCTGTTTGTTGATTCTAACTTTTGTAAGTGTCATGGAAAGGGACTGAAAAACTCGAGAATAAGGTGTGTCTTCACTCGTGTATGAGGGAAAGATACATAGATGGAGGTGGGGGTGTCTAGAAACATGACATCTATACTCATCAAAGTATAATGACTCACAATGCCCACGGCCTCAAAGCTCTCGAACAGACTAAGTGAGCAGCTAGTCTCTTTCAGCAGGTCATGGAAAGGTACCCATCAGAAACCAGGGCCAGAAGGCTGGAATCGACTCTCAGTGTAGCAGAGCTCTCCGGCCAGAGCAGAGGCAGGAGGGCAGAGCAGAGGAAATAAACCAGGCCCGTAACTGACCCACCAGACAATAAAAGTTCAAGAGCCCTGGGCTTTATGGCCACATTTGACAAAGCACAGTGCCTGGAAGGGCTCCCAGGTGTGCAGTTCAGGATCAGGCTCCTGTCTCCCCCCACTCTTTATATGAGGTGATCATATCTTTTACTCACATTGCTGGGAGAGATGTCCTTGAATGTACCAACTGCAGACGCTTCTATCATTAAAGCTTGATTATAAAATCTCCCTGAAGAACAAACGGGAAGGACCGGCTGGCTTTATAAAAGTTCACTGAGTCCAGAGAGCAAAGTCACCGGGAAACCCAAATCCCAAACACACCTGGAATCGTCACTAACGTGGAGGATGGAGCGGTTGTGACCTTTCACACTGAGCCATTTGTTAGTGAATTAAAGTATTGCAAAGGACTGAAATTAAGGCTGGGAACTGACAATTTCAGATAGACCAATATTGCTCCACAAGCTGAGTAATAGAGAAGCAGAGAGATTACCTATTTACGTACAGATCTACAAAACATTTTTTTTAAATCCTGACTCCATATCCCCAAAATACTTTCAAGTGTATCTTAAGTAGTCAATTATCTCTTCACTTGAAAGTGCTATTTCACTTAATACACAAAAGGAAATATATCCTTTTGAGAAGGTGGTCTCCTCGTAGCTAGCATAAATACACAGTATGGATATGCTAATAAAGTATTTTCAAAGAGCAAAAAAATTACCATTTTATGCAGATGATAATGTAATGTTTAACCAGTAAAATAATTCCCTCATTTATTACAATAGCTGTAATTATAATAGCTGTATTATCATTAATAGCTATGTAATAGCTATACAGCTATTAATACTAAGGCACAAAATCAATTTAAATGTAGTCAGAACTTTTGTTATTATCAAAAAGTTATTAGGGCTCCTTTTATGTATAATTTTAATTGCCCCCAAAGCATCCTAAATAGTTGAGCCAATTATTAAGGAGTAGATATCATAAAAGAAACCTTATTATATTTTTTCCCCAAAGCTAATACAGGGTTTATTCAACAAAGTGTCAGAGTTTTATCTTATTTTAAAATGTAGAGAAATGTTAAAACAATTTAATTTTAAACAAGACCCTTGGAGACTATCTTACAACTCTGATGAAATATTTTATATCTGATTAAAATCCAATAAAGTAACTGCCACTTCTAATGAAAGATGATTTTACTATTTCCATTCACAAATGAGAAGCCCAAAATGCTAAAATGTGGCAATGACAGAATTTGTACCTAAATCACTGATTATATTGCTAACCAATAGAAAATGTGAATGCATTACTCTGACTTCTTACGTGTAAGTCACTCAAAAGTACACCTACAGAACCTGATCCGAAGCCCAGGGAAGGGGCAGGTGGAACAGGGTGGAGGGTAGCTTTGGAGGAACAATAGCCACCCCACCCTCTGAAGACAACCAGAAGCCACAAGTGTGTGCTTTACAACATCTATTGAGGTTCTAACATAATGAATTCATAAACTTACAAAAATAACTTATTCTGCTTGAAGCCATTGCTGGAGGTCCCAGTCATCACAGTCCACCCTAGACAAAGGCACACAGGGGTCACGGCACCACAGTATTTTCTGAAAACCCCGGGGAGCAAATGTCTATGCTCATTCTGTTTGACCTTGAGACAAGCTAGTCTGGTGACATCGTAGGGAAGAATATGCAGTGTGGATGCAGAGAATGGACAGAGACCCACACGGCAAGAGGACTGGGCATCACGCTGACCTCAAAGGGAACGTGTTACCATCACCATTCTAATGTGAAGTCACGCTTAATTTGCAAAACGTGACAGTCGCAAACCAAATGTAGTCATTTTCTAAGTCTCGAAAGTTCATTTCAGGTTTCTGAGCTAGACTGCCGCCAACCCTTCATGTGCCCAGGTGGCCTGCGGAGGTGGCAGTGACACCAGGCCTTCTGACACCACCTTCCATTGAAATTTATTCATAACCTGACCCTCATTACCCTCCACAGTGTCTGATCTATTTCCTTCCTACATGCTGCCCCCAGGAAAGTTTATAGTGTCTCAATAATAGGAAACATGTCTTGGTATCTTCTAGTAGATGCTCAAGAACTGTTTGTTAAATAAATGAACATCAAAATACATTCATTTTCTGAGACATCACTTGGTATTAGGCTAACTTGGCACAAAAAGGATAAATTCAGAGCAATTCAGTGTCACTCCCAAGGGTGTCCACACTGATAGAAAACTAAACTCTCACTTCAAGAGATGCTATCTCCAGGAAGCCTTCCATAACTAGTTAAAGGTGCTGTCTCTGCTGAATCTCTAGGGTATGCTGACTTGCCTTTCATATCTTTTAATAACTTTTCCCACACATGACTTACTTCTCACACTACATGATTAAGAGACATCTTGAAAACAACAGATTAATTGCACGTTCTTTGAGCTCATGATAGTACAATAAATACCAATCAGTAAGACTGAAATATACTAGGATCCTTGTATATAAAACATCTTTTCTAACTGCCATCTTTGACTTCTTTTCATATACTTTCTGTGTAATCTTAGAAGCAAACAGGCTGAATTGCCCTGTCAAATGAAACTAATGCTACTTAGACCGCCTACCTTCAGTGAAAGAGGGAACAAGATTTTAAAACCTCAGATGTGCTCTTCAAATATTTATCATGTTATTTATGTGTATGGAAATGAATGGAGATTTGAGGCCTACTTCTTTAAACTCCAAATTAGAATTCCACTGATCTAGGCTTGATTTATTCCAGGGAAGAACAGAACAACTTTCTGTTGGTCCACCACAAAGAATAGGACTCGAAATCTAGACTCTGAAAGGAGTGGAGAAAAGCAGATAATGTCTCCATTTCATACTGAGCCTGAGAAAGGCAATGCAATCACTGGTCTAAACAGATGTTAAAGAGTGGATTCAGTGTTACAGGATCCAAAACAATGTATGCAAGAAGCTGTGATGAAAATTCAGAAGAACAATGTACCTGTGCCTTTGATGAAAACCCAGACCTGCGGAGCTCACAGAGTTGGAAACAGGATGGATAGAGGTGCCAGAAATGCAAAGTGCTGTCAGTTTGGCCAGTTCGGATGCCAGACAGAGCACCTGCCCCCACCTCTTTGTGCACCCACACATTCTGGCACGGTTTGTATCTTCTGCAGAGGGCAACTCTTAAGAGGAGACATTATGGAGAGACAGTGGCAAGCAAGTCAGCCTGAACCGGGCTCAGATCAGCGAGGCTTGAGAGCAACAGAGTGAGCACAAAGGCAAGCCAACAAGGGAGCGCACATATATATATATGTATATAATAAAGCATAAACTTGGCCAGGCTTCCCTGCTGGCTCAGCGGTAAAGCTTCTACCTGCCAATGCAGGAGACATGGGTTCTATCCCTGAGTTGGGAAGATCTCCTGGAGAAGGAAATGGCAACCCACTCCAGTATTCCTGCCTGGGAAATCGCAAGGACAGAGGAGCCTGGCGGGCTATAGTCCATGGGTCACAAAAAGTCTGACATGACCTAGGAACTAAACCACCAAACATGGCCATGAAACCCAGACAGAGTTAGGGATTTTAAAGACCCATGAAGTTCATTACTCACAGAATCAACATGGTATCCCCCTTCTATAATTTTAAGACTCTAAGTAAAAGGACCTGAATGGACCTTCAGAGAAGACTAGATTATTTTCCAGGGGAAGGTGGACATAAGATGTGTGAGAGGGTTGGATCAGCTGAATTAAGGAACATCTCCTGTATGCCAGGATATGAAGAGGGCATGGTGAAAGACACACAGTCCCCACGCCCCAGGGGGACAAACAAATATACCTGGTGTTGGCCCAGTCTGCATTTAGTGAGGCCCTAATGAGGTCAGAGTTCTGGACAGGGAGACACCTCAAGGGCCCTGGGAAAAGAGGGACGACAGCTGAGAAGCCAGCATGAGACAGCATTGGGCTCATCCTAAAGGACCTTATAGGCCCTCACAAGTACGCTGAGAATTGGGCAAATTCTACATTATTTTACAAATGGTGAACTGAAGCTATGGGTGGGCCAAGCAACCAAGCCATGATGGTGGATTCAGGGGCAGCCAGTGCAATCTGATTATGGACTCCTGTTCCTTCCTCTGCTCCATGCTGTCACCCACAGACAAACACACAGACACACAGACACACACACAGACACACACACACTATAGACACACACACAGACACATAGACACAGACACACATACACAGAGTCACAGACACACACAGACATACACACACACATACAAAGATACACAGATACACACACACACACACAACAAATAGCCCATGGGGCCTGTCAGGGACTGAAGCGAATAAGACATGCACACAAACAACCTTATCATGAGACAGAATTACGCGCTCAAAGCCACTTGAATGCGCTAATATGGGACAGTTCTCAGATTATAATAACCATAATACCATTTCCTGAGGACTTAATAATACACCCAGCACTTTTCTAACATTGTACACGCTTCAGTCTATATTTCTAAAAGTATAAAATAAGCATAATTCTTCTTAGATACCTTATTGTATGTAAGTTATTCTGAAGTCACGATGAATAATGTAGTGTCCTGTTTCGAATAATATTTTTAAGCCACTAAAAGTCTATGGGGAACAGCAAATAACGGTATTCGACACTGAGAGGGCATAAAGAAGAAACAGAGAAGATCGCCTTTGCCTCTGCAAAGTTCCTAGTCCAAGCAGAAACACACTCGTGGAGACACACGACAAGAGCAGGAGCTGCTGGGAATCAACACAGAAAAACTATTTACATAAATATTAACAGGAGGCAAATTGAAGGTATTCTGATGGAAATAAGAGTTTTGATCAGGTGTTTTAAAGCATTTGCCAGAGAAGAAGGGAAAGATAATTACGGTAAGGGAAATGGACTAAAACCATAAACAAATAAGAGGAGAAAGGACCGACTGTAATAAAATAATCAGTATAAGTCACCTAGCATGGTTCCAACCAAAGGGCAGCACTCAGAGGGGTCAGTTCCCACTTGAGTGATGACTCCTGATCGCAGGACAGAGACAGCTCCGTCCATCTGCCTTAAGCCAAGCAGGTGACTCACTGGCCTGTGATGCACCTGCAGAGACAGAGGACACCCTGCCACCTCTCCGCCTCCTCCTCCTCCGGGCCTCCTCTCGGGCAGGTCTGTGCCGCATCAAAACCCCCACTCTCCCAGAACCATGGCCAGCACCAGCATCATCTCATTGGTTAACCTTTGGTGATCCATCCTTTCAAAAGTCTGAACAACTGTCATCAGCTTGGTTCTCACCTGGCAGAGCTAGGTTTACACTCAGCCACTAACCACCAAAAGGGCTTTTGCTTTTGCTGTAAATGAAGCAGGAGCCGTGTCAGATTCTGAGCAGAGGAATCCTATGGCCAGAGGTAGTTTGACAAGCATCCCTCTTGCCCATACTGGGCCGGGTAAGAAGTTCAGTCAGAGCCGCAGAGCACCTGGGGAGCCAGGTGGTACCCTGGACCAGGGCCAAGGTAGGGGCTGTGAGGAGTAGTCAGATCAGATACAGCATTTTGAAGGCAGGGCTCAGCTACTTTCTGGAAGAACCAGAGGTGATGTACAAGGGAAGGGAAGAGTCAAGGATAACATTTTATGCTTGACAACCTGGAAGGATGGACTGTCCTTAACTGGGATGGATGCGTGTCTACTGGAGGAAGTTGAGATGTGTACTAGGCATCTTTACTTAAAGAAAAGCTCTCAGAGAGATGAGTAACTTGCTGGACTTCCTTGGTGGCTTAGCCACAAAGAATCTGCCTGCCAATGCTGGAGACACGGGTTCACACCCTGAGTCAGAAAGATCTCCTGGAAAAGGAAATGGCAACCTACTCCAGTATTCCTGCCTGGGTAATCCCATAGACAGAGGAGCCTGCCTGCCTACAGTCCATGGGGTCTCAAGAGTTAGCCATGACTTAGAGACTAAACAACAACAACAGGTAACTTGCTATTTTGCCCCAGAGTTTATACCCCAGTCCTCTAAGTTCCAAACTGTCAGGCTTTTCAGCATATTTTATGCATATCTACCCAGATTTACTTATCAGAGATCAGAGAGTTGGTATGCAAAATAAAGTCAAAATTTATATAAATACTTAGGTTGAACTTTTTATAAGCATATGTACATGGGCGTATATACATGTTTAAAATATTTATGTTAATGTTTAATTCAATCTATATAATTAAATATAAATAGATTATGGTACATCTTCACATTTCAGCTTTTGCATCTTAACAGAATATTGCAATATTTGGATTTCAAATGTGGCCAAAAAAAATGCACCTAAACAAACATTTCCTCAAAATATAAAAGGAGATGGTGATGACAAAATAGAACTAGAAATACAAGCTTGGAAAAAACAAGTGAACACAGGCAAATTTTAGGCATTATTGAGGTTTTGCTAAAACCCAAATAACTGTTGCTATGCATTTTTCTATTTATTTTACACCCACATGTTATAAGGAAAATATCACCCATATGTTTAATTCAATTTTCCTTAAGCTGAGAGTGATACAATTGTTGAAGAGCTCTTCAATGTCCAGTAAGTTTTTTGAGCTTCACAAGCCTTCCTTCTCCCTCGGAACAAGCAAGTGATGTTTTGCCAGCACAGAACAGAACTTGAACAGGGGGCAGATTGAGTTTGGTTCTAAACTTAGAGCACACAAATTTGAGTGACTGCCAAGCCTGCTGAAATGTGTTTTCTCCCATCTTCTTAAAGTGCACGAGAATTGCAAATGAAAAATTGTAAAGCCTTCCATTGTGAGTTTTCTTTAACCATTGAATAGTTCTTGAATTGAAAAACACATATTGAATATAAGATAGTGATGTGTTTTATCAAGTTCCGGTCTCTGTATGTTTCCCTTCAGTATATTTTCTCGAGAATGCTCTCCTACGATATCCTGAAGCCTGAGCAGTTTCCTTGTTGTAGATATAGAACCATGCTTTAGCCATGATGCTCTTGAATTTAATCTACCTTCAATAATCAAAGGAGAAGCGAGAAATGGATAGGAGGAAATGTAGACAAAAACACAACATATGATCAATAAGATGCCTAATATCTGATCATACCAAGGAGTCCAAGATGATTCACTAGTCTTGAAGGGGGAGGGGAAAGTACTAGTGAAATCAACAGATTGATCCAGGCATATGGACGTCCTGGAAGGCGGCTGAGAGTGGGAGAAGGGACATGAAAACAGGGGCCATGTCGCTCGGTTCACTCACTGCCAAGACACTGAAAAACACGGCTGGAGCATTCACCACATAAATGGGGTGACATTTAAGCGACTCCTTTTGTTCGTGTTTTTGAGACTTCTGTATAATTCACAGAGCAGTGTGAATTCTTTTGCATCTTTCTATTCCTCTTAAAAACTTTTTTCACCTAATTTCAAGCCTTAGTATTTTGCATAGGAGCTCAGCCATGCTGAGAAGTATGAAGAAGGAGTGAACAGGATAAACATCATCAAGAATAAAGTCTTTAATGATGCAAAGAAGCTGGCATTTAGGAACAAGCTGAGGGGTGGGATATTATTGCAAGATTTCACTTGCTGGTGATCATTTTGAACCATTAAGGATCAGTTCTCAACTTCATCTCTGCAATCCCAGCGTTTGTTGCTTTCACACCTCATTTTTTTTCCTTTCCTTTCAAGATGAATCCAACGTGGCTGAAGATGATTTCTCTATAGGTTGGGCATCAATCTTAGGTTAATTATATCTATATTCTTACTTGCAATGTTTTCCCAGTCAGTTCCAGCCAGCCAACAGATGCACTGATGGTCATCTTTCAAAAAAAAAAAAAAATGTGACATCATTTCTCAGAAATTTGAGAATTAAATCTCCATATCAGTATGGAAGGTATATCACATAAATGTAAATAATGAAAGTCACCAAATTTTTAAAGGTGGATAAAATCAGAGTCATTGAGCAAATTTGCCCAAAACCAAGTCAAATCACAAGATACCTGGTTGGCACCCAGCAGTTCTAGGCAACACAGCTAGGCGGGTACTCACTGCTGTCAGGATGCTGCAGCTCAAATGCTGTTCCCATCAATTTGTTTCATTAGGAAAATTTGTCTTCGCTTTGCCTAGGTCGCCTGGCGGGCTGCCGTCTATGGGGTCACACAGAGTCGGACATGACTGAAGTGACTTGGCGGCAGCAGCAGCCTCACCTATAAAATTCCACAATCACAGTGAAACCCTGACCTAAAAACATAGGATTGTTGTGGGAATTAAATTAGGACAATGCCTGCTACACACAGTAAGAGTCCAATTCTTGGTAGATGTTATTAGGTGACAAATTTTCCCCAGGGAATTCTGCAATTTTTCAGTGCCCTTCCTCGTGCTTTGCTGAGCACACAAGCAATCCATGAAGCAAGGCTATTTACACTTTATTCAGACTAAAAGTATTTGGTAGGTTCCACAGCCTGTATGTTCCAACACTTGCAGCCAGCGCCCACAGATTATCTTGCAGACTCCTTCTTGCACTGGATGCCTTTGGTACCCAGATCTACCTCCTCCATCCTTCTCTTCCAAAGTCTGCCTCCGGGACCAACCCTGTCTTTCAAGAGATGCGTGTTCAGTCTCCCACAGCGACTGCAGTCTCATCCCTTTGGCCGTCTTTTGCTTCATTTTGAGGCTATGTAGTTAAGAATGTAGGCAGCTAGCATTTTAACATCTTTCTGGTGAATTAGCTCATCTTTGGATTATTTAGGGCTATCTTCCGAGCTGTTTCCCTTTAGTCTTTTAAAAATCTCTGTTTCATTTTCAGCCCGTTCATTAATAACAAAACAATTATATCAGGTTGGTTACTATCTGAGGCTCTATTTGAATTGTACATATCATGAAGGCCTGATGCTATGTATTTTTAAATGTGCAATATATTCCTGGTTTGTATCATTGGCAAAGTATTGTGTTTTTATGGTAATATCAAAATTGGCTTCTAACAGTTCAACTAAGAATTGCCTTTTCATTCATGCTTTCAACATTAAGCACATTCCACGCACCAGGCCTCTGCTAGAGAAACACATAAAGACCCCTTCTGGCCCACAGCTTGGTTATAACCAAGTAAAGAAGAAGAAGTCAAGTCTTTTTCTTTTCTAGGGTTACATCATTATGCATTCTGAATATGCTTGTGGTGGACAGTACTTGTATATGTGTAGTTTTTCTCTAATTTTGGAACTTTTATGATAACCATGATCCAGGTGAATAAAAACAGAGCTGGTTCTAATGCTGAGCTTTAGGAACGTCTCTGCAAAGGTATTAATAGCTCTAGGATGTGGGTTATATAGGAGTCCCTGGCAAAAGTCACGGGGCCCAGTCAAGGCACAGGAGAGCCTGGCGTCTTCTTCCAGAGTCTCACAAGCCGAAAGCTGATGGAATCAGAGGTGCATTCTTCTCGTGGAGCCCTCATCACACGTTTACAGTTCTGTGGACATGATGGATTATTCAGACACGTGAAGCTTAAAAGCTGTAGTTTCAGACACTTACCTTCTTCACTAAGCTGGTAAAACAGAACCTGAAGAAAGTCTTCTTGACAACTAGATTATAACCACTGGTTATTTGTGGGTCTTTCCACACATCCATTTCTCACTTCATGGCTCACCTTTGTTTTCCTCTTTTCTCATGCTCTAGCAGACTGGCCCGTATTGAAAAAATGACACTGAAATGAAAAAATAATAAAATCTTTCCCGAGACCAGCTCTGGAAGGAAAAAGACTCTGGTTCCTGGGTGGACTGGAGCCAAGCATGGGGGTCAACATATCTTCCTTTTTCTTAATCTTTATTTGATATTGGACTATAGTTAATTTACAATGTTGTGTTAGTGTCAGGTATACGGCACTGTGATTCAGTTATACATTTACATGTATCTAGTATTTTTTCAAATTGTTTTCCCATATAGGTCATCACAGAGTATTGAGTTGTTTCCAGTGCTACATATTACGTCCTTGCAGGCTATCTATTTTATATGTTGTGGCTGTTCAGTCACTAAGTCATGTCTGACTCTTTGTGACCCCATGGACTGCAGCAAGCCAGGCTTTCCTGTCCTTCACTATCTCCCAGAGTTTGCTCAAACTCATGTCCACTGAGTCAGTGATGCCATTCAACCATCTCATCTTCTGTTGCCCGGTTCTCCTCCTGCCTTCAATCTTTCCCAGCATCAAGGTATTTTCCAATGAGTTGGCTCTTTGCATCAGGTGGCCAAAGTATTGGCGCTTCAGCGTCAGCCTTTCCAGTGAATATTATACATGTAGCCATGTGTATATGATGTCTTTCTTACCACATCCCACAACCTTCGAATTCTCTGCTTCCCAGGACTACTGAGCTCAAATGGGTGTGCCCTGTTCCATACACAGTTGCAGAAAGAAAACCTGGAAATATTTGTGCAGGAGCAGTTCAGACACTGTTTATAAGAAGTAGCAGATGGACTCAGGCAGAGGAAATGAAGACATTTCAAAATGTTCTGTTGTCATTCCAACCAAATCTACTGACACCAACATGCATTTTCATCCCATTGAAAGGTATCACAACACATTGTGGCTGTGATGTGAGTTTATGACCTTTTTCTTGCTCAAAGTTGTGGCAGCTACAGTGGTGGTGACAGTACTTGTCCCAAAGTGGTGTCAAGAACTGGTGTCACCCTCCACCTTAGGACCTGCAGTGTTACCTTTCTTCAAGGGTCATTTATTCTCATAGAAAGCTCCTTCAGACATTTTTTTTCACATACACGTACAAAATACGATGATAGAACAAACATAATCAGTTCAGTTCAGTTCAGTCGCTCAGTCATGTCTGACTCTTTGCGACCCCATGAACCGCAGCACGCCAGGCCTCCCTGTCCATCACCAACTCCCAGAGTTCACTCAAACTCATGTCCATCAAGTCAGTGATGCCATCCAGCCATCTCATCCTCTGTCGTCCCCGTCTCTTCCAGCCCTCAATCTTTCCCAGCATCAGGGGCTTTTCAAATGAGTCAGCTCTTCGCATCAGGTGGCCAAAGTATTGGAGTTTCAGCTTCAGCATTAGTTCTTCCAACGAACACCCAGGACTGATCTCCTTTAGGATGGACTGGTTGGATCTCTTTGCAGTCCAAGGGACTCTCAAGAGTCTTCTCCAACACCACAGTCTGAAAGCATCAATCCTTCAGCGCTCAGCCTTCTTTATTGTCCAGCTCTCACATAATAAAGCCCAACATTTACAAAGTGTTTTGTATGATGCTCATGTGTATCAACTCCTGCCAGTGGAGCAATGGAACCTATTTTGCAGATGTAAAGTCTGAATTTCAACAAGGCTGAGTGACTGACTTAGACTGGAATAAGAACCAGGACTCCACAGACTCATTCTTCCCATGGGTTACTACAAACCAGCCCCAATGGAAGGATACAATTTTAACACCTTAGAGTAAAAACAAGGAATCGAGCTAACAGTTGGGAACCTACTCTAAGAAGTTTAAAAAAAGGAGGCATTCCTGGCAAAAATATCCCTCTCCTCAAAATTATTGGATTAAAAATTGTTCTAAACATAGTATATAATAGTAAGTTTCCTTATAGTAAGTGATTCTTTCTAAAAGAAACTGGTTTTAAAATGCCCTTGGATTATTTTCATGACTATACTGTGTGTGCATGTTCAGTCGTGTCCAACTCTTTTGCAACCCTATGGACCATAGCCCACCAGGCTCCTCTCTCCATGGGATCCTCCAAGCAAGAAGGCTGCAATCGGTTGCCATGCCCTCCTCCAGGGGATCTTCCTGACCCAGGGATCAAATCCGAGTCTCCTGTGGCTATGGCATTGCAGGCAGATTCTTTACCACTGAGCTACAAGGGAAGCCCAAAGTTAATTGGTAAGTTTAAAATTTTTTACTAAACTGGTAGCCTTTGGAGCGGGGAATGACCATTAAAATACAATGCTTGAGCCATTAGCCACTGATGCCTTCTGTTTTCCCAGCCTGTGATCCTAACCTCAACTGGAACTCAAGTCTGGAAGAGGAAAGCAAATGGCCATGATGTTGTTTTGACATAATGTTGTTTGACTTTGACTTTGCATAAATTAGTAGCCTGGTGACACTTACGGAGAAGATACTTGGGCAAGTGTTTCTGGAGAATTACAATATCATTTTCACTCGGGAGTTTCATGTTAAGATAAGGTCTTGGCTGTTTCTCTACTGTATAAGGCTTCCGATCATATATCCCACCCTGAAGTTAAATATGCTCCGGCTGTGTGAGATTTGTTCTCTCAGAATGAGCTCTAGCGCTGTTCTCTTGCGGGAAATGCTGTCACAAGTATTACTAAGAATCCCCACCCATCAGCGCGTGCTCTGATTTTTTCATTAAGCGTCCCGATACGCAAAAATAGAAGAGAAAAAAAAACTATTTATCATCAGAAAAACCAGTGTCAGAAAAACTGCTGTTCAATTTCTAAAAGATGGAAAATAGTCTTCAATGTTTTGACAGAGAACAAAATTCACAAACAAATGGAGAATTCATGAATAACAACAAAATTTGGAGAAATGTTACAACCCAAAAATGTTCACCAGCTGCTTAGAATTCACAATTCTGGTGCCTCTTGTGGATCCTTCAGTTCCCCAGCACAAGGATGACAATGGCAAATGGAGGCCGAGAGAGAGAGAGTCTGTTAGGGACGGTGGACCCCAAATACATCACACTGAAATCTAAAGACATTTAGGATTTGATCACGAAAAGGTCCCAGCAGGAGCTCCTGGTCAGTGGCCAGCTCACTTCCACGTGGAGACTCTGGATCCAGGCTCCGTCTGTACATGGTCCCACCATCCCCTAGAGCCTGGAGCTTCCTTCCAGCATTCAGACAATCTGAGAAGAATAAGAACTCAGCACCCTCAGCTTTGGTGGACCCACTCCCCGGCCTCTGACATCTCATTGAGAAGTGGTTGCCTAACCAAATCCAGCAGCAAAAAAGGACAAGTAATTGCAATCCTTGGCTAGACAACCACGTCTCAGGGACATCTGATTACCACAAAGGGGGAGAACAGATTCTAGTGGCCAAAAGCCATCTCTACCAAAGGTGGAAAAAGGTAAATATGATTTAATATTAATATCCATTAAATCTAAAGGAAAGGGGTTCATCGATATGGCAGAGATTGCTAACAATCCCCCAGATCAATTCTCCCCTATTGCTATTATAGTAGGATCTCTGAATTTTAACCACATCCATGAAGATACCCTGTAGAAGGAAAAGGCTACCAATTCCAGTATTCTGGCCTGGAGAATTCCATGGACTGTATAGTCTATGGGGCCACAAAGAATCGGACACAACAGAGAGACTTTCACTTTCACATGGCCTTCCAAAGACCCATGTTCCAGACTCCCTCTCGACTAGCTGGGAACCTGTCACTTAGTTCTGGCCAAGGGGAGGAGCGGGAAAGTGGGTTTACTATTTCTGAGTTGTGATCCTACAAGGAAGAAAGTCACACTCTCTCCTTCCCACTCGTGTCTCTTCTCAACTCTTAATGGCATCAGTTAACCTTGGTTAACCCTCTGGGACCGTGTTGATGAGGGAAAACCCTTATATCAGGGAGTAAGAAGGTCCCAGGGGCACAGATGAGACAACAGACAAGCCTACGTACGCCGACAGTTAAATGAGAGAGAAATCCACTTCTATCTTGTTTAAATCACTGTTTTTTGTAAATCTCCATTACAGATGCCAAACCTATAACGAATACATATGGCAAACAATATGGATTTCTGTTCATCCCCAGCTCAACATTTAAAATGCCATAAAAAGGAAATGAAGGAAAGGAATGTGGCCAAAAATAGAAGATATAAATGTATTGATTCCAATCACACAACATGATATTAATTCATTAAGCATGTGGCTAGTGAAGGTGAGACAATAATAATAAAATAATCTCCTGCTCAGGGGTTAAATTCATTCTCATGAAGCGTATACAAGATGCTCCTTGGTTTATGCAGACAACTGACTGGAAATGCTCTGGAGAGTCTCTCTGTGCCCTTCTAGGGTAGAAGAATGCTGACCTGGTCAGGCCAGTACAGGCTTCCAATCCCACTCACCCCCTGGGAGTCTCTTCTCATCCCAGACAGACGCACCTGGGCGCCCAACTCTAGGTCGACTCTTGACCGACACTCAGTGTGAACCACACCCAAAGGCAAACCCCTGACCATGAGAGGAGCGCGACTTGGCTTTGAATGGGGCTTGGGAGGAATGGCAAGCACTGCCGCCTTCAGGGCTGGGGGGTTCCCAGCTCCAACGACAGCCGAGGATGGCAGGAGGAGGGCCCATGCAGACCAAGCTCAGAGACGGGCCCAGAGGATGGAGAGCAAAGACCTTTGATAAGGGCATTTACCAGGCACGTATGTGTGCATGTGTGTGTGCTTGCGTGTGCCTGAGTGTGCATGCATGTGTGCACATGTGTGCATGCTTGGGCATTCATGTTTGTGTGTGTATGAGTGCATATGTGTACATGAGTGTGCAGGCACATGCTTTCTTACATGAGCTCTTGGAGGGGAAACCACAGCACAACCACCTCGTGACTCATGCCCTGGTCCAGCCTCTAGTGGTGTGGCCTCTTGTGGTCCTAGGAGAGCCACTGTTACACGCATGTTTCAGCTCTTCTGGACTTTTCTATGACAGGGTATCACTGAGGTTTGCAGATGATGCAGTTGGAACTCACTGTCCCTGAAGGATCATGACCCTGGCAGCAAGCAGATGGGTCTGCAGTCCAAGTCTCCAGGCGGCCAAGTCCACAGCTCAATGGCCTCACCAGCACCTGCCGTTCCCCAGGGGGGGACTGAGCGGCCCGGTGACCACATGCCTATTTACTGTCCATATAAATCACCTGCTGAATTGTTTCCTATGTGATAAGCTAAGCAAACCGATCCAGTCACTTTGAAAAACAGGCATCTATTTCTATGTCTTAAGTTACCAAATACAGTGTATTTTTATAGTAGAGTCATGATTGGAGTCAGAAGCGGATTAAAATCCTAATTCAACGATCACAATACAACTGGAGCCAACATGTATGTGCCCATTACTTTACGCATGTATTAACTCATGGAGTCCTTGAAACAACCCCATGTGGTGGGTTCTACTCTGACCTGCTGTTCGGCGGGGTCTCAAACCGGAGCCATCCACTCTCTGGGGCCATTTGTCCCCCTACTGGCTACGTCATTTCCACTCTGCCTGTGAGCTCTGAACTCTCAGCTCCCTGGGTGAAATGAGGACAAAAATAGCATCAACCCTATAATATGACTGAAAGCATTTAATGAGATGATTCTTATAAACGTTCTGAGAATGACTCTCGACACACAGGAAGTGGTCAGTACGTGTCGGCTAAAAATACACTAGTTTATGCCAAGCAACCCACACAATTATTCCTGGACTTCAGGTGACTGTTGGACGATCACTGAAGCCATTCAGCCCTCCACGTGAGACATGCATGCTCTCAGAGCTGTGTCCAATCGGGTACATGGGGTACGGCTGGCAAGACAGCAAGACAGTGATGCTGTCAAGGGATCACTGTGGATTTGAGGTGTGATAACAGTGCAGTAATTATGCAAGAAAAGTCCTTTTCTTGAGACGCGCACTGGAGGCTGTGACACTGAACGTTCTCCAGCTGGGGGATAAACTCGTGTTTATGGTACAGTGTTTACTTGAATTTTTTCAAAATAAACCATTAGAAGAATTAAAAGGAGCCCCAGGGAAAGTGTGGTAAAGCTGGTTTTTCAAACCCCCTCCTGGAGAGTGCCATGTTTGGGGGTCCCTGCAGAGGACCTTGGGGGGACAGGCAGAGGGGGCAGAGTTCTCTGCCCACCTGCACCAGCACCCCACCACCACCCTACCCGCCCATGACTGGTTCTTTCTAAGGGAAGAAGGGGAGAAACTGCATGACTGACCACTTTCTCATCACAAGCCCTCCCACCTTTCAAGGCCCACCCTTCTCAATCTCATGAATCGAATGGTACCACCTTCAGTTTTGCTGTTACCAATCAGTTCTGAATCACTTTCCTTCACTTCCTGGAGATTGGGCTCCTGGCTCACCATCACTGTGAGCATCACCATCTGCCTAGATCTCTGTCAACTTTAACACAAGCATGAATGCCGCTTCCTACCCCGTCCTGCCCCGAGTCCCCTCCTCCAGGGACCGTGTCTCTCACCTCCCTCAGCTGCTCCCCTGCCCAGAGTCAAAGGCACCATGAGCTGCTCTGCTGACCAACACTGAGTGCCAGCTGCTGTCACCCCCTCCAAGGTGCCCCGCACCACTGCTCCGCCCTCCACTTGAGCAACACCCCGCCTAGCAATGCGGTCAACACACTCTCTTGTCCTCCTTCCTGGTCACTGGGTGTCTCTTCTCAGCCCCCTTACTGGTTCCTCCTACTCTGTCAGTCCTTACTGTGGAAGCCCCCAGAAGAATGCCCCCTCTCTACACCAATAACCTCCAGATGGACCTCACCCCAAAGACCTCTCACCTACACTCCAGGATCATCTCAAGTACCCATGTGATATCCTCTCCAGGGACACCCAACTCGTGGCTACATCCACGTGACTGGATCAAGATGCTGGTGCCCTCCCTGCCCCAAACCAGCTGCACCCACAGCCTCCTGTGGTGGGCAAGGTAGCTAGATGAGAGACAGGGGATGAAGTTTCATGGGGACTCGTTAGGGAAAGGCAGCCTTAGAAAGGGCTGTTTGCTGCCTCCAGCAGCATGAGTTCCTACAAATACTGTCTGTGCTAAACCTAAAAGCAAGACATGTATGCTGAGAATAGCATCTTGTTAACGTTCTCAAAGTGTTGTGTCATTTTCCCAGTTTAACCAAGAGGGCTGACATGCAAAAAGGAGAAATAGACCTTCGGGTATGGATTAAACATAAATCCTATTTCAAGTATCTTGTTTCTTTCAAACAACTTGAGTGTAATAAGCATAGTGGGAGGCCATGAGCTTTGTCATAAGAATGAATACTAAGAGCTGGCCATGGCTTATTAGAAGACATCAATACTCAACAAGTATTTCCCATTAAAGGATCCATGGAACACACGTAGGAGGCCTGAAAAATGTATATATTTGGGGGAGTCCCCTGATGGTCCAGTAGCTAAGACTGTGCACTCCCAATGCAGGGGGCCGGGGTTCAATCCCTGGTCAGGGAACTAGATCCCACATGCTCCAACTAGGACCTGGTGCAGCCAAATAAATAAATATTTTAAAAAATAAATTGTAAAAATAGTTTAGTTTTGCACCTAGTTCATAATAAATGCTTAATAAATGTTTAATTATTATCACATATAAAATAAATTAATTATATAATATATATATTTAGAAAGCATATGATAGGCAAACTCCTAATTTATCACCCCCACTGCCTCTCCCCTTTGGTAACCATAAGTTTGTTATCTATGTCTGTGAGTCTGTTTTATAAATAAGTTCATTTGTGTCTTACTTTGGATTCCTATGTAAGTGATACCATATGATATTTGTCTTTTTCTGACTTACTTCACTCAGTATGAAAATCTCTAGATCTGTCCATGTTGCTGTAAATAAAATTATTTCATTCTTTCCTGTGACTGAAGAATACATATATACCATATCTTCTTTACCCATTTATCTGTCAATGGACATCTAGGTTGCTTCCATGCCTGGGCTATTGTAAATAGTACTGCAATGAATATGGACATATATGTATCCTTTCGAACTAGAGTTTCATCCAGATATATGCCCGGGGGTGGGAATGCTAGGTCAAATGGTAGCTCTACTTTTAGTTTTTTAAGGGACCTCTGTACTGTTCTCCATGTTAGACGCTCAGCCATGTCCAACTCTTTGTAAGCCCATGGACTGCAGCCCTGCCAGGCTCCTCTGTCCAGGGGATTCTCCAGGCAAGAATACTGGAGTGATCTGCCATTCTCTCTCCAACTGCTCTCCATAGTAGCTATACCAATTTACATTCCCACCAACAGTGCAGGAGGATTCCCTTCTCTCACACTCTTTCCAACATGTGCTATTTGTAAGACTTTTTGAGGATGGCCATCTTACCCATGTGAGGGGATACGTCATTGTAGATTTCATCTGCATTTCTCTAATCTTTAATAATTGGCCATGTTGTCTGCTCCCAAATTTTTCTGCTGTCTGAAGTCTAACTGTCTTCACCCAGCGAGTTGGGGATGTCCATTAGGGTAGAAGAGGAGAGAGGCTGCCAAGTCTGGATGAGGAAGAAACACGCACCACGTGGTTCTGGAACCTGCACGCAGCTCCTTTCCAATCATGGGAACCATCCACCTCTTCTCAGATGACTCCAGGCCTCGTTGCACTAGTGTGGACAGTGGGCGCAGGAACACAGAGCTGCTCCTTCTGCCTCGTGGGCTTCTCTCTGTTTTGTTCTGGGCAGTTCAGCCTCCCAAACTAGACGGCAATCCCTGGAAAGGAGGGATCTTAATTTTTACCACCCATCTCTCAGGACCTATCAAATGCTTCCCAACTACCAAAAAATGTACAAATGGGTTGCTTTCTATCAAAACAGCACCTCATGCCACCTGTTTAAGGTACACACAACACATATTCTAAACTGGCTATACTGTCTGAGCCTCCCCCCACCACCCCCTGGCAAAGCAAAGATTCTTGGATTCTTGTCATAACTACAACATGAGAACTCGTTCTGTTAATAATTACCATACTCTGCTGGGCAGATTGTCCCAGATCCTGGAATGTGATCAATTAATACTGAGCACTTGCTGTTATTAGTACGTGTTCCTGCTCGTCAGGACTCGCATTCTCCCATCTGAAGCCAACCTGTAAGCATTTTCTTACATCCTTCTCTAAGTGCCTTCCAAGCCGCAAATAGCATACCTGAAGCACATTACAAACAATGCATATCGGTCATGTCCAAGAGCTCATTAGTCATGCCTTCTTCATGAAAAAAAAAAAAAACTATGAAATTAAAATAATATAATAATATGAACACACTAAGTAAATTTTAAGGGCAATGAGCTTTGCACTTTTTTAAATACAAAAAAAAAAAAGGAGTTATGAATTTGCCCCAGGCATCTGATAAAGCTTCAGGTGTTTCCTAGGGCGTCATGATGAAATAGTAGATTCTGATGTAGGGTTTGTTTGCTGTTTCTTCTTTTCAAAGCCCAGAATCTTCTGGCACCCAAAGCTGGCAGCGTTGTCTGTCCATTTAAAGCGTTCTATCAGATTACCAGAACCGTGTGATGTCAGCCACAAAGCTGGATAACATGGATGGCAGTCTACACCCAGTACAAAGCGTCTCATAAATAAATAGGGCTGGGGCATGTCTGCATGGCAGAGGCCAGCCTCCTCCTCCATCCACACTGAAAGGTGGCCCTGGTTTAGTACAGATATGGCTTATTGGCAAAGAGAAAGAAAGCAGAAACACTCTGTTATCAAGTGAAGTGGTGGGATGTTCAGACAGAAGCATGAAGCTCCAGGAAACATTTTAGCTTAATCTTGAAGGCAGGTAATCGACTTTGTATTATTTTCATGGCAGGTTACTTTTTATTTCTATTTTTTGTGTGGCAGAACAGCTTGTTTGCTTGGAATCACTGAGACACGAGATGTCTTATCCAAAAGACACTAAGAGGAAAAATGGAGATGAAAAGGGAAAAAAGCAGAAGGGGAGGCTTGTCACAGGAGGCGAAAACAAGCTGGTAATCCTGGTCACTGCTGGCAACGAGGGCAGGAAATTTACTTACGCCGCTGCTGTTGCTATTATTATTATTTTGGTAGAGATAAAGAGCAGGAAAGGAGAGGACCCCAGGCCCAGCACAGAGCCAGCTGGGTGCAGGGGACACACTCCCAGGGGACCCACGGATGTGGCTGAGACACCAACCTCCCAGAAGAGGAGCCCAGAGCAACTGGTCCTCTTGTTGTCAATAACACTTGGCACCTGCCTCCCTGTGAATCCACCCACTGGAAACCCAAGTGCCCTTTCCCACCAGGAAACCACTAGCAAGCACCTGACTGTTACATTCTGGAGCTCAAAGGGAAGAGCGGGCTCAAAGGGGGACTGGCATTTCAGGGCTCAGCCTTCACAGCGACCTGCCCCCATCAGGAAGATAAACCGGCAGGTGCAGTGTGCAATGGGCACATCCCTGAGTCATCGGAGTAAAAGGACACGTCCTGTTATTTCCAGCTGTTTCCCTTGCTCCTTCTCCAGGAAGAAGACGAGAAAGAAATACTTCAAAAAGTGAAGCCTGGTTTCTGCAAAATATGCAAACAAATGAAAAGGTCTGAAAAACGGAGATGGCAGACCTCAGCTTGAGGGTTTCTAACCTTTAAACCACTGTTTACAACAGAAATGGGCCTTTACACCCTACTCAGAATATGCTCAACACACCTGCCCGCAGGATCTGCCAGGTCTATAATCCAGGGCTGAAATGTCAGAAACAAGTGAGAGAGTCAAAACTGCACATGGGCATCATCCCTCTTCATTTCTGTTTCCTGGAAACTGATGTCCCATCACGGTTCTTCTTTATAGAAATCAGAGTCTTGATTTTAGTCACGGTATGTGAAGTGCCTCCTGGATGTTCTGACTGGTTTCTAGAATCTTAACAGAAAACTCATACATAACTCTTGGGAGCAAGACCGTCAAGGGGCTCCATGATCGGCTCTATAATTCCCCCAATTTCATCCCCTTTCCTTCTTCCTTGAATCATCCATCCTCCCAATACACACGTAGTCTCACACACTCAAACATACAACCACACATATTCAGACATACACACACGGTCTCACACACTCAAACACACAGTCTAATGCACTCAAACATACAAACACACATATTCAGACACAAACACACAACCACATGTACTCACACACTCACCCACCCTGACACTCCCTGACCAGGCCAGCATCGTCCTCTCTCCACCTACGCACCTTAATCCAGTCATCTCTGCATCTGCAGGCCCCTCTCCTCTGTCCCTCCCACAGTCTGTTTGAAGCCCACACATCTTCAGTGACTAACTTAAGGGACTGACTTACCTCCTTTGGTGGAGGCATCTCAGGGCTGCTCTTCCCCAAGTGTAAAGCCAATGGCTTTTTTCTAACTTTTGCACCCTCGTGCCCCTTTTGCAAAACCTATCAGTTTCTGCCATGCACTTTGGTTTTACGTGTATGTGTGTGTGTGTGTGTGTGTGTGTGTGTGTGTGTGTGTATACCACCATCAGTAGAGCCCTTACAAATGCAAATCACGCCACCAGCCTCTCTGCACATCTGAGCACTGTGAGCAGAGCAGAGTATCAGCAAATATACCTGGAACCGCTAAAGAATGTGAAAGAGACTGCACATGCAGTTAGCTGATTAATGTCAAGACGAACATCAGGTTACTGCACTGACACCTTACACCGGGTAAGTCACTGCATTAAATCTCCCCACTAACTGTTCACCTGTTTCGTGATAGAAAAGTGAAACTCAGAGAGGTTAACTGTACTGAAGGGTAGAAAATATTTGCAAATTATATGACTGGATATACAAAATAAAATAGAAAAATATATAAATAGCTCATGCATCTCAGTATCAAAGAAAAAATTTAAAAATGGGTAGATGACAGGAATAGACATTTTTCCAAAGAAGATATACAGATGGCCAATAGGCACATGGAAAGGTGTTCAGCGCAACTAATCATCAGGGAGAAACAAAGCAAAACCACAATGAAATAGCACCTCACACCTGTCAGAATGACTGCCATCAAACAGATCACAAATAACAAAAGTTGGTGAGGATGTGGAGAAAAGGGAACCCTTGTACACTGTTGGTGGGAATGTAAACTGGCGAAGTCACTATGGAAAACAGTATGCAGTTCCCTCAAAAAACTAAAAGTAGAACTACCATATGATCCAACAATTCCACTCCTGGGTATATAGCCAAAAGAAATAACAACACTAATTCAAAAAGACACATGCACCCCGAAGTTCGTAGCATCTCTCTTTACAACAGTCAAAACACAGAAGCAACCTACATGTCCATCAACAGAGGGATGGATAAAGAAAACGTGGCACCTATATACACAGTGGAAAACTACTCAGTCGTGAAAGAAGAATGAAATTTTGCAATTTGCAGCAATATGGATGGACCTGGAGGGTATTATGCTGAGTGAAAAAAGTCAGACAGAGAAAGACAAATACTGTATATTGTCACTTACATATGGGATCTAAAAAGCAAAACAACCAAATAAATGTAACGAAACAGAACAGACTCACAGACACAGAGAACAAACTAGTGGTTACCAGTGGGGAGAGGAAAGGGGGACGGGAAAACGTGGTTAGGGAATTCACAGATCCAAACTACTGTGCGTATAAGCAAATATGCACAGTATTCACTGTGCAGCACAGGGAACATAGCCACTATTTTATGATAATTTCAAATGGAGTATACTATAAAGATATTGGATCACTATGTTGTACATCTGAGACTACCCTAATATTGCAAGTCAACTACACTTCAGTTTAAAAAGGAGAGAATAATTGACATCTAAGATGCTGGTTGGCCCGATGTTGGAAAGACAGAAAAAAAATGTACATAGAAGCTGGGGAATGAGATGGTTCTCTTTACACAGGACACCACATCATATCAGAGACAGGCACAGCTGACCACTGCTGCTCTGCGTGTATGTCCAGCACAGCCACGCAAGAAGATTCAAAGAAAGGACCCAAGACTGAGTCCCGGGACCTCCCCCACCACCTGTGCCACCCACCATCTGCCACGCTTCTCCCATTCTCCCTGCCTCTCATCTCACTCACCAGTAAACAGGTGGGGGAAATGGAACGTTTTTCAGTTCGTGTGTTAAAAGCACACCTCCTCAAAGCTACTACAATGAAGCAAACATGTCATCACTATTTGTACTTATTTCAGTGAAGGAAACCCAGTAGGTTGAACGCATTCTAATGGAGGCTGAGGGGCCCCATCCAGGGTGCTGCAATAGAAATTTCTCACTTAAACAAAGAAAATATGTCACTCTCTAGGCCGTGTCCTAGGAAAGGGCCCTCAGAGGTCAGCACCTCCTCTGATGCTCACAAGCCTCTCGGTCCATCACACCCTCTGACTCAGTAATTTCACGTCTGAGACATGATTGTGGAGGAAGAATCGATCCAAAATGTAAATAAAGATGCACAAATATCAAACATCTTCTTTAGCACAGAAAACCGCACAGGCAACAGAAACATCCACCCAACAAAGTTCTCCCGCTCAGAGCCAGAGTGGGTTGCCATTTCCTCTTCCAGGGGATCTTCCCGACCCAGGGATCAAACCTGTGTCTCCCGCATCTCCTGCACTGGCAGGCGGGTTCTCTGCCACTGTGCCTCCTGGGTGCTACTCTCCCGCTCAGAGAGGGCCTGTGGACAGTGACTGCAAGGAAGGGGATGGGACTGGGGCCCAGGACAGCCCATCACAGCCGGTGTGCAGGAGCTTCCTGGGCAGGTGGCGATGCAGCCGGAGGTGGGCTGGATGAGGTCCTGAAAACTATGGAAGGTAACGATTCTAGGAGAGGAGGAATCCAGGATGTAGGAGTCCGCCTCACGCCCCTGCAAACCCATAGCCATCAGGTCTTCCCTAGAGGCTCCGAGCCTCGCCGTGAGCTTTATACACGTGAACCACGTCCTCGGTAGGTGCAGAAAAGGGGTGTCACTTTGTGCTGCACATCTGGAAGTGGCAGAGTGGGACCCCAGGGAGCCCAACCTTCTGCCCTCCTGTACATGCCCACACCCGGGGGCGGAGACCCCCAGGAGAGCAGTCCAGCTGGCTCTGCACCCGCCTGCCTGTGGCATGGTGACGTATAGACAGACATATCTCACACTGTCCTCTCTCGTCCACACAGAACGTTCTCTTCTGGGGCTTCCCTGGTAGCTCAGACAGTAAAGAATCTGCCTGCAATGCAGGAAACCCAGCTTCGATCCCTGGGTCAGGAAGATCCTCTGGAGAAGAAAATAGCAACCCACTCCAGTATTCTCACCTGGAGAATCCCATGGACAGAGGAGCCTGGCGGGTTAAAGTCCATGGGGTCACAAAGAGTCACGCATGACTGAGCGACTAAGCACCCATCTTACACTGTCTACTCTTGTCCACATAGAGACAAGGACTGAATGCCAAGTGTGCCATTCTAGGGAAGAAATTAATCGATACTATAAAAATGGGCCCATCTCCTCCTGCAAGCATGATGCTTTGCACAGACGTCAGGATGGGGGAGGGTGTGGTTTAGAATCTGACGTCCAGTCTGTTTCTCAGGCTGGTGCAGCCTCGAGGTGAAACTTGAGCCTTCAGAACTATCACCTTGTCCACCAGGCAAACACTTGCTTTCTGCTGGGCTCAAGTCCATCTTATCAACCTGTTACAAGGAAAAACAAAGAAGCCAGCAGACAAATCTCCCTGGGAAAGTCCAGAGTCCACCATTCATGCACACATCACTCAATCTTTCAAGAAAACAAAGATGCTCCCCCTCCAGACATCCGTTTACCAGGTGCATTTAAACCTCCATTAGAAGGAAAGCAAAAAGAACCAGGAAATCTCTGAAAATAACAACCATAAAGAAAAAGACTGGAAAAGTGGTAGAAACGGTCCCCACCCGCATCATTTTGTCTGTCACCCAGCACTGGGGTTCGAGGGGTCATGACCCGGCAGGGAGGAAGAATGATGGCCATAAGTGAGCCCAACCTCGGAGCCCTGGAGTCGGAGGCCAGCAGCTGAGCGGGGACACGGCCGCAGCCAGCAGAGCACTGAGCACCGCGGAAGGACGGCTTCCACTACCAGGCTGGCCCGGCCCATCTGTAAGAAACACCGGGTCCAAAGGCCACAGGAGCAGACAGTACTAAAAGTGAAAACGACAGGCAGGCCAGGGCCACTTGCTAGAACAGGAAGAGGCGACATCGGACCGGTTTCCTACCATTAAATGTACTGACGACACTCCATTCATCTTTAGCACCTGTTGTTCTTTCCACTCTCTGGTTCACCACGAACGAGAGTTTTATTTACAAAGATGTGTGTGTACCCAGGCCCAGCCTTCTGCCCACTGTGAACCAGGCAGAGTTTGTCTTGGGTGCCCTCCCTGCCAGCTGGCCACCGCCGCTTTGTCCCCGCAGGAGTCAGGGCCCCATTCCTGCCGCCGAAACCCCGCTCGGAGCCTCTGCTCATTCTCCTCACCTCACAACGGTTTCTTCAACACCTAGAATGCAAATCGCGGTGCTGAACAAGAGGTGAGGGTTTGGAGAAGCTGAGAAAATCAGCCATGTGACTGGCATGCAGGTGAGGGACACAAACACAGTCACTGGTGAGCCAAGGACAGATCTTTCAGTGGTCTGAAACGTGCAAGAACATGGCCATGAAACCCTGGAGGGAGCGAAGTCCATCCCGAATGGCGAGATGTGAAAAGCCCTAGGGAAGAAGGAGAGGGAACTCCGGCCTGAAGACGGAAAAGGGCTGGGTGGGATTCTGACCAGCAGAACAGAGGACAAGCCGAAGTATGGGACTGGGATGCTAGGGCAGGGGTAGAGAGGTGGCAGACCACAAGTTGTTTTGAATTCTGGATCCATCAAAACCTGGCTGTTTGAACTCAGAGAATAAGCCTCTCTGAGTTGCCACTGCTCTGCAAAATTAAAATGTGCACACCACCTAATTACTGAGGACCTTATAAGGGGCAAGCTCTGAGCATGGTGTTAAGGGCATAATTAAATTCAGAATATCTTCCTCAGAGGGTTTAATGTTAAGACTGAAGAACAGTGAAGAATTTAGCACAGTATCCAGCAAGGAGCATTTTCAGTCAGTAGCTGTTGATGCCTTTCAGGGTGGTGATAAACTGGGTGGTGAGGGTGGCGATGGAGATGAAGTGGGTGGTGATGGAGATGGTGGGGGTGGCGGGGGTGGTGAAGGAGGTATGAAGTGGGTGGTGATTGAGCGTGAAGTAGCTGGTGGGCCAAGATGCCACATTTAAAATCCTGCATCAGTGATTCGTCAACCTCCCAAGAGGCACCTGGATCGGTCCCCAGCTCAGTGAAGCCACAAGATACAGGATTCACTCCATGCATCCATTCTGCCTACCCCTGCGTCCTCCCAGGACCATCCTCATTGGTGAGAAAACAAGAGGGGAACATGCAGAGGTGAGGGGCTGAGTCTGCAGGAGAAGAGAAGGGCTCCCCGTTGGGACCACCTGCCCACCCCAGGGTTCGTGTGACCCAGAGGATCATGTCTCCCTTCCTCTGCTCAATCTCCATCAGTGGCTGCAATAAAAGTTAACGTGAGATATCTCTAACCTTTCTGTCTTCCCTTTCTGTCTTCCTGTCCAGCCAAGAAAAACAACTGAAGTTCAGTTCTCAGGGTTGTCCACGTCTTTCCTGTGATGTTTGTGAAGGTAATAAGATACCGCAGGTGCCATCACCACACACCTTGCTCAAATGTGAGGGTCAGGTGGTCCAGTCTCTTCCTCTGGCTTCCTCACTCAATGTTTTAAAAACATGGCATGGTGTTATATATGATCCTTTCTAGTTTCTCTTCTTTACTTATTTTTGGTAATTTTTATACTTCACTCTATTATCTTACTGTGAATTTTCCCAATGATATTTTTAAAGATCAATTTTTAACATTTTCTTCCAGAAAATGTTGCCAACTGGTTTTTGGCTACTCAATTTTCTCATCTATAAAATGTGGACGTAATAGTATCTATCCAGAAGGACCTGAAGTTCAAAGGAGATAAGAATTGTAAAGCACTGTGAATGGCCCCGATCAATAATAAAACCACACAACAAACTAAATACTAGCAATACTGTATCTCTCTAGACTAATTGTGAATTTCTGAATAAAGCAGCTCAAAAAAGATAAGTGCTACCCCTTGGCAACTATCGTAGCAATAATGGATACAAGCAAGAATCATCAATAGATGTTCAAACCAGTGAGATAAAAATCAGATGGGAAAAGAGGATCTTTGCATAGTCTCAAAACACCTCCCCGGGAGATATTAACACTTAAATAGGGAAAAATAGTAGCCTTGCTGTGAAGAACTCCTCACCCACTTAAACAGACCATTAATGAGGCAAATTAGTATTCATTGCTCCTGACACAATGTGTGGAGAATACAGCATCTCTTGCGTGGCTGTCCTGCCAAGATGGACACCTTGAATCAAATCATGAGGGCCCATCAGACAAGCCCAAACTGAGGGGCATTTTACACAATTAACTGGCCTCCACTCTTCACAAATCACTCAGTTGTGTCCGACTCTTTGCGACCCCATGGTCTGTCCACGGGATTCTCCAGGCAAGCATACTGGAGTGGGTTGCCATGCCTTCTTTCAGGAGAGCTTTCCAACCCAGGGATCGAACCCCAGTCTCCCACATTGCAGGCAGATTCTTCACCATCTCAGCTACCAGGAAGCCCTCCACTCTTTAAAAATGTGAGAACCATGAAATGTAAAGACTGGGGGCATGTTCCTGAATAAAAGACACTGGAGACACACAACAGTTCAATTCAAAACCCTGGGTTGGATCCTGCACAATTTTTGTTTTTATTTTTTGCCATACGGACATTATTGGGATAACTGGCAAGTTCTGAATAAAGTTCATAGCTTGGATCCCTGCTAACTGCGTAATTTTGGTCTGGCATCATGGGAAGGTCAGGCAAGATCCACATATTTTGGAACACATGCTATGCTTGTCAGTGGGAAAAGGGGTCATGTCTAGATCCTACCACAACTGTTTCAGGAAAAATTAATTTGTGCACATAAGAACACGTACATATACATACAGAAAGAGAGAGGGAAAGCAAATGTGGTAAAATGTACACAACTGGAAAATCTTGGTGAACTGTATTCAGAAATTCTTGATACTTAACGATTTTGTCTCGATACTTATAAGTTTGAAATTGTTTCAAAATAAAAAGTTTTGGACTTTCCTGGTGGTTCAGTGGTTAAGAACCCGCCTGCCAAGGCACGGGACATGGGTTCAGTCCCTGATCTGGGAAGATTCCACATGCTGCAAAGCAACTAAGCCCGAGCACTACAACTACTGAGCTCACACTCTAGGCCCTACAGGCTGTAACTACGGAGCCCGCGTGCCCTGAGAGCCTGAGCTCCACAGCAAGAGAAGCCACCACAATAAGAAGCCGGGGCCCTGCAACAAAGAGTAAGCTCTGCGTGCCACAACTAGAGAAAAGTCCAAGCAGCAAGGAAGAGCCCGCATAGCCAAAAATTTTAAAAATAAATAAATAAAATTTTTGAAAAGCTTTGAAACATCAGCACTAAAGCAAGCTCTCTTTAGAGACAAGTCAGTGTCTCAGAGACAGTGCAACAGAATTTTCATCCTAACTCCAGCTCTCACCAGTTCTATGGTCTTGAAAATGCTCCTTGCTTCCCTAAAAGTCTAGGTTCCGTCACCTGTGCCATGGAGATGATAATAACAACCGTGAAGGGCTCTTGAGAGAATGAAACGAAATCATACACCAAAATGAGACCCATACGTGACATGAGACAGGGCTGGGATCCCTGTTGAAAGAATGAGCGGCAGTAACAGGAGAGTGAGGTGTCTGCAGCCTGTGGAGCGGACACGCCTCTCACTCTTTCTCTGGCTTCGTAACATCCTGCCTCTGAACAGATAGATACAGAGCAGGAGACATGCGGAATGCAGAGGAGGAAAGAAAGGGGGACAAAATGAGGTGTGTCCCCCAAAACTCATCCTTCTGTTTTCCCGAACTAACTAACTTAGCAGACGATACGGAGCAGAGGGGTGGGAGGAGAAGCAAACGAAGCCCACCCTTCCCATCGTGCCCCCTTGGCATTTTAAGAGCTTTAACTCATTCTTGGATATTTCTAACACTTTTCTGTATTTTCTGTGAAGATAAGAATATCAGCTTCTGCTTCATGTTTAACCAAAGAATTAACTAAAAAAAGCAAATTCAACCACAAGGTCCTACTGTAATAGCACAAGGAACTCTATTCAGTATCCTGTGATAAACCATGAGGAAAGGAATAGTAGAGAAGTCGCTCAGTCATGTCCGACTCTTTGCGACCCCATGGACTGTAGCCCACCAGGTTCCTTGGTCCATGGGATTTCCCAGGCATGAATACTGGAGTGGGTTGCTATTTCCTTCTCCAAGGGATCTTCCCAACCCAGGGAATGAACCCAGGTCTCCCGCGTTGTAGGCAGACGCTTTACCGTCTGAGCTACCAGGGAATCCCTAAGGAAAAGAATATATACGTATAACAGAACCACTTTCGCTGAACAGTAGAAATTAACACAAGTACCCAGGCGGCGCTAGTGGTAAAGAATCGCTTGCCAATGCAGGAGACACAGGTTCGATCCCAGTAAGATGCCCTGGTGAAGGAAATGGCAACCCACTCCAATCTTCTTGCCTGGGAAATCCCACAGACAGAGGAGCCTGAAGGGCAACAGCACACAGGGTCCCAAAGAGTCAGACATGACTGAGCACAGACACGCACACCCACAGATATTAACACATCGTAAATCAACTATATTTCAATAAAATAAATTTTAAGACAGTAAACAGATAAAGATAAAATAAAAACAAAACTCAGTTCTACAGATATACTTTAACGCTCAGTCTCTATTTTATATAATAAAAGTATACATATATACACATTTGAAAAAAAAAAAACCAATCCTTCAGGACCTTCCAAGGATTCAAAGCAACTTACAACCCATAACTTTGCTACCTGTTCCAGAGTCAGTTACTGTATTGACCAATTGTTATGTTATGACCTCAGAACCATAATTACATTTATGCCTCTTGAACAAGCTGATGAAAAGAAACATTTGCTTAAGGCTCCCATCAATGAATGCAGAGCTTAGACTAGTCTTTAGCTTATACAAACGTTAAGCTTATTAATTCAGAATATTCATTTAGTTATTGAAACAGGATGACAAAACTGTACAGCGAGAGACTGAGTCTCTATTACACATATTAGCTTTGCACGAAAACCCGCTAGCTCAGGAAATGTCTCAGCCTGAGGATTCATATGCCTCTTTGAATGTTTTTAAACTGAGATTTAGGGATCAAAACCCCATCACCAATGCCCATCAATTCACAGAAAGACTATAAATGATGAAGATAAGTCCACCATGATTAACAACTCTCCAGCTGGATTTCAGCTTAAGAAATTCTGAAACTGCCTATGTGTGGTCCACGCCAACAGTCACAGCATCCTTTAACTGAAAGCCAGTGATATGACTCATACCACCTGGTTCCTTGATCCTGCTCTATTCCTATTTCGGTCAGAGTTCTCTTTGGAGGATTTAAACTTTTATGAAAACAAATAGCAAATATTTATTCAAATTTATTACTATTGTTTCACACCCCAAAAACAACATTTCCTATTATAAAATTACATTCATCTCCATTAATTTTAACAAGCCAAGGATTATTTAAAGTGATAATCACAGTGGTAGCTGTAGCTGATGGAAAGGCTGCTAGTTAAAGGAACTGTATATAAAAATATATACTTCCATGGATGCTTATTATATATGTGTGTGTGCATGAATGTGCCCAGTTGTGTATGACTCTTTGCGGCCCCATGGATTGCAGCCCACCAGGCTCCTCTGTCCATGAAATTCTCCAGGCAAGAATACTGGAACAGGTTGCCCTTTCCTTCTCCAGGGGTTCTTCCCGACTCAGGGATCAAACCTACATTTCTTGCATTTCTTGCATGGGCAGGCAGATTTTTTACCACTGTGCCACCTGGGAAGCCCTATTATATATATATATAATCCTTATTTAAATTTGTTATAGACGCATGAAAGTGGCTTTTTAAAAATTTGCTTACTTAGACACGTTGCAATGAGATGTTCCTGTCCCAGAGAGTGTATCAGACAGAATGAAATATAGCAAATGCAGGGAAGGGGAATGATGAGAGGTAGGGGAGAGGGTGGGAGAGGGGTGGTCTGGATGACAAAAGAGTCACTGCTCAGCTCTCTGGACTCTGACTGCAGCGTGGAGTCAACAGGGAGACTTCCGCAGAAGCCCCACGCTCAGGCAGCAACCTGCTGCCATCTGAGATTCCCACTGGTGGGATGCACAGGCTGTATATCCTATTGCCCTATTTGTCAATCAGTCCAGCCACTAGTCCATCGCCGTGAGGACAAGAACCAAGAAAAAGAAGAGAAAAAGAATTGCCTACTGTACTCCTACCTAGAGGAGGTGAAGTGTTTCACTTTACACAAAACACAGAAGGCATCAATGTGGAGTCCAGGAACCTTCCCAGACCAAGGCTCAGTACTCTGATCTCTCCTCCCTCTCTGCTGTTCAGGAACAACTTGGGGGTGGAAACAAGCCTGGCAGAACAAGACTCTACTTGTGGCTGCATGGTGGGTCACAGTGGACATGACCTGAGACGGGGGCAGATGTGACAGCCATCGGGGACCCCCCGGCACCATGCGGGCCAGAGGTGGTGGCAATAATCTGTACCCTGAGGAGTTCTTGGGGGTGATGTGAAGTAAGAGTTTGTAGCTAAAGAGTCTGCCAAGGAGCCCTGAGCAGCAATTCAGTGGATCCCAGGAGTTGTTAGGCAGATCCCAGGACCTGGATCCCTCCCCCCAGGTTAAAATGCGAGCTTGACTCAGTGAGCCTGCAGGCCACCATCCGAAGTCTGAACCTCCAGGCAGATGTCTTAGTGTGAAATCCATCCATCTTTTCACCCACATCAGCCTCTCACGTGAAGCCTTTGGTGTCTCTCCCGCTACACACATGACTCATGCAGGGAAGTAAAGTGACTGGAGTTCAAGGGCACTTTGACTGGAACCAGATGAACTGTCCCGGTTGCCTGGGAAACCCTGAAGACAATCATACTCAATGTGTCAGATACCATAAGTCAACAGGAGCCAAAGTCACTTCAAAGGTAAATCCAAGAAAGCTAACGGCAAAAGAGGGACACTCGGCTTGCAAGAGCAGCTCCAGTTTCCTATGGGCTCATGAACTTTGGGAAAGAGAAATAAATGTCTTGCAATCCTAATTAGCCAATAAGAATGATCATCTTAAATGCTAACTTCCAGATTACAGGAGAAGATTCAGTACAAAGACACTGAGAGTCCCTCAATATTTTTGCTGGGACCAGTAAACTTGGACAAGATGGCTGGATGGCATCAGTGACTCCATGGACATGAATCTGAGCAAACGCCGGAGGGTGCTGAAGGACAGGGAAGCCTGGCATGCTGCAGTCCACGGGGTCGCAAAGGGTCAGACACTACTGAGAGACTGAATAACAATAACATTAAACTCGAGTTTTCACAATAACCCTGTGATGAAATAGAACATGTTTTAATAAACTGTCCCTGTAAATCCTTTCGGATTTTGTTTCAGTTTAGTCTGATTCTATCCAGATTTCCAGTGTTAAATGTATGTATGTCAAATATTGAGTAATACATGTGGCTTTTCTTAAGAACATAAAATGTTTGCTGTAGTCATTTTGAGGAGAAAAAATTTAAGAATTTAACAAGCAAAGCAATGTGCTATCATTTTCTTCAAAGAAATGTGGACTTAATGAAAACCTACCCAAAGCTGCACTTTGCATCAAATGCTGTTTCGTAAGGGTTATTCTGTGAGTCTGAATTATTATTTTATTACAATATTTTACAACATAAAAATCACCCTGAAAAGCTTCATTATGAAAATGTGCACATATTACTGGTATTTGCACTCACAGAGCCTTTTGTGACAAAATCAATCAAAAGTAAAATCAGTGCAAACACCTCTGACAAGGAGATCAAGTTTTCTCTTCACCCTTCAACACTTTCACAGTGAGAGAACTATTCAGGGATTAACATGTTTGGGCCTTTTAACAATTTATTTTAGAGGTTTATGAGTTCGGGGGAGGACATTGTCCAAAAAGTATTACGTTCATACACACATTTTCACTTTAGATTTTTAGACATCTGGTAGGAAATGCTTTGCGTTCGTTGCTCTGCGCTGCCCCCTGCTGGTGGTGTCCTGTAAATGGCCTCAGGACACAATCTGGTACTGCAGGGACTTCGACCCGCCCACAAGGCCACCTGAATTCATAATTACCTTACTTAAGGGCCCTATTTCTGAAGGTGATGTACAAAGCTGTATTTTATCTTACTTTTAATTAATTTTTATTTGATTACAGTTGCTTTACAATGCTATATTAGTTTCTGCTGTACAGCAAAGTGAATCAGCTCTACATATACACATCTCCGCTCTTTCGGATTTCCTTTCCATTTAGGCCAGCACAGAGATCTGAGAAGAGTCCCCTAACAAAGCTGTATTTTAATGTTAAATGTTTAAAGAAATAATTAAGGTAAAACTTTTTTTAAGTTGAGGATCTATGATTAATTTTTATTGCATGTTGAAGATAAAGCTTTTCCCAGAGAATGCGTTCAATCACAAGCAGCTAATGACAAACCAAGGATGCTAGTTTGGTGGCACTAGTAGTAAAGAACCCGCCTGCCAATGCAGGAGACTTAAGAGCTGCGGGTTCAATCCCTGGGTCAGGAAGATCCCCTGAAGGAGGGCATGGCAACCCACCCTAGTACTCTTGCCTGGAGAATCCCATGTCCCATGGACACAGGAGCCTGGTGGGATACAGTCCATGGGGTTGCAAAGAGTTGGACACAACTGATTTGATTTAGCATGCAGCACCCAAGGACACTACTTTATCTTAAAATAAATGGTTATAAAATCAGTAAAGAAAAATATATTATTCTGAACTTATCGAGGATGGTCTTATGAGGAATGTCATCATTTTGTCTCAACTGCACCACCACAGCTCACAGCAGAATCGCTGCTTTTGCGTTACTCATTCTAAGGTGACCTAAAGGGGGCATTCCAATTAACTTGACAGCAATCTGTCTGAAATAGAAAGATCAAGGTTCCAAGTTGTAAACAACAAACGCATCCCACCAATTGTTCAAAAACCAGAAGCTTGACCCCACAAGAACACCTGCAACATAACAACTTCTTCCTGCCTTATAATTGCCTTGTTTTACCCACCACTGTGAGACACAACACTGACTCGGTCCTCAGAACCGCCAGCTTGACCTTTTCAGTCTGCAGGAAAGAAGATCTCGTTACAGCGCTCATGTTATGTATATGGAACCGGCCCACAAGTAACTGTTACTGACACTCCACTTCAGAAATGCATCCAGAAGCCCAAATACCAGGAAGTAACCAATGCAATCTTTGTTCCTCTGAACTTCATCCGCAGTACCTCCTGGAGATTCCTAAATGGTGTTCATTTCTAATGACTGAAACTAGCTAGGGATTTTTAAAATGTTCTTACTGCTCAAGGAAAGAGCCCTAAAGCTTGATGCCTTGGTGCAAAATGTACTTCAGAAAAGAAACACACAGAGTGGAGATGGTGCAGGTCCCCTACAGTGACAAACAAATGGCTCCAGCACGCAACACGTCTTCATGTTTGATGCTTATTATATGTAAGCACCAGATGCACTTCTCACTGAGTGCCGTAAAAGTGATTCTTTAAGAATTCTAAATAGAAAATGAGTCAGTCCCAGTGCAAATACAAACCTAAAAAGAATTCTATACTGTACAAGTAACATTTGCAGCATTAAACACGTGGATGTTTTAGGAGGCCTTCCTGCTGGACCCCACAATCCCTCTGGTGTTCCGCCCATGAGCTCTGAGACTCTGAAACAGCCCCTGGTGACCCCAAACTGGTCACCACAGACCACAGGCTGAGTCCCTGCCTGTGGGGGAGGGGTGGGAACTGGACTCTCCTGGCCCCCCACCCACCCTTATCCGTCCTGCATCAGGGCTTTGTGTTTCTCCAAAGCTCACCCAGTGTGATGTCATGAAATAATTTGACTCTACTTTTCACCATGTTTTCTTTTCTTACCTTTACCCGGAGAATCTCTGCCAGATGTGTAGAAAGTTATCTTTTGCGGGATATATTCCAAAATGCTCTTATGCTGTTTTTCTTAGGGTTTCTCCACACGGCCCCATTCAGAGATGCTATCGCTTTCTATGGGAGAGGAAAAAAAATGTGCACAGGAAAATGATCACCATAAAATCATGGATTCTTAAATCAGATCTAAAGAAATGTCAAACCCAGGGGAAGAGCACCTGGGGAAACTCCATGAGGCATGGGTTTGGGGTGGGAAGTAGGAATCTTCTCTCCTCTTGTAGCTTTGTTAAAAGCTGTGTTTTCCCAGATGCAAAGCAGTGACCGTTATCTCACTAGCGTTTTCTCCTCACCTCCAGTGTTCCGGGGAGGTCACATTCTGTAAAAAACATCCTGCCTTTCTCCCCACAAAAAAGTTCCATGGAGTTTCAGAATGCAGAAGCTGCAACTCGGTAACTCCGCTCTGGGTTATTTACCACTCGCACAAAGAAAATGCTGTCTATTCAGAACTCATTTCAAAACTCTTTTCACGGCGAGCGGGGAACAAGCGGGCTCATGTCCGAGTGCAGACCCATCCCCGGCGCCGCGTGGCACGGCGCGCTCCTACAAGGACCTGCTGTGCGCGCGCGCGGGGCGGCGAGCCCTCCCAGCCCAGGGTCTCGGGCTTGTCTGCCCCCGGTTTGTCAGGAGGCGGCCCTCGCCCCGCAGGTTCACCCTGACACTGCAAGGGCGGCTCCTGGCCCCCAGGCCTGAGGATGAGGCCTGACCTGGATGCCTGGATGCGGAGCGCGGCCTCGGGGAAAGTAGTTTAAACCCCATGGAGTTCGGTTTCTTTTGTTTTCTGATCTCAGTCATCGTGCCCTCTTTTGTTAGGTTTGAAGTGAACTCACGCAGAATCTGAACCTCAGGCCCTCAGGGTTCCAGGGAGCCTAGCCCTGAGCCACCGCTCAGACCTCACCACAACCCCCTGAATCCCCAGACTGAGGCAGACGCAAGAAGGGTCCAGGGGTTGCTTCTAGGTTCAGGACGCTCCCCGGACCAAGAATACAGAAAGGATTGGTGAGGGCAGGACCAGGAGGCCAGAGACGGTCGCCCAGGCGGGCTTTGCAGGACTGGGGTGGGGCTGCCTTCTGACCCGGGTCTGGGTGAGGGGCTTGGGCCTGTTCCCTGTGGTTGGGAACAGGTGGGAGTGGGGAAGCGGCTTGGAAGCCTGAGCCCACTGTGCACTGGGCGGGCCAGAACCCCCAGAGGAGCCACAGACCACCCTGGGGCCTGCAGAGAGTGGAGATGGGGGCAGGGGTGCCGGGGGCCAGGAGCACCCCCACCTGGGGGGTGGGGCACAGAGGAGAGGTCCCCAGCCCAGGTGTGTGTGTGTCCCTGGGCCAACAGGAGTAATCTGTCCAGTGGGGACCCCTAGAGAGAGGGAAGGGCCTGACAGGAGGAGGCAGGAGGGACCACGGGCCAGGCGGGGCTGAGGAAAGCGCATGGCGGGGGTGGTACCCAGGACCCAGGAAGTGAGAGGCATATTCCCCTCCACCTCGGATCAGGGAGACTCGGAGAATGAGGGGCCTTGCTGCCCAGAACTGTCAAAGACTCAGTGCTTTTGAAAGTCCATGGAGAGAGGGCTGGCTCAAACCATCTGCCAGGGCAGAAAACAGGATACCGGCCCTCCAGGTAAGAAAGGGCTGGGGCTCTTACCTCTGACACCCCCACACACACAACACACACACACACTCATACACACACACCACAGCTGTGGCAGGGGTACGCCCCCCAACACACACACACACACACACACTCATATACGCCCCCCAACACACACACACATACACACTCATACACACACATGACCGGTGGGCAGGGGTATGCCCTCCCAACACACACACACACACGTGCACACGTGTGTGCTCACACACACACACACACACACACACACACGACAGCCATGGCCGGGGGGTGGTGAAATGGGGAAGGGGCTGCAGTGAGAGGGCAGAAGGATTCGCCAGCCCAGCTGCAGGCAAACAGGCCCCAGGAGGACCTGGGACGAGGTCAGGCCAAGTAGTCAAGGACAATGCTGACCAGCGCCTGGGCCCAGACGTTGCAAGAGCTAAAATGAGACTATTTCTGTGACTCCAACTGGCCAGAGGAGCTTTTGTATCATCTGAGAACAAGCCGAAGAGCTGGGGACCCGCGAGTTTTCACTCGGGGTCGAGGATATTGGTCCCAGTGAACAAAGCTGACAGCAGTGGGGGGAAATGTACCTTGTGTTTTGGTTCTCTCAAGGATAGTGCTTTTCAGCCTACCAATTGCTGCAGCCACACCTGATAAAAACCCTTCTGCCAGCCTAGAAGTTCCAGGAGTCAGGGACCCTGTGTCACCACACCTGGCACATGATAGCCGACTGGCTGCCTCACCTGTTCTGAGCTGATTGTCTTACTTTAAACTTTCCTGTTCATCATGGTCTTTCTAGAGAAATCTAGATGCATATACTTTCTCAGAAACCTTTTGATCACCTCTAAGACATGGGCTTCCCTGGTAGCTCAGTTGTTAAAAGAATCTGCCTGCAATGCAGGAAATGCGGGTTCAAGCCTTGAGTCAGGAAGATCCCCTGGAGAAGGCAGCCCACTCCAGTATTCTTGCCTGGAGAATCCCATGGACAGAGGAGCCTGGCGGGCTATAATCCATGGGGTCACAAAGAGTTGGACACAACCAAGTGACTAACACTTTCACTTTCAAAACATTCTTAATAATAATTTTTTCCTTGCTACCACTTTCTGACCCATCACTTTCAGAGAACCTCACTTACTCTACGGTATTATTGCACATACAGAAGTATTATTCCACATGGAGAGGGCCCACACTGAGCTTTTTGCAAATTTGATCGTTAGTAATCAAAAGAAGACCGATGAAAGAAGACCTCAGCAAGCTCACCCAAGAAGCTCAGAGCACATCAGAAAATCCACCAACTTCTCTTGTGAGTTTCTTTTTCTAGATCCACGTCAACTCTTTGTCTCCAGAGGAGAAAAAAGACACCAGCACTCTCTGCGACCTCCCTGTCCATATATGTTTGCACCATTCCCCTTCGTGAGTGAATTCCTGAGAAGGCCCTTCCCTGTTACATTCTCTTCCGGTTGCAGACAAGTTGAAGTATTTTGAGTGACACAGAAACAATTTGTCTTTGGCCAAAAGAGAAAATCGGGGGAAGGCAAAAAAAAAAAAAAAAAAAAAAACAGGCCAGCCTACTTGTAAGCTTCGCAAATGGAGCAGGTTTGGGCATAGCAGATGCAGGCACAGTTTTGGAATTCACAATATGCCATTCATGCCTCACGAGACGATGGGACATCTTCAAATGTTGTTGCCGAACCAACACGGGGAAACATGCTTGCTGCTTACCCAAAACAAGCTTCAACAAAGTCCAACTTCTCCTGCTTCAAATTTGCAGAGGGGAAGGTTTTCCCTACGTGGAATTTTGAACTCTTTTTTGTTCATTTGCTAAGTGAGGACGAGTTGTCTGGGAGCACATTTGGATAGGTGGGATTCTTACCTTATGAAATGTGGATCCAGGACAAAAACGGTCATCACTCAAGAAATGCACGAAGAGCTAAGACCCTTCCTTAAGTTCAGAATGGGAGTGTGTACTGAGGGGTCAGTGGTGTGAAACAGATAGGCATTCCAACAGCCATCTTTGGAGCCAGGAAAAACTCGTAATTCATCCTCTTTGGGTATTGAAAGACTTCCTGCCCTTCCTTAAGGAATGCCCTTCACACTGTCTGCTTTCCTGCGTCTTTGTACACGGGACCTAACTTCCAGGCGCGTGTGTGTGTGCGCGCATGTGCACGCAGTGGCTCAGTTTTGTCTCTTTGCGATCCCATGGACCGTAGCCCGCCGGGCTCCTCTGTCCATGAGATTCTCCAGGTAATAATACTGGAGTGCGTTGCCAGGCTCTCCTCCCAGGGATCTTATAGCCCCAGGGATTGAATGTGTGTCTCTTGCATCTCCTTCACTGGCAGGCGGGTTCTTTATGACTAGTGATCCCTGTGAAGCCACTGCCAGGCCTAGGACCAGACAAACTTCACAAAGGAAGTTGAGGACCCTCGCTGGGGCCAAGTCTAGGGACACCGTCTTGGGGAGAAACACTCACCCAGGGAGTCTGCTGGTTCTGAGCTCTCTGCTGTTCTCTCCTCACTGAGACAAAAGCCAAAATACAGAGACCTGACTCTCAGTTCAGAGGCACATCCCAGTGGTTCATGCATCAACTCTCCCACCCAGATACTCTGCCCCCCGCCCTGGCTTCCAAAGTGCATGGACAAAGTGTAACGTCACCCACACCTGGAGTTTAGGGCTCTGTGCTCTGGGGAAGCTGAACTTGCAGTATTCCATCTACAGACAATAGAGGTCCACGCACAGGAGCATCCTAGCAAGATGGCAGCATCCAGACATCCTTCCACAAAATGTAAACTGACTGCTTCCAAGAGTTCATCAATGGATTGTTGTTTAGTCACTCAGTTGTATCCAATTCTTATGGCCCCATGGACTGTGGCCCACAAGGCTCCTCTGTCTATGGGATTCTCCAGGTAAGAATACTAGAGTGGGTTGCCATTTCCTTCTCTAGGGGATCTTCCCAACCCAGGAACTGAACCTACGTCTCCTGCATTGGCAGGCAGCTTCTTCACCACTGAGCCACCAGGGAAGCCATATAAACGGATACAAGTGCCATTTTACTAAGTACTCATTTTTCACACTGTCCTTAAACTATCATATAGCCGTGTTCTGTTCAGAAACAACTGCTGCCTAGGGTTTCTAGTTTTGTTATGTTTTGTTTCCGGAATATTGCATTTATTCGAATCAGAGGATTGAACGGCAAAGGTTGGCCTAACATTTATCCTCAAATAGAGACTCCAGGAAGATTAATACAATAAGGTGATAACCGAATAATTATTGGCGAGGATGTCATTTCTCAGAAGGACGGCACCCAAGCAGCACAGGCAGTGAGCACTCGTGCTCTGAGCCCGTGGCTCTAATTATCAGCCTCTGAAGATGCCTTTTGGAGTTTGCAGGCAGCACTGGCAAAGATGAAAGGGAACAGCAAACGCTGCCCTGGCAGCCTGCAGATACAGACAGCATTCCGGGCCCTACGGTCTGTGGGCAGCAGCAAACAGACTAGGCGGTCAAGCTGGGTCAGCTCCTCCGGCTTCATGGAGGTGAGGCTGGCAGGGCTTGTGGCCGCGCGTCTCCAGCACCCCAAACCCAGGACCGGGGAGCCCACAGCTTTGGAGTCTTTGCCCTTGAACCACGTGCCAGTTTTTAAAATTATTCTTTGAGAAACCAGTGGGTGGGCACAGATGGGAAGTGGGAAGCTGCAAAGGGAAGAAGATGGTGTTGGAACGGAACACAGGACGAGCGCCTCTGTGAGCGCATCCACTCCAGGCACGTCCCCGCGGGCGCGTCCCCTGCAGGCAGACCGGGATGCACCCTGATGCCCGCGCCCACAGGACTGAGACCACACCCCATCCCAACCCTCTCCACCCCCACAACACACCTGACTATTTACCATCAACCCCACGGCCCCCGGTTCAGCAGGCAGCCTGCAGGCTGTTCTATGCATACAGCAAATATTTTAAAAACACAACAGGTTTAAAAAAAGTGATTGGAACTGCTCTAAAATGTTGTGAAAGCATCATTGGTTCAACAACATTTTATATGTGCAATTTGGTGCCTTAAATTAAAAAAAGAAAGAAAGAAAGCCTCCTAGCTTCCCGCCTTGCTCTGTGCGGGGAAGGAGTTCACCTCAACACATCCAGAAAATGCAGCTGTTTCCCAAGGAAACACATGTGGAAGGAAGCCTGCTGAGAAGAGAGCAGGAGCGGCTGGCTTCAGAGCTGGTGTCGGTGCGGCTCACGGCCGCACTTATCCACAGGCTGTCCTCTTTAAGGGCAGCTGTGCTCAAGAGGACTGCTCGCTGCAGCCCTGGGCTGTATCGCCTGCTTGATGTTTGGGAGAAGACCCATGGGGGAGGGGGAACTTAGGAGGGAGCCCCCATCTCAGGCTGCCTGCCGGCTCTCAATACCCAGGACCTCCCCAAACCCAGACTCACCTCCCTTGGGATAAGATGAGCAGGACTCAGGGGTCTCCCAAACCAGAGGCCACGGTGCCCAGCCCACTGTCCTTCTTCTTCAGGCCAGACGGGCTCCCCACTCCATGCAGCTCCACGCCTCCACACAGACCCCACCAACAGGAGAAGCCAGCTCAGACCCGGCCGGGGCCAGGGCGCTAAAGTAAAAGCCCCTGAGCTGAAGTTCCTTGAGAAGACCTTGGGCACACAGTCTCTGACAGTGTTTAAGTTTTGATGGCCGCAGAGCCTTGCCTTTCCCTAAATGCCGAAATATGACCCCCCAAACTGCAGGAGACCAGTTTCCCTGATGAACAAGGTGGTGGACTAGAGCCTGGCAGGCTATCATCCATGGAGTCACAAAGAGGCGGTCACGACTGAAGCAACAGTGCGCACACACACAGGGCTCTCCTACAAGAGGAGCTCGGGGAAGGAGGTGGAATCTGGGGACAGTGGGGACCAGGACAGGGCGGCAGCCAGGTCAAGAGGGAAGGCTAGGCTCCTGGTGGCATGGGCTCCAGCCTCGGAGACCGGGTCGCCTCACGTGTACACCTGTTCCCAGCCCTTGTTAATATTCCTTCTGAGTATAGAGCAATAGGCCTCAGGGAATATTTCCAGGGGAAATTAAAACGTGATTTGTAAGTAACACAAGATCACATACTCGACAGCCTGTGTACAAACCTGGGCTGGGCTTCCGCTTTCCCTTCCTACATTTTACGCGTTTCTGCCTTTTGCCCGCAAAGAAGAGCACTTCTCTCCCCCAGTCTACCACACCATTTTAATTTTTTTTAATACATTATAATTTTCCAAAATTGCTTATTTTTTCCCTTTTTTTTAACATCCCTTTTTAATGAAGTTTTTAAAATCTAATTCAGTCATCCTGGTGATGAATGAAGATTTTCATTCAATATCTTAAAAATATGACAAATACATGAAAAGCAAATATGTAATATTTTGAGTTATAGTCAAAGCCTGTGGATAGTTTGAGCTGATGAAGAAGCTCTGCTAGAAAAGACTTCTTACTCAGGTTCTGCTTCTATTTTATGTATTTGTCATAGCTCAGTCACTTACTCTGCCTTTGAAAGTAGTTAACAGCCCAGAGCTCCCACACCTGGCTGGGTTGCAATGAAGAAAGCCACACCACTGGCTCAGGGGGGCGGTCCTGGGCCCTTTGCCACTGACTGGCCAGGTGACCGGAGTCAGTTGAGAGGTTTATGTGACTCACAGATCTCCTCTCAACTCAAGCAGAAACTCTAAACCCAGACAGCCATCACCAAGCAGGCCCTAACAGTTAGTCCTGAATCAACACAGTGTGTTCACAGGCTGTAGGCCATGTGCCCACCACTGCCCACCTGCCCACACTCTGCGCTGAAGCGGGACTCACCCCCATGTGTCCCTGTCCATTGGAATTCAGGAAAAGAGGAAGAACACTCACATCTCCGACCTTCCCACCCTCACTCACCACCAACACTCTATAAAGAGGGCTGCTGCTGCTGCTGCTAAGTTGCTTCAGTCGTGTCCGACTCTGTGAGATCCCACAGACGGCAGCCCACCAGGCTCCACTGTCCGTGGGACTCTCCAGGCAAGAACACTGGAATGGGTTGTCATTTCCTTCTCCAATGCATGAAAGTGAAAAGTGAAAGACAAGTCACTCAGTCGTGTCCGACTGTTCGCGACCCCATGGACTGCAGCCTACCAGGCTCCTCTGTCAATGGGATTTTCCAGGGAAGAGTACTGGAGTGCATTGCCATTTCCTTCTCCATGTAAAGAGGGAACTTATGTATCAATATTGAATCATTGGCCCCTAAGCCTCATTCCCTTCAGTCCCAGGCCATTGATACTGGCTGATATCTTTGCATGTTTTAACTTCATCGTAACTGCAGAAGGAAGGTGGGAGAGGCGAATGGATGGGGAGGGCCTCCAGGGAGCTGCTAGATCCTGGAACAACCCTAGAACCCCAGGGTGCCCTGTCCCTCCACATCCGAGGACCACCTCCAACAGGAAGGTATCCAGGATGCTGAGCTAAAGGCAGGCTTGTCCCCCCTGACACATTTTTGGAGGAAGGATATTAGGAACTACTGAAATTATTTTTACTCATTGTAAAAAAAATGACATGTACTTTAAAGAACCGTTTTAATGAGAGGGTTAGCATTTTTACTGGATCACACATGCTTGCACCTGCACACTTCAGTACATTCACACAAACCCAAGAGCCACGCAAAGTCGTGAATGATAGCAGCAGCTGGGACACATTTTTTTTTTACTATTCTCTCTCCAAAACATAGTCTCCATTATTTATAGATAATAATGTGTGTTATTCGTCTTCCCTCCAGAAAATTAAGAGAGTTAACCAAAATTCATGGTTGATACAGCCATTCCTGAATAGGAAATAAGAGAGGCATTCACACTGATGGAAAATAGAACCTTTAGAAACAGAATGAGGTCCAGACAGTTCTCATTTGAAAGAACAGTTTAAAACCTCATCATGTCAATGTAACATCATAATGTCTTTGAAGAGAAGTTTCAAATCTGATTTATTCATGTAAACCCACAGAACCTAGTAGCAATAGCTAGGAGAGATGGGCTAAACAAATGAATAAAATACCCACCAAAGTCCCGCTATCTCAGATCAGATATTCGATAAACTCCAGACTGTTGTTGTTTAGTCATTTAGTCATGTCAGACTCTTTTGTGACCCCATGGACTGCAGCATGCCAGGCTCTTCTGTCTGTGTGATTCTCCAGGCAAGAATACTGGAGTGGTTAGCCCTCCTCCAGGGGATCTTCCCAACCCAGGGATTGAACCTGCATCTCCTGCATTGGCAGGCAGATTCTTTATCCCTGAGGTATGAGGGAAATCAAACTCCAGGTGTCCGTGTGTTAACTTTATTTTTTAATAATATGCTTTTTTCTGGGTTGAAGAACATATTTCTTTCAGAGGATCCAACTTCTGTATTTCTAAAAGAACAGTGGTTTGTGTCACTAGAGGGAGACACCGTTTACCAAAAACCTATTATCAGGCTGAACTGAAATCTGTCCAGTTCTTAAGACTAAAACACCAAAAAGTAATGCTACTGTATATTATAACAAATGTGCATCATTTTTTGAATTTAACAAGTTCATACCTAGAATTATTGAACAGATAGGTTAAGTTTTCCTTTCTCAAATAATATTGAAACTGTGAAAAGAAGGTATGAAATGGAAATTGCCAAACTTCAGACAATTAGTTAAATGCAAATAGGGTGATAGTGAAATACCAGGATTTTTCAACTCTCTCAGAACTATCTCCCCTGCAATAAAAATCAGAACAGAAAGGCCCTGCCTCACTGAGAATGTGGATTAATCTAAATCTCTCTCCCAGGTAAAGAATACAAAGCCAAATGCTATATTCACATCACCATGCAGAAGGCAAGACCCAAAACTGAGCTCTTGCTGTAGAAGCAACAGGTCAGATTTCCAGTTCTTAACCAAACAAGCAACATCACGTGTGTGTGTGCACGCATGTGAGCATGTGCACGTGCATAAATATAAGGCGTTATGTATAAATCACAGTTCAGAAAGATACAGAAAATCTGATCAGGACTTCCCTGGTGGTCCAGTGGCTAAGACTCCACGCTTCCTCTGCAGGGGGCATGGGTTTGATCCCTGGTTGAGGAACTAAGCTCCCATATGCCTCATGGTGTGCATAAATTTAGGAAAAAAAACATTTTTTTTTAAAGAAAATGTGATTCGTTTCCAATAGATGGATGTATTTTGTTTTGCTTTCTTTTGTAATTGTGGGCAACTTAATTCACTTATGTTTCCTACCCGACCCCTGAAGATACTAAGTGTTTAACATCTGTTCCAAAAGTCAGGGTTGGGAGCCATCCAGTGTAAGCAACATTAACTTACAAAAGGCAGCAGGTTCTAGTTACAAAGTGAGAGCAAACTGAAGCCCAGCGTCCAGGTGAACAGTGGTTTAAATCTTAAAGTAAATTAATTAATTCTCACCAGAGGAGCCTCCCTGCCTTCCTTTTTCCCTGTGGACGCTTTATTCCTGACCCTCTCTCACCACTTTCTGTATGTTTTTCTACTTTCCCGAGACTGGTTCTTTCTCCAAATCTTTCTGTTTTCACTACCCTGTCTGTATTTAATGAATGATACTCTTTTAATCTTGGTACTCGTTCTACTTTTTGACACAACATTTTATTCCCTGTTGTCCATTGTAAGATAATATTGGTTAGGCATTTAATGTGCCACATTTATAAACTAATTTTATCTCCTCTTACACCTGTCACATCAGTTGATTCTTTCCTTTCTCAGTCAATGCTCTTCAACAAAAACAATCCCTCCTCTCCACACCTTCTCCTCCAGGCTCCTATGACGACGTCTGACATTCAGCTCTCCTGGTCCACGCAGCTGCAGTCACTGTTTTCCAGGCCACTGTGTTTTCCGAGAAGTCTCAAAGAGGAACACAAGGGTCTGAGGGGAGGCCGTGACACAGTTGCTCCCTGCGTCACTGCCACTGCCTGGAGTGTCACTGGGTCCCAGGATCCCGCGGGAAAGAACTCAGGACGGAAGCCAGAAGCCAAGCCATCGTGTGAGCGTCAGACCTGGAAATGAAGCGCCCCCAGTGAGAGAGCACTGGTGCCCAGAGCAAAGTTCCAGGGACCGGGAGGGGGCGCCAGGCTCTGCTGCCCTGGAGCAACACCCCCCGGCACCCAGCCCTTCCACACTTCCCCACACAGCACAACACAGCGTCTGACAGACACACATCTTCCCAGAAGCCGTCGTTCCAAAGTCAGATTTGCCACTGTGTCATGTGTCCGAGAATAATGCCACCACCCTTAACGTCATTCACAGCCCATCTTAGTTTGTGATCACACAGCATCATAAAAGTACATTGGGACAGACTGAGAGAATAGCGCTGACACATATGTATTACCATATGCAAAATAGAGAGCCAGTGGGAGGGCGCAGGGCGCTCCACCCCGTCCTCTGTGACCAGCTAGAGGGGTGCAATGCAGTGGGAGGGAGGGTCAGCCACATGCGCACCTGTGGCTGATTCATGTTTATGCCTGGCAGAAACCAGCACAATATTGTAAAGCAATTATCCTCCAATTAAAATAAATATTTTTTTTGCTGCTGCTGGTAAGTTGCTTCAGTCGTGTCCGAGTCTGCACGACCCCATAGACGGCAGCCCACCAGGTTCCCCTGTCCCTGGGATTCTCCAGGCAAGAACACTGGAGTGGGCTGCCATTTTCTTCTCCAAAGCATGAAAGTGAAAAGTGAAAGTGAAGTTGCTCAGTCGTTCGCGACCCCATGGACTGTTTAGGACACCAGAAAGTACATTCGGCGTTGATGACTGCCTAGCCTGAGCCTTAGTCCCGCCTCCTAGTCTCTCACAGTGAGCGCCTGCTGCCTGGGCCCTAACCCTCAGGGACTGATCTGGAAGGGGCGTGGACTCCCCCTCCCAGGTTATTTCTCGAGTATTTGAAACTTTCTGCTTTGACTGTAAAACCAACATCTAACAGCACAATTCTCTGCACTCCAGACCAGTGTTTTGTAAGGTCTGGCTCTAAAGAAAACACCATCGATCAATCAGTCAAAATGGTAAGTGCTGATATTTTAGCAAGTGCAAAAGAACAAACTTTACCTGTGCATTAAAAACCCAATTTACTTATAAAACTATAGTAAGGGCTTCCCTGGCGGTACAGTGGTTGGGACTCTATGCTTCCATCGGGGCTGCAAATTTCATCCCAGGTTGGGGAACTAAGATCCCACATCTGTGGCACAGCCAAATTAAAAAAAATAATAAATAGATAAACGGGGGGGGGGCGGGGGAGGAATCAACTGGAGCATTTTTTAAAATAAAAAGCTATGATAGCCTGATATGAAAAGCCCCCCCTCCTTTATGAGTTTAATGATGGCAGTGTACTTTCAACAGGGTGAGAGAAGATAATACATCCATGTGAGACAACTCCCTTTCTTCCCTGGGAAATGTTCCAAGTGAGATGTCATAAGACAGATGTTTTCCCCCAGATGTTTTTGGAGATGGCCAATGTACATTTAGCCCTAGTGTTAAACTGCAGATAGGGATTTAAAAACATAAAATAGCTCTTTTATGACACATTTGAATTAATTTCTTTTAGCATTTAGAATAAAGGAAGAACAGATGGTGAAGACTTAGTTAAGTGAGAGCTATGAAAATAATCTTAAACAGAAAGAGGGTTTTCCAGAAGGGGGCTTCATGAGCCATAAGAGTTTAAGCAAAGTTTTCAAATGACCCATATAGTGAGGAAATCTTTATTATCACAATTAGTCCATGGACTAACAGATATATAATAAATACATTCCAGATTCTCATATTGTGTTAGAAAACTAAAAATGGTGAAATGTCACTGAGAGAGTAGCTGAAGAAATATTGATACAATTGCATATTATTTTCTTCAAAATTTGACTCACTTTATAATGGCTCAAAGTTTGAAATCTCCAATTATTAGTCCTCATTTATATGTAACACATAAACTTAGTATAATAATGTTATTTATGACTTCTAGGTTTTTTTTTAATTGGATCTTTATTTTATTTTCATTTTTTACTTTTTGGCTGTGCCACTCAGCTTATGGGATCTTAGTTCTCCTGAACAGGGATCGAATTTGTACCCCTTGCAGTGAAAGTGTGGAGTCTTAATGACTGGACCACTAGGGAAATCCTGAATTCTAGGTTTTAAATTACCCATTTCTTTTCTTTATATGGCATTTTTTAATAGAAGATGGTAGCCAATTCACATAGTTTCCACTGAAACAATGATTTCTACCTCCAGATACAGCTGACTGATTTCTTAAAAACCTATTTAAAAATTCATCTTTGTGTGTATGTACATAGTGTACCGTACCTACAGTCACATATTACTGCAATCCATACACACCAGGGTCTTGCTGAATGAGTAAGCCTGCAGCTGTTCAACTTCCAGGGCCGAGTCCGTAATTTTGGATTCTGACAATAGCTCTCATCTTATTGATAACTCCCAGTGAGCAATGACTGTTAGAGATGGTGATGGAGCCAGAGTCTGATGAAAGGGCTGGGCTGGCCTTGTGATAATAGCCGAGGCATAAAGTTTAAACCTCTTCATTGCGGGGCTGACACCAATTACATCTCAAGACAAATAGCACCCTTCACTCAAACACCTGGTACCAAATGTGGCCACTTCAAATTTCTCCCTCCTGGGAGCCTGTAATCATTTGGGGACCATCCGGACAATAGGCATTAATTGCCGCCCTCGCGTTTGATAAGCTGGACCTCTCTGAAATGGAGCAAATTATTTTTTTAAATGCTTTGGTTTATGGAGCATGATTTTTAATAGCACTTCCCTTAACTCGTGATTTGCACAGATTTTTTTGAAAAAATGATGCCACAAGCCAAGGTGGAGATGATGCACATGACGGACGGTTGATGCAAAATGCAGCGTGCTCTGTAATCACACCTGAACGTCCTGCATAGATCAAAATAGAGTGATTTTTCAAAGGGGATAAAATCACTCAAAACATGAGGAATTGCCATGTGGCACTAACATGGAGCATCTGAGCACTGCAAGATGACTCTGCATTAAAAGTGTAGAGAAGTGAAGTCGCTCAGTCATGTCCAGCTCTTTGCAACCCCATGGACTGTAGCCTATCAGGCTCCTCTGTCCATGGGGCTTTCCAGGCAAGAGTGCTGGAGTGGATTGCCATTTCCTTCTCCAGGGGATCTTCCCGACCCAAGAATCGAACCCGGGTCTCCTGCATTGCAGGCAGATGCTTTACTGTCTGAGCCATCAGGGAGACCCCTAAAAGTGTAGAGAACCATTTTAATTCAGAATTCTGGAAGGAAAGACCAAGGTCACTTATCTCAAGTTGTATGTGAGACAAATAAACCTCTCAGATCAGACTGGTGGAGGTTGGACTCAGATTCTGGGGGCCCAGGCTCAGGTTTTCGTCTATGAGACAGAATCCTAACAGCACCACTTTCAAATGAGTGAATAAGTGTGAAGACCCTGATGCCACATTTGAGCCATAGGAACATCCAACCTGTATTTTATTATTAGGATTACAGATAGAAATTTGGCTCAGGTAACAGCATGCCTTTAACTGAGTGAAGCACATTATTTGTCTCTAATGAAGCACTGAGGATTGATTTCATAGCCTTTGTTTATCAATCAAAGACCTCCTCTGTGCCACACCCTGGACTAAGCACCTGTTTCTACTCTCAACACATTTAGAGTCTAAATCCTTTTTAAGATGAGAAGTTCAGTGCCATGGACTGAAAACTGTGTGATTCCTCCCAAAGTTCACACGATGGAGCTGTAACCCAGATGCCACTATGTTTGGAGGAGGGGCCTCTGGGAGGCGATTAGGTGAGCTCATGAAGGCAGGTCCTCATGATGGGATTACCATCCTTATAAACAGAGAAAGAGAGGGAACACCTTCTAATCAGTATGGTATTGGTGTAAAAAAAGGACACATAGAGCAATGGAATGGAACAGAGAGTGCATATACATACTACATATTATATTATTAGTTGACATATACAGTCAGCTAACCTTTGGCAAATCTGTCAAGAATACACAATGAGAAAAGGTGACTCTAATAAATGATGTCAGGAAAATTGGATATTCACATGCAAAACAATTAAAGTAAACCCTACAGCATATTAAAAAGCACAGACATCACTTTGCCAACAAAGGTGGTATAGTCAAAGCAATGATTTTTCCACATGTGTGGATGTGAGACTTGGACCATAGAGAAGGCTGAGCACTGAAGAATTGATGCTTTCAAGTTGTGGTGCTGGAGAACACTCTTGAGAATCTCTTGGACAGCAAGGAGATCAAACCAGTCAATCCTAAAGAAAATCAATCCTGAATATTCATCAGAAGAACTGATACTGAAGCTCAAGCTTCAATATTTTGGCCACCTGATGGGAAGAGTTAACTCATTGGAAAAGACCCTGATGCTGGGAAAGACTGAGGGCAAGAGGAGAATGGGGCAACAGAGGTCAGACAGTATCACCAACTCAGTGGGCATGAGTTTGAGCAAACTCTGGGAGATATCAAAGGACAGGGAAGCCTGGCATACTGCAGTCCATGGGGTTGCAAAGAGTCAGACACGACTTAGTAACTGATTAACAACAGACCCTTGTCTTATACCATACACAAAAATCAACTCAAAATAAAAGATTTAAATGTAAGATCTGAAATTGTATAACCCTTAGTAAAAAACAAAAGATAAATCTTGCTATTTGTCTTCTCAGTCGGTGATTTTTTGGACTCAACGCCAAAAGTACAGACAAAAGCAAAAATAAACAAGTGGGACAACATCAAGTTAAAATGCCATCTCACTTATCGTAATGTCCTCCAAGTTCATCCATGCTGTCACAAATGGCAGAATTCCCTTTGCCCAGCAAAGGAGGCAATCGACAGAGTGAATAGATCACACACAGAGTGGATGAAGATATTTACAAGTTAGGTATGAGACAATGTGTTAATATCCAAAACATGTACGGAACTCAGTAACTCAATAGCAAAAATAAGTAATAACCTGATTTTAAAATGGGTGAATGATCTGAAGGAACAATTTTTCAAAGAAAACATGTAAATGGCCAACAGGTACATGAAAAGGTGCTCAGCATCACTAATCATCCCGGAAATGCAAATCAAAACCACAATGAGGTGCCACCTCCCATCTGTTGGAATTACTATTATCAAACACCAAGAGGTGAAAGTCTTGGTGATGATGTGAAGAAAGGGAGCCCTTGTGCACTGCTGGTGGGAATGTAAATTGTGGGCAGCCACTATGGAAAACAGTGTGGAGGTTCCTCAGAAAATTAAAAAATAAAGCTACCACATGATCCAGAAATTCCACCTTTTGTTCTGTATTCAAAGGAAATGAAATCAGTATCTCAAAGAGATAAGGGCACTCTTATGTTCACTGCAGTGCTATCCACAGAACTCAAGACAAGGAAAAAACAAGGAATGAATGGATTAAAAATGTGATATATATACATACACAATGGAATCTTATTCAGCCTTAAAAGAAAGGAAATTGTGCCATTCGTGATAACATGAATGAACCTGGAGGACATTACGATAAGTGAAATAAGCCATGCACAGATAGACAAATTCTGCATGGTCTTAAGTATTTGTGGAATCTAAAAAACTTGAACCCATAGTAACAGAGAGTAACAGAGCTACCAGAGGCTGGGGTTGGGGAAATGGAGAGATGTTGGTCAAAGGGCCTATTTAGTTATATGATGAGGAACTCTGGAGTCCTAGTGTACAGCCTGGGGACTAGAGCTAATATGCAGTTAATATACAGCTGAACAGTGCCAGCACAGGAGATCCCGAGAGTTCTCACCCCAGGAGAGAAAACAAGGTAACTACTTGAGGTGATGAATATGTTAATTAACTTGATGGTGCAATCATTCTACAATGTATACATCAAAATGTCATGTTGTGCACCTTATATATGCACAGTCATACCAATAAATCTGGGGGGGGGGGCAGAATTATCAGGCATAAAAGGAACAAGGATAAAGAGATGAAAGAGAAGAACAGATTCAGAAATGTCAGAGATGAAGCCATTAGCAAATAAGAACACTGAAGTAGCTATTTTAAATGTTTCTTATATTCAACAATCTAGAGGGAAACAGGAACATAATTTAGTGAGAAAAGGTAGAGATACAAAAGTCCCATGTAGGATTTCTGGTGGTCAGAAAACACCAAATCTAAAACAAAATATACACCAGGTGGATATAAAGGATACCACTGTGATCATTTCTCAGTGTATCATTCTAACCATTAAATACATGTCATTGGACCATTTTTGTCCATAAACACAAAAACTCTCCAGTGACTCCACAAACAAACAAAAAATCACGCTATTAACGATACTTTCCTGGTGGCTCAGAGGTTAAAGCATCTGCCTGGAATGCAAGAGACCCGGGTTTGATCCCTGGGTCGGGAAGATCCCCTGGAGAAGGAAATGGCAACCCACTCCAGTACTCTTGCCTGCAGAATCCCATGGAGGGAGGAGCCTGGTAGGCTATAGTCCATGGGGTCGCGAAGAGTCGGACACAATTGAGCAACTTCGCTTCACTTTTCTTCACTTCACTTCAATGATACTTTCAGGCTAGACCGTTGGACCCACTCCTGTGCCAGGAACCCTAGTCACCCTCCAAGTTCACGGATAGGGATGCTACCAAGATCGAGACACACTTGCCGATGCATGTCAGAATCCACGAGTTTAATTAAAGTTATGATGTGAGCAAAGAGTGTCCATTAGACAAGAAAAATTTGGTTTTGGCAAGTGATATTTGCATCAGTTTGCTTAATTAGATCAGTACTTTTAAAACAATTTGTAAAGAGTAGGATTAAAAGCCTGAGTTTCAAAGGATTTAACAGAAGCCACAATCAGGGCCTCCAAGAAATCATCTGTGAGAAATCGTAGGTGGAAAATAGCAATTGGCAGAAAAAAGTTTAATGGAGACCATGTCTATCCATTGAATAGCCATGTCTAATACAGCTTGGCTTGAATCTCAGATAACTTAACCTTCACCAAATTTCTCAAAGTGGAAGCAAACTGCCCCTCTTCTTTATTTCAGAACTAGATTTCAGATAAAAATTAATCCCAAGTACAAAAATATTGTCATTTTGGCTTTGAGAGGGAAGCAACAGAGAGGCTGGTAAAGCTGAGTCCCGCCCTGCTTCTCATCCTCACACTTTAGAGAAGTCAACACAGGACTTTCCTGTGGTCCACTGGTTAAGAGCCTACCTTGCAATGCAGGGGATGCCAGCTCTATTCCTGGTCGGGAAACTAAGATCCCACTTACCCTAGAGCAACTAAGCCCGTGTGCCACAACTCCTGAGCCCACACCACAACTAGAAAGTCCATGTGCCACAATGAAAGATCCAGGGTGACACAGCTAATACCTGACAGCAAAATAAATAAATAAATATTTTTAAAATTCAGTTCAGTCATTCAGTTGTGTCCAACTCTTGCAACAACATGGACTGCAGCACGCCAGGCTTCCCTGTCCATCACCAACTCCTGGAGTTCAAATTCATGTCCATTGAGTTGGTAATAAAGTATGTTTTTAAATACTTTATTTTAAAAAGTCAACACAATCCCTCGATATATGGAATCAGTCAAAAGCTACACTGATCAGGGAACTATTTGTGGTTAAAGTTATAATTCCAAAGTCCACCAAAAGTGATTTATTCAATTAACTAGCTTAATCAGTAACCTTGACCATTCCTCTTCCTAAAAGAGAAAAGAAGTATTTGCAGGGAAAATAATTCTGTGGAGGAGGTGATTTTTTTAAATTTTACTTGGAAATAAAGAATATTCTCTGGTTTGTACCAAAACTTGTTTCAGAGGCTTTCAGAAAATGGGGAAGCAGCCTTACCATTTCAAGCAGCTTCTTACCTCACCTTCCTCTCATGCATCACACAGGGTTTTACTGATTTACTGATGAACATTGTTCATAAGACCCTGAGATGCTCCCAAATCCTGGTGTCTCTCCTGATTCAGAGCAAGACTGAAAGGGCTCAGTCAGCATAACGCATCGCCATTAAAAAATAATAATAATGTGCACGTCTCTGCTTTTTCCTGCTGCTGTTCCCTTGCTCACTGCCTCCCAGATGATAGATCCAAAGAGTAGTCACTGTAGACCCTGACACAGAAGATCTCTTCCTCCAAGTGTCAAGTGTAAAACCAATGAACTATTAATACAATGAGGAACCTTAAATCAAAACTGAAACCAACTCATGTCTCCCGAGATGAGGACTGGAGCAAACCCTCCAATGCCCACCACTTTCCAGGACTATAAAGCTGTTTGGGGGGCACATTCTTTATGCCCACCTAGTCTCTTTAGAATAAAAGCCCCTTGTGGGCTCCTCCTGGTGTATGCGGCAGCAGGGGATGCAGAGTCATCTTGCTCACCATTGTTCCTTGTGAACAGCCCAGCCCAAGGCTGCTGTGTGGTTGTTAGTCTCATAAGAGCCCACAGGACATGCATGTCCTATGAGTCATATTGAAGACAATTTTCCAGGCAAATGAATGTGAGGTCCAAATGTATTTATTAACCACATGGAAATGTCAGACAGGAAAAGGCATTTAAGATCATATTTTTGAATATGTCTACACTTTACATCTTGGCTGAATATCTCTACTGGAATAATTGATTGACATTTTTACCTGAATAAGCCCAATTCCCACTCCTGATCCTGACACCCCTCCTCCCTGAGTTTTCCTCATTCCAGGAAAAGCAATTCCACTGTCCTAAACCTTTCCTGTCATCTTTGTTTTATCTCCCTTAAACCTCAACCCAAGGCATCAGCAAACCCCACCGGCTCTGCCTCCCTCCTCCAACCTGCCTGCTCCCCAACCCCGCCTGCTCCCCCACCCCCCGCCAAGAGGAGCCATGGTCTCTACCTGCAGCAACGCGGATGCTGTTAACAGGAAGTTAACATCTTACAAGTTCCCAAGTCTTCTGTAGCAGCCCCACTAGCCTCCTGGAGGGAATTCATCTCCCCAGCGCCCCCTGATCCCACCCTCCTCTCCTTGGCAGGAGAGAGCTGGGGCCACTGGGGTAAAGAACTTACTGCAGGTACAGGGACATCTGGGAGTGAGAGCTTGCTGACATGTTTGAGAAATTAAAAGTAAAACTACCACCTGATCAGCAAGTCCACTTCTGGGTATTTATCTAAAGGGAACAAAATCACTACATTGAAGAGATGCCCATGTTTATCACAGCAATATTTATAATAGCCAAGGCATGGAAACAGCATCAGGGTCCACAGATGAATGAATGGATACAGGAAATGTGATCCATGTAAGCAATGGAATATTACTCAGCCATCAAAAATAAGAAGATCCTGCCAACATGATTGGATCTTGAGGACATCAGGTGAAGTGAAATAAATCAGAAGACAAATACCACATTATTTTTCTCATATGTGGAATCCAAGAGATCAGATTTGTGATAACCATAGGTGGGATGTGAGTTTTGAATGAAGGTGTTCAAAAGGCATCAACTTGCAAGGTAATTATAAGATAAAAAGATAGTGAAGGACCAAGAAGCCTGGCATGCTGCAGTTACTGGGGTTGCAAAGAGTGAACAGGACTCAGTGACTGAACAAGGTAAATAAGTCCTCAAGAGGTAATATACAACATGAGGACCATGGTTAACACTGCTATGTGGGTACATCTGAATGCCTCTAAGAGAATAAATCCTAAAAGTTCTCAACACAAGAGGAAAACATCTCTGGGTAACTATATGAGGTAATGGATGTTCTCTAGGGTTGTTGTGGTCATCATTGCTCTATACTACGTCAAGCCATTATGCTCTGCACCTTAAACTTATACAGTGCTGCATGTCAGTTATAGCTCAATAAAATTAAATCTTAAAAGACATGGCTAGAAACTTGGTAAATTAGGGGAGAGAGAGAAGTCAGAGAATAGAGGAGGTCAATCATACTGGACCATGTTCCTTCTAAGGAACTGGAGCATGACTGAAAGTTTGAGCAGAGAGACATTGGATCTGATTGTCATTTGGTTGCAGGAGTCACTCTGGCTGCGGTCGGTAGAGCCCACCCAGGGGGCAGAGGTAGGTGGGAGGCTAGAGAGCAGTGACAGTGCCTGGACCAATGATGGGACGTGGTGCCTCTGAAGGCAACACTGACCAGCTTCAAGAATGGTTCGGATATTGAGATGTGAGAGAAGAGGGCAGTGAAGCATGACCCCAGATACTGGCCCTGAGAAACTAGGAGAATGACATGATCACTTACTGGTGTAGGAATCAAACGAGGACAAAATTTTGGAGAGAACAATTAGACATCAGAAGCTCAGTGTTGGACCTGCTAACTGTAAGATATCTTTCATCATTGTCATCCAAGTAGAAATATCACAATGGATGCTGGATGCATGAACCTAGAATTTAGGGGAAGGGTTCAGGCTGTAAACATAAGCTTAGGAGCCAAGGATCTATAGATGATATTTCAAGCCATGAGATGAGATGAGATCCTCGAAAGATTTAAGGTCAATGAAAATGAGAGTGATCACCAGTGCTGTTTTTCTGATAGAAATATGAAGGCCCGGGAATAGACCATTGCAGTTATTCAGACGGAGGTCATCTGCGTGGTTCTGTGTAGTTGTCAAGAAATAGAAAACCAGCATGAGGGTCCCTATGGGTGAGGATGGAGCCTCAGGGATGAGGCAGAAGAGGGCAGGGTCAGTACCTGGCAGGCACTCTGGTTTCCAGCCTTAGGGCATGTTGTGGAAGGGAAGAACTGACCCAGAGGGATGACATGACTGGAATTCCACTTTGGAACAACATCCTGGTGACAATACAGAATTGGAAAGCTGCAGTATGGATAACAAATGTTTACAGACCAATACCTGGACGTTATTAACACTTGTGAGTATATTTAAATAAATCAGAGAATGTCACTTCCTAAGTCCTGGTTTTATTCCACTTCCTTCCCACACTGATTCCTTCTTAGTTAGCACTTCATTCCAGACAAAAATAAATTGCCCCAGAACTACAAAGGTGCCCAAGATCAAGCAGGATGACTTTGTGTTCACAGAGTCCAAATTTTATTCGTCTCCAGAAAAATATATTCCCAAAGCATCTGATCATTTTGATCAACTTAGGAAAATATTGACTCTATTTCTCAAAGAGCAAGCCAAGGATAAATTTTGTCCTTAAGGTAAAAAATAAAAACTGAATTTTTAATCTCAGATCAGTTTGCCCCTGTGCATACACAAACATTTCTTTCCTTTCTAAATAGAATACCATTTCACTGAGACTTACAGTGGTCATAAGAACTGCTGTTAATTCTAAACTACTAAAGCAATTAATAATTACTTATATTAGGGCTATAAAAATGTGGCAAAATCTTTACTGAAATCTTAACAAAACTTAATAATGTCCTTACTCAACTCACAGAACAACCATCAACTTTGCTCACAAAGCAACTTAATAGATATTATTTCATCCTCAAAATTACTTTGTGAAGAAGATAGTTGACCTTTTCCTTTATTTTCAGGGACAGTGAGAGGAAGCGGAAGCAATTCTCCACATAACGGATTTGCCCAAAGATTTATTTGCCGAAAATTGTGCTTCTTGAATTTCAAGATGTAGAGCGTCAATAACAGCAACTCAGCCAGGCACCAGCGCAAAGCCACGTGAGGAAGAAGGAGAGATGCTGAAATGTATCAGGGCCACCCCCAAACGGGCAAAACCCTCCCTCCACAAAACCCTGTACTTTCACTGAAGGGTTTTATCCTGCCTTTGAATCACCATCTCTGTGGTCCATCCAGCCACCCCCTCCGGTTCCTGACACATGCTGGGTTGACATAAGAACACAAGGAGACCGTCCCTCCTCAGTGAGAAGAGAGAATCTGGCTAGACCCACTTGTTCCACTGATTAAAGAAGATAGTCAATGGGCCAAAGAGCAGAAATTTGAAGGTGCAGTTGCACGTGTTTTGCAGAGAAGATAAGGCAGCTTGTGAAATTGTAAAAAACACCCACTCCATCACCATGTATACATATGGTTACATGAGGCACCTGAGATCAGGTAGGATGATGTCATGGTTACATGAGGCACCTGAGATCAGGTGGAATGAAGTCATTGTTACAAGAAGCGTCTGAGACCAAGTGGGAAGATATCATGGTTATGTAGCCGAGATCTCATTTGTTTCCAAGAAAGAATCTTCCCAAAGCATCTCACAGTTTTGATTAGCTTCAGAAAGTACTGCTCACTTTTCTTAAAGAGAAGTCCTTTCTTTTTTGTCCCCTCTGGCAGCTTCTCATTTACCTCAGATGAAGTTGCCCATATTTAGCAAATAATGATACAGGATACCAGTTCAATATGAATTTCAGATAATCAATAAATTTTTTTAGTACATCTCAGATACTTTATGGAACATACTGAATTTAACAAAATGATTCTTTGTTTATCTGAAATTCATATTTGATCAGACCTCTTGCCCTTGACGGCTTCCCTGGCAACTCAGAGGGTAAAGAATCTGCCTGCAGTGTAGGTAGAAAGGTTCTACCCCTGGGTCAGGAAGATCCCCTGGAGAAGGGAATGGCAACTCACTCTAGTATTCTTGCCTGGAGAATCCCATGAACAGAAGAACCTGGTGGGCTATCGTCCATGGGATCACAAGGAGTCAGGCATGACTGAGCACAAACATTAGTCAGCCACTTGTCCTTGATCTGGTAATGCAGAGTCCCAAAGGAACTAAATGAGAGCTCACCCAGGGGTTGGATAACCCAAGCCCTGAACGCACCCAGACGAAGCTCCCCAGTCTGCAACCCAGCTGAAAGGCCTACCCGAGAAATACTTGAGTGAATTAGTACACGTATCAAACCTAGACATCAGAGAGCATTTTTATATATCTTGTCCTTTCTCACAGCCCCTTTCTTCTTCCTATCCTGCTGTCCCAGAAGAAAACATCGTTACTCTTCAGGCACCTGCCTCCTGGTTTTATTGTGTTTCGAGCCTTTGGGGGCAGGAACTGCTTGGCGACCAGAAGGTCTTCTGTCTGCTGCACACCAGAAGCCCCAAGTCAAGAGGGTGTTACATTTTACAAGATGCAGAGGCACTCACCTTAGGAAACAGTCCCCAATCCCTGAAGGGCTGTGAGCAGGTTAAATTTCCTATTATCTCCATGTATAGATCTGGAAAGTGGGCAGCAACCTTGAAATCGGGGTTTCTGAAATTCTGCTGAATGACCACCACTTCCTTCCTGTCCCTTCCCCAGCTTGTTCACATGGCCTAATTCTAGTTCTTCATTGTTTGAAGGTACAATAATCCACAACTGAGATCTATTTCCGGACTTTCCAGCATTAGATTCACCTTGAAAGATCAGTAATTTTGCATATTATAATTCCTCCACCTTTCTTCTCACCCCTCCCTAATTTTGGTTAAATAAACCATTATCTTATGTCCATTCAGTTCAGTCGCTCAGTCGTGTCCGACTCTTTTCGACCCCATGGGCTGTATTTCTTTTAAGTAGTTTTATGCTTAAGTCTGTTGTTTGATTAATGAGCTTTAAACACTAACTTTTGTCTCGCCTTTTTGGGGGCCCTTATTGGTTCATATAAATTTTAGAATCAATGTTCCTGGTGTCCTCAGGTATCTGCTGGGATTTTATTTGAAACTGAATAGAATGCATAAATTAATTTGGAAAAACTAACATTTCTACCATTATTAATTATCCTATACACGAGTATACTATAAATCTTTTCTGAGTCTTTCTAAAGTGTTTTAAGATAGTTTTCATTTTCCCCCGAAGACATGATTTGTTCTTTGCTAGGTGATTTTCCATAAACTCCATAGTTTTCTTGCTATTTTAATTGAGAGCACCTCAGTTCCTCTTCTAGTTGATCAATAGTGGTATGGAGGATCATGATAGAATTTTGTATGTTCATTTGTGTCTGGAAATCTGGCTTAGTTTTTTACTTGATTTTCCTAAGTAGATCAAGTCAGCAGCAAATAATGGCCATTTTCTCACTTCCTTCCAATCTTTTTATAGCTTGTTTCTTTTCTTGGCCCAATCTTCTGGGAACTCGGTAAACAGTAACAGTAATAAAAAGGTTAAGAAAGAAAAAAAAAAGGAAGAGAAAGCTGAGAAGAAGAAAGAAGAGTGCAGGACACGCTCTGCTCCAGACACTAATCTCAGCACTTTACTTAAATTAACAAGCTTGGCTTTCCAAACCTGGAGATGAAGGTACCGCTCTGATTTCCAGTTTAAATGTGAAGAAAATGAGATGCAGAGAATCAGGGAGCTTGCCTCAGGTCTGGTGCTGGCAAGTCCCTTCTCTGGGGACAGAAGGCATTGTTATTTTGCTTCCAACACTGAGGAGCCCTTGGACTTTTTAAATTAAGGGTGATTTCTTGTGTATTTGAATGCTCTTTGTGTTGATTTTTTTTTTAAATCTTGTCTTCAGAGTTCTTTTTTGCTCCACATCATTCAATTTGTGTCCAAACTTTTAAAATTGTTATTGCTCATGTTAGTGTGTTTATTAACATCTGTCCTCCATGACCATAACTGCAAGATCAAAAGTGTCAAATTCTTCTGACTTATACATGGAATTCCCATTTCTAGTATTTCTTTTTAAGTTCTCATTCTCTCCCAAACTCTCCCAGCTCATTCCATATTTTCTTCCACTGTTTCAGCATCTCGTCTTACTAAATAAGGACAAACATAATTATTCTATGTTACAGAGACCTATCAAGTATTTATACTTTAGCAGCTTTCTTTCATACATGTTCTGGAAATGGTTTTTGTTTTGTAAATTTCTACTTTTTTGTCCTTTGGTATCTAAGTCTCAGGCTAGGTTATTGTCCAGTTTTTATTCAGTTTATGGGACACATTACTCCTAGCCAAGCTGTTTGCTTTGAGAGGGAAAATAAGAGAGTGGCCTCAGGCAACAGGAAGCCTCAGTTAGAGGACCTGCCCTTTCCCCTACCCACCCACCATGGTGACAGTAGGCTGCTTACCCCAGGGAAGTCCCACATGCCTCGATGCATAGGCCTTGAACTTGACACGTATAAATGCCTAATGTATGCACTGTGAAAGCTGATTGACACCTCAGAACCTTATAAAGGAACCTGATAAAGACATCTTTGGGGTCTCTGCCTTCCCAGGCCCCCTCCACTTTGGGTGGTGCAGGGGGGTCATGAAACCGGCAGATTCCAGGGACCCCGACCCTGCTGGTCCATGGAAGGGGTCATAGATTATATCCGTCGAATTTGTGCCACCACTTGCCAGAAAATGTGTCCTAACACGAACTTTCAGAAATATGTTTCCACTCCCTGTGTCTCTCTTCATTCTGCCCAAGCTTTTGGCAGATGTTTTCATCACTTAGGACTTAAGGTTATGAAAAATGAGATTTTCCGCTTTGTTTACAACTTTTTCTTGCTTCTATTAGTTTGGGGGCCATAACTAGCTTTGCTCTGCTATTTCCAACAAGAATGTCTCGAAATATCCCCCTCCCTGTCCATTCTTCGTGCCTCCTGCTGTCACGGAGTTTAAGCCACAGTCCCAACAAATGAGCACCCATGTACCCCCAACTAACTGTCCCCCCACAATAGAGTGAGCTTTTCTTAAAATGCTAGATAGATTCCATCACTCCCCAGATTAAACCCTTTCACCTGCTCTTGCTTCTGCCTAAAACACCGCCTTCTCCCCCAGCTCAGGGCTCTTCCCTCCTACCGTCACCACTTCCTCTTCCCATTGCACAGGACCCCCCTCCCCTTCCTAAGCCTGCTGACCCTCATCATGCCCTCCCTTTGGTCTGAGACAGCTTCCCTGCCCCCTTTCACCAGACAGACCCCTGCACACAAGCTTCAGATTTCACAAGTGGAGCTTCCTCCAGGAAGTCTTCCCTGTCTGTTCCCTGGTCTGAGTGTGACTGTCCTATGACTGTCTTGACAACCTTCTCCCCAGGACCTACAGGAGAGACTGGCAAGTTGTGAGTAATTAGTAAATGCTGATTAAGATGGAATGAGCAGGCAATACACCAAGCCCTGAAGACACAGACGTACGTAGATTAAACTTTCCTCAAGGGGCTCACATTCTAGTGATTCTAAATAGAGATTACACTGCATCTGATACAGAAAACTGTGGCAAAGACCAAAATGCATTTTCTTTTTATGGCAGTTACCTCTGACCTATATGGCTTCCCTGGTGGCTCAGATGGTAAAGAATCTGCCTGCAATACAGGGGATCCCTGGGTTGGGAAGATCCCCTGGAGGAAAGCATGGCAACCCACTCTGGTATTCTTACCTGGAAAATCCCATGGACAGAAGAGTCTGACAGGCTTCAGTCCATGGGGTTGCAAAGAATTGGACACAACTGAGTGACTAACACTTTCACTTTTTCAATGTAATAAAGGAAAATATTTTTTTAATACTTTTATTGGAAAAGCAAAAATAATAAAGCCCAGTAAATTTAAATAGGAATGTATTATTTCAGACTAATTGAGAATTGAGAGCCAACAGCTGACGTCCTCCCCAAAGTCAGCCTCCAGAGCTCCAGAGCTCTGTCCCTCCCGAGTGTTTCCACTCCGTCTCCGGCAGAATGCTATAATGCACTGACTCTGACTCTGTTCCTTGTCATCCTTTTAATGAATGTACTGTTTTCAACTATGTTTAATGGCAGACTCGCATTCCATCATGGAGGCTTATTTAGGAGAATTTTAAAAGCTAAGGTTGGGACATGCCTGGCAGTCCAGTGCCAAGACTCCACACTCTCAATACAGGGCCGTGATCCCTGATCAGGGAACTAGACCCACACACCACAGCTAAAATATCTTGTATGCCTCAACTAAGAGCCGGAACAGCCAAATAAATATATATTTTTTAATTCTTAAAAAAGACTCTCAGGTCAACTATGATTGAAAGGGTCCCAGGATGATGCCCCCTTACAGCGTCAGACAAATATCTGTGAAAATTGCCTTCTACGACATTGTCTGAGGTCTAGGCTCTGAATATGAGGCTCTGAAGGGTCAATTTGTTGAGATCCTTCTTAACCATGCAAGTATAGGTTCACTATTTGACTCAGAACATGGACTAACCTCAGAAAAAAAGAGGAACCCAAACACTTATCTCCAATGGCATCTGCCCCATCACAGTTTCTTTCAACTTCCCATAAAATAACTACAGAAAAAAAAATATATATATATATATATATACACACAAATATATGTATGGCTTCCCAGGTGACGCTGGCAGTAAAGAATCTGCGTACCAATGCAGGAGATGCGGGTTGGGAAGATTCACAGAGGAAGGAATGGGAACCCACTCCAATATTGTTACCGGGGAGGCCCCATGGACAGAGGAGCCTGATGGTCTACAGTCCACTGGGTTGCAAAGAGTCAGACATGGCCGAGTGACTGAGCAGGCACATGCGTGCACACACACACCCACCCACACACTAACTAATGCTATTTCCAAAATCAAGTGCCAGAATCTTAGAAGACGTCTCATGAAAAAGACTTATTTTTCCACTTTGAAAGTAAGGTTGATGAAAGTAAATTGAAAGCATATACACGTGAACACACAGCTCAACAGAAAGGCTTCTGGATAGAGGACTATTTGCAGGCACATCGAAACCTCTTTTCTCCCCAAGACCACACCACTGGAGGGTCCCTGAATTTGTGATAACGAAAAAACTCTCTATACATCTGTGTAGGGAGATACTGATTACAAAAAAATATGCACTTTGTTTTTGAAAAATAACGTGATAACCCCAAGTACTATTATTATCTGTCTTATCTCTCATGTGTGACACTAATAGATGAAATGGTAAGGACAGGCTTGCAACCCAGCAACTCCACTCCTAGATACACACCGAAGAGAAATGAAAACACATATACACAAAAACACTTGTGCATAAATGTTCATGACAGCGTTATCTATAATGGCCAAGAAGCGTAAAGCTCAATGTCTATCAACAGATGAAAGGAAAACAAGATGCATTCTTTCCTACAATGAAATATTACTCAGCCATAAAAAGGAATGAAGCATTCATACATGCTACAACATGGGTAAGTCTTGCAAACATTATGCTGAGTGAGAGAAACCAGATATAAAAGGTCATATATTACATGATTCCATTCTTACCCAGTGTTCAGAACAGGGAAATCTGTAGGGACAGAAACTTAAGTTGTAGGTCACCAGAGATTGAGGGCAGGGAGAATACAGAGTGACTACAGTTAGGCACAGGGTGTTTTTAGGGGTTGCTCGAAATGTTCTGCAGTTAAACAGTCTTAGATTATTTTAAAAGAAATTGGATATTCAGAAAAAAATATTGTTATTGATCCAAAGTCACACATCTTTGTGTGATGTGTGGTGGCAGAGCCAAAACTATGAAATAAATGTTTATTCTTACTATGGCTAAAAATGGCTACAAACATTGCTTATTCTATATCATTCTATTGTTTTATTCTTTATCATTCTATAGTAAATCTAAGTGGCACTTTAAATAGTCTTAGATAATGCTGATGACTGTGCAACTTTGTGAATGTACTAAAAATCACTGATTTGCACAGAATGAATATTTTGATAAAATAAAAGGCTTAGAAAGTATATTCTTGATGTGTTCTTGAGAGGAAAAAAAATGGAAACATATTTCAACCAGTTAAGATACACTTAATTAGGAAAAATGCTGATCTAAGAAAAACAGTATTGAAGACATATTAAAATGGAAACTGACAAATATGCAAAAGCCCAAAGGAAAGCAAGAAAGGAATAACAAAGGAATAGAAAACACAGAAGATTAAATAATACATTATTAATAGTGATGTGGTTATAATTGCATTTAAAGTTACTGGATTAAGCATTGCAACAAAAAGGCAGAAACTGTCAGACAACAAAAATAGCAAGACCAATTATATATCTCAAGAAGCATCTATTAAAATAAAGATCCAGTCAGGTTAAATGTCAAGGGATAAAAAAAGACATCCCATATAAACAATAAGCATAAGAAAGTTGAAATGACTATATATTAACACCAGATTAAACAGACTTCAAAAGACAGAAAGTATTGACAGAGATGCTCATGTTCAGTCGTGTACAACTCCCTGTGACCCCCATGGACCATGGCCCACCAGGCTTCTCTGTCCTTGGGATTCTCCAGGCAAGAATACTGGAATGGGTTGCCATGCCTTCCTCCAGGGGATCTTCCCAACCCAGGGACTGAACCTGAGTCTCTTACAGCTCCTGCATTGGCAGGCAGGTTCTTTATTAGCTCCACCTGGGAAGCCATCCTATATATAACTATACTTAAAATGTTTAGTACTCTTCTCTTGCAAATTGATAAAAACAATTAGACAAAATGTAGGTACACAGGTGACTGAAGATTATACCAACCATATGTTCTGACTGATATTTATAGCACAATTATGGAATACACATTCCTTTCAAGTGCACACAGTACGTGAAAAAATAGCCCATATGTAGGGCCATGAAACAAGTCTAAACAGATTTAAAAGGTTTAAAGTCCCAAAGAGAATGTTTGAAACATGTATACTATCATGTAAGAATCGAATCGCCAGTCTATGTCTGATGCAGTATATAGCATGCTTGGGGCTGGTGCACGGGGATGACCCAGAGGGATGTTGTGGGGAGGGAGGTGGGAAGGGGGTTCATGTTTGGGAACGCATGTACACCCGTGGTGGATTCATGTCAATGTATGGCAAAACCAATACAGTATTGTAAAGTAAAATAAAGTAAAAATAAAAATTAAAAAAAAAAGAGAGAATGTTGTGTGACCACAGTGGAATATAATTGGAAATCAATAAGATAATTAGGAAATCTTCACATTGTTAGCAGTTAAACAGTACATTGATCAAAGAAGAAATCACAAGGGAAATTAGAAAATCAGAATTAAAAATACAACATAAAAATTGGTGAGATGCAACTAAAGTGTTTTGAGAGAAATTTATAGCTTTATATGCCTATATTAAAAAGAAGAAAGTTCTAAATCAGTGACTAAGTTTCCACTTTATGAATTTAAAAAATAAAAGTAAGCCCAGTGTAAATAAGAAAAAAGAAGTAAATAAAGAACAGAAATCAATAAATTTTTTTAAAGAGAGAAAATTAGCAAAGTTAAAAGATGGTTCTTTGGAAAGACCAGAAAAATTAATATACTAGACTGAAAAAGAAAAAAAAAAAAGAGAAAGAATACAAATTATAATCATCACAATGGAAAAAGAGGTTGTTGATATACTTACTATAAACATTAAACAATAATAACATTGTGAACAAGTTTATGCCACTAAATATGAAAATATAGATTAAATAGAAAATTTCTTTGAAAAATACATTCTCTAAAAACTGACAAAAAATGAAATAGAAAATCTGAATAACTCAGTGGCAGAAGAGAGATAGCACACCTGTGACCATGTTCTATGTGACAAAAGTCTCAGAGACTTGCCATGCAGACAGATTTTTCTAAAGAGACTTTGGGCCCTCCTCAGATGACCTTGCTTCCGCCTCCCGTTTAGGAAAGGCACACAATCAGATCTGTACCAGCTCTAGGCACCTCATTGTTCAGACAGAATTCTCACCTCTCAACAAAAAGTGAGGCTTTTCTCCCAGCTGCTACTCGGGGGAAAAAAATGTTCACTGACTGGGAGATACATGGATCCTGGGATCAAATCAGACTTTCAAACACCTGAACACATCCTTATCAAAATATTAATAGCAGACGCAGGTAATTTTGTGGCGGTCCAATGGTTAGGGGGAAGCCCAGTGGTAAAGAATCTGCCTGCAGTGCAGGAGACCTGGGTGCAATCCCTGGGTTGGGAAATCCCCTAGAGGAGGGCATGGAAACCCACTCCAGTATTCTTGCCTGGGGAATTCCATGGACAGAGGAGCCTGGCGGTCACAAAGAGTCAGCCACGACTGAGCATGCACACTTTTTAATTGGGCAACCATTAATCTACTATTCTCCATAACAAATGGAAAAAAAAAAAAGAATGAATTAAGGTTTACTAGTAATGAAAGTGAGTGATCATACCCCACAGTGGTCTTTACCAACTAGTTTTGTGAGTTACTATTTTAGACAAAAAGCAGTCACGTCACACCTTTCCTTCCGTAGGAGACAGAAGATATTTTTATTACAAACTTTATGTGGATTATGGGACAGCTATTTACCATTAGAGTCGAAATTAATACATAGAACTCATAAGAGCATTGATGATATCAGAAAACTACATGAATTGTCTACAAATAAAGAGACATTTAACCTCACTCCTTCAGCAGTAATGCTTTGAATGTCTGTTTTTCACGCAACAGAACATCACTTCAGGGCAGCTAGCGATAGAAAAACACTTTTAAAGAAGTCAAGACAGTATTTGTCCCATGAGGTTCTTAAATTTAGGTGAGTGGCCAAAATACAAATCCGTGAGACTCCCAAGGACACGTGTTAAGAGACCCGTGACCGGGAGGTCATGAGGGTCTCTGTTTCCAGCACCAGTCCTGGGGGAGGTGGGAGGAGGGTGCCAGCCTGGTGCGGCCCCTGGGGGCAATGACTGGGGCAGTGTCTCAGGACTTTAGGAAGCCTGTGGCTGATGTGCTGGTGAGTAACACAGTGCAGTTCCCGAGAGGGGAGTGACTCACTGGCGTTTGGAAAAATATATTTCCTAATTTAATAAGAGTAGCCACATTTTGGACATGCTCTCCCGTCCCCAGTACCCAGTGTGGATTGGGTAATGAGCTTGAGTACATGCTTTTATGGACACATCGAGCAATTTTCTTCCAGGTTCAGTTACCAAGTATAAACAACACAAGGTGAGACAGAACACAGTAGTGACTATTACGTTTCCTTTAAAACTCAGCACAAACTAGTCAAACACAACACAGCATAGCCCACCAAGCATCAATCATCTTACACTACAAAGAAAGACCTTTTTTTTTTTACCCATGCAATAAAAATTTTAAATGTCCCAATAAACTTAGGTCAGAAAGAAATTTAAAGGCAGAAAAAGAAGGATTGTTAACAAGGAAACCACAGCTACATTTCCATCTAAATTTTGAAGAAAAAAGTCAGAGTATCAGTCTTTTTAAAACTGTTTAAAACTCTTACTTGTGAAAGCAGGTGGAAAGGCAGCTCCAAACCAGCTGAAGAGAAACGAAGTTGACAACTTTGAAGGACTCACCTCTGGATCCTTGACGCACACACAGGACACAAAAAAAAGGGGAAAAACTTTCCACAAACTTTGAAGTCACGTGACTCCAACTTCAGTCCTGCAGCAACTTCTCCTTTTTCCCTGTTTGTTCGTATTCAAAACCTCCATGCTAATGTACACAGATTTATTTATCATGGGCGGGTGGCTTGCATTCAGTTCTTCATGAGACACAGTCAGAAAGTAAGTAACATGCTTTGGTGAAAAGCTGGACATCTTTCATTAATTACTGTAAAAGTTCTAAGTGACTATTATATTATTTTATAGAGCAGTGAAGACATTTAATTGCTCTTTATATCTGTGCCATTAGAATCATCTATTTCATCAGAAGGTGTTATTGGTCAATAGTATAAACAGCAAATGAAAATCCAGAGAGTGGGATGTCAGTAAGAACCCATGGTACCCCTTCCCCAGCTTCAGAGTAGAGACTTCTGGGGGGAGGGGAGGGCAGCAGAGACCATCAGGGAAAAAAAAGGAATCTAGGAAGGTTTACTTATAAAGCACTATTTGGTGAAGTATTTGACACAGCATTAGTTTTTATATTACCTTTAGTTATTTAACCTACTATTAAAAAAGCAAAATTCACACATATATTACTGACTTTAAATATCTAGCACACAAATGAACTAGAATGAGTTTTATTTTAGAAATCAATGTTCATGGAAAAGCTAAACACAAAATAACAGCAACAAAGAAACAAAATCCATGCTCAATTATCATAATGCTGTCTCTGGGTTCAATATTTTTCAAACTAGTTTTAACCATGTCCCATTGGGATTAGTACAGAAATCCTTCTCATCTTCAAAAATGAATGAAATGATGCCGTTTGCAGTAACATGGACGGACCTAGAAGTGATCATACTAAGTGAAGTAAGTCAGAGAAAGACAAACATCATATAAAATCACATACATGTGGAATTTAAAAAAAGCTACAAATGAACTTATATACAAAACATAAATAGACTCACAGACATAGAAAACAAATTTATGGCTACTGAAAGGGAAAGCAGGGAAGAATAAACTAGGAGCTTGGGATTAACATACACACACCCTAATATATATAAAATAGATAAAGAACAAGGACATACTGTAAAGCACAGAGAACTATACTCAGTATTTTGTAATAAACCTATAAGGGGGAAACCTGAAAATACATATATATATATAAACTGAATCACTTTGCTGTACACACAAGGCTAATATAACATTGTAAATCAACTATTCTCCAATAAAATAAAGATAAAATTTTAAAAAGAGATTAGGGAAAGGAAAAAGGATCGATATAGTTGTACTATAGTTAAAAGAATAATCAAGAGAGAAAATTAAGGTCTTAAAAAATTCCTTTGCTGTGTAAAAGATTCAGGCTTGTGTCTGTGGATTAATTTGACTTCGTAAATAAAGATTATTAACCACAATGCAAGTCGAGCAAAATATGCAAAGAGTTTCTTAGAAGGAAAAAAAGTTAAAGATGAGTCTTCCCTTAATTTTTTGGTTTTTAAAGCACATTGTTTTTTTAAACCTAGCCCCAGTTTTACGTGTGCACAAAGGAGTAAGTGGCAAATACTGACATCTCTAAGGAAATTGACTACTTTTTTAAAGACTCTAAGATGCACAAATGAAAACTATGTTAAATTTACTCTTCAAAAATAGTGTAGATTCTGATTTTATATACAATGGTAATAACAAGCAAATGAACTGCAAGGTCCTTAAAAGCCAAACCAAAGAATTCAGTCTGGGGTCTTCTAATTAGATTACCATCAGTATTGAACAAACGTAAAATACGTAATCCCTAGGAAAATGGCAATGGGAAAATATGTACCACCAGTCTCAGCCTTATGCTGATGCAACTTTCATTCTGAAGCAAGATTTGTTTACCAAAAATGCAGCAACTCATTTTTTCCTCTATTCAAATAGCAATTTCTTATTGTCCTGCTTATGAATTCTAAAAACTAACAATGTAGTTATTACCGTTAAAGTTCAGGACAGGTGTTCATGGTTAGTTCTAGGATTAAACAGTTTGTACCAGCTCTGGGGCGTATTAATACCTGTAACCAAATATATTTGAAAAGCAAATACCCTGGCACACTGGTTGCTATAGAAATAACATAAATAAGAATAAAAGATAAGGATCTCTTTCAAAACACTTTGGTTAGACTCTTTCTTGAAAATGCCTTACTTCTGCTTCAAGCAATGTTCAGAAAGAGCAGAAGAATAACCGAACATTTGTAAAACTTTAAAGGTCAACTTTTATAGCACATGGCAGAGATTCAAATCAGTTCACAGACTTCATAAATTCTGAAATGTGGCTTGAAATTCTGAATGCTATCTGAAATATCTCTGAAGAATCGCTCAGAATAGAATTTTTTGGTGGATATGTTATTTTGGAATCAGGAAAAATACTTTGAGGTGTGTTAAACCTGAAACGTATTTGACTTTTGGAAATTTACTTGGAACGCAAGTGCATCAATAAAACAGAACAGGGAAAAAAATCCAAAATAGCAGTCAAATCAGCCACAGACATACTCCAGCAATTACAAAAACATTTGCATGAGTAACTTTGCATTGGTTTATGTTCACAAAGTTATCCTTTCAGCTACATGGCTAGGAACGTCATAAGCAGGAAAATAAATATTCAATCCGATAGGCAAAATGAGACTTCATCATTTTTTTTATTTGGTTCAAGAGAATTCTAGACAATGACTACTTTGACAGTGACATTTTGAAATGGTCCTCCCTGTAAGGAAGTATGGAAACTAACATAATGACACCTAAATAAATGTAGACAACTTAAACATGAAACAATGTACCTGATCTTTTGAGACTGTGAAAAATCTTTTTAACATTTGGTAAAATTGCTGCTGATTTGCACAGATAACAAAATATAGCCTATGTTATGCTCTCCCTGATTTGTTAAAATGCTATAGATACTCAATACATTTGCAAACTTGCTCCCACTACAGAGAAGTCCTACAGAAGCTGCTTAAAATGAGCTTGTGAAATGAGTGATGCTGTCCGAAGTCAACACAGACCCTTTGGCTTCTGAAACCTCTATTAAACCCAGAAACAACATTTAGAACAACAATCTCAACATGACTCAAGTAGCATAAATACTTAAAGGTAGAATTCTAACTCAATCCACCACCTCCTATGCATTTTGTCAATGAAAGATGCTGTTTAGGTTCGTTACTCTTGCAGGACCTAAGTCTCTATCCAGGAGGTAGATATATTTTCAAGATTTTTAAATTACTCATCAAGATAAAGAAGTGAAATGCGATGGAGGAAGTGGTTCAGTGTTGACGACGTTTTGGACTGGGCTATTCAACCCCACACCTCGTGGCTCTTAGCATTTAAAGCTCCTCAGTGACAAAGGATAGGACATGGAAATTTCGGGGCAGTTTTCACAGTAATACACCATCTTCATCCCAGTTCTCTTATACTATCCCACATCTTCTGGGTTGAATATTCTGTCTCTTTGGAAGCTGACAAAATTTAAGTAACTTAGGTAAGTTACCAAATTGTCTAGTTGTCAGTTTCATTTGATCAAGAAATTGGATATCTAAAAATCTTAGTCTGACTAACAATCTGTATCTATCCAAAAGTACATTTGTTAATAATTTTTTTTTGCCATTTTATTTTAAGAGCCTTATGTTATCTGGATAATTTAATCTCCCAAAGAAATTAAGTTTTCATAACAACTTTGAAGCTTGAATTTTCCTGAGCTAAAAAAAAAACAACAAAATAGTTCTTTATGATTTTAAATCAAAATTTCACATAAGCTAATTTCAATCTGAAAATGAAAACTGTCTTGGTTTTCATTTGAGCAGCTTACCACAGCTTCCCATATTTGATTTATGGTCTCAGCCTGTGATGACACATACCCTCAATGGGGATGACTAGGTGACTGTAAAACTAAAAAGTGTGAGAAAACCTCTCAGTCAGGTCACAAAATGACTTAAGGAAATTTAAAATGCATTAGCCCAGGGAGAGAAATTTTTAATTTGCAGTGCAGAGTGTTTAATTGTGGTTATATCAGTTTATAAAGTTTATAGATAGAGAAATTATATATAACATGACTTTCTATAATCACATGTTTCTATAAACGTGTGATTTTAAATCATTTTTCTTAGTCCCATTAGGTTATACCACACTTCAAAATCTCAATGAAATTTCTTAAAAATCCTCAAACCACCACAGAATTTTTCTTTAAAATGAAGGTTCACTCTGCTGACTTGAATTCTGTAGATACTTCTTTACTCTTTTATTTTAAAGGGGTTGCTGCTACTACTGCTGCTGCTGCTAAGTCACTTCAGTCGTGTCTGACTCTGTGCGACCCCATAGACGGCAGCCCACCAGGCTCCCCCCTCCCTGGGATTCTCCAGGCAAGAACACTGGAGTGGGGTGCCATTTCCTTCTCCAATGCACGAAGGGGTTCTTTTCCTTAAAGATAACAAAGGAAAAAGCAAGCCAGTGTTTCTTGTTTCTCCTAAAATAGCTGAAAACTTAGCCATTTTCCTAAGAAGCTACCTCAGTACAAAACAAAAGAAAACTTTGGACCAGACAGATGGCTTTGTTGACTTAGGTAAAGTCCACAACTGAAGAGCGTGCCAGGCTCGTAAACTCTCACTGTGCTCTAAGATCACAGCCGTGCAGTGCCCGCCAGGTCTGCAGCGTGAATGATCACCACGGGTGTGTGTCCCCCGGCAAGATGCCTGATCCACCACTTCCAGGCCCCTCGCAGGAAGAATCCCTCAGGGCATCTCAGCCTGAGACAGAGGTCACCAAACCCCAGCGCATCCCACTTTTGTTCAAGGAAACCTACCTCATCGGGGTCCTTTATCTTCTCTCCTCCTCTCAGTGTTTCTTTTCCAAGAGCCTGGCATTGTTTTCAAGGAAGGGGTTTCTGCTGCTGAAGGGAGGGGTGTTTAATTACTTCTGAAGGCACCTGGCCACCAGCTGTGGGAGAGGATTTCTAAAGCCCTGACTCTTGCACTGCATTCAGGCAACTGAACAGAAGCTGAATTCTGCCCACCTGGGGCTACCCGTTCGCTCAGGATTCCTAGGAGGTAGGTCCAGGCAGTGTCCTCTCGTTCCCCAGGCATCTGGATCCCCATGTTCACGTTTCAGAATAAATATCTATTGAAAGCTTAAAATTTCACCCCAACCCAATCTTCATTTCTTTAATTTATTTAATTGAAATGCGTGCGTGCTCAGTCATTCAGTCATGTCCAACTCTTTGTGGCATCATGGACTGTAGCCTGCCAGGGTCGTCTATCCATGGGATTCTCCAGGTGAGAAAACTCTAGAGGGTAGCCATTCCTTTCTCCAGGGGAACTTCTCAACCCAGGGATTGAAACAAGGTCTCCCACATTGGCAGGTAGATCCTCTACCATTTAAGCCACCTAGGAAGCCATATTTAATTGTTATGCATTTTTAATTGTGGTTAGTAAGGTAAGGAGCAGCCTCTATGGGTGATGACAATGCTGGGCGTGGAGCCCGGGTCACAGGCCCTGGACCCATCCTGCCCTGTCTCCCCCTGGGCAACGGCATTTCCAGGAGAAGCTGCAAACATGCAGCTCATTAGCGCTGGAGCTCGAGTGACCCAGAGCACTCCTGGGAAACCACCTAGTCTGTGCCATCTGTTTGCACATCGAACCTCCTGAGGACAGTAACACTGAGGTCTTAGCTAGACTCCACGTGTAATGCATCAGTCAAGCCCCAATCTGAGATGCAACCTCCGATTTCAGCTCCTGTTCACCGTGGCTGCTGCCGCCAGCCCAGGCCTAGCACTCAGGCTCTTGTCTGAAGACTTGAACCTGCCTTGCTTCCAACCCTGCCTCTGCTGGCTCCCTGCAACCCCTCCCTGCACACTTGCCTGTGATCTATGTGAAGACATTACCTGCCATCCTGCTCAGGACCCTCCCATGGACCCACAGCCCCTGTGGTCCAGCCCCAGGCCTTTGCAGAGGCTGGGGCCCTGTCTATCTCAACTGAGGCCCCTCTCTGACCACTGCCCTCCTTCCTGCAGTTGGGTCATCGCTCTCACCCATTCCTCCTGGTGGTGCTGCTGGCAGGCCCTCTCTACCTGGAAGGCTCTCCCCACCTGGAAGGCTCTCCCCAGGCCCCCTGGTGGCCTCTCCTCCTCTGCTCACCCATCTCCTGTCCACTGGCCTCCCGCCAGCTCTGGGAGGAATAGACCTGTCTTCCTCCATCAGCGGACAGACACCTGCACCTTCACCTCCTGTTTCCTCAAAGCAGTGGACTCTCCAAAGGTGTCTGAGGGCCTGAAACAGTCCTTGGGCAGGATAGGCCCTCAGTACAAACTGTGGACAAATGAATGCATAGTTCTGATAGCCAAGCAACTCCAGCGGGTCGGTACCCATCGAGGATGCAGGATGTTCAAATGATGTCGGGCCCTGACCTCCTGGTAGAGCCGTGGTCCTCAGATCTGTGGGGCCTGATTGAATGGCCCGCGGTCCACATGTCTGGGAGACATTGGCTTAAGTAAAGTTAAGCAAAGTGCTTTCAATGGTCTGGTACATGTGACAGGAGAGCAGCACCTGCAGCAGGCTCCGAGCTGGCGGTGCCATTAGTAACAACCATCCCATACCCCTTATAAGTAAACCTAAGGTTCTTAATGAATGAGCTGGCCTGGGAATGTGGTGGGAGTGGACATGCCGCCAGGCTGCCCCTGGGCATGGTTGGGGGGGCACTGGACAACATTCCACCTGGGCTGCTCCCCACTCTCAGATAAATGAGTAAAGCCATGATGTGTACATATAATGGAATATTACTCAGCCATGAAAAAAGAAGGTAATCCCACCATTTGCAACATGGATGGACCTAGAGGGAATTATGGTAAGTGAAAAATGTCAGAGAAAGATAATACCATATGATTTCACCTACATGAGGAATCTTAAAAAAAACTGGATTCATAGATACAGAGAACAGATTGGTGGTTGTCAGGGGCAAGGATGGAACATGGGCAAAATGGGTGAAGATGGTCAAAAGCACAAAGGTCAAGTTACAAGATAAATAAGTCATAGGAATGGAATGTAGAGGATTGTGGAATTGAGGTGCATTCACCACAAAAGGCTTTATTTCAGAAAGCCATTTGCACCCTTTGGACGACAAATAAGAATGCCATGGCCTCCAGCCTCTGGTACCTGTACGTCTGGGGTCACCTTAGGGACAGTGACTAATCTGTGTTGAAAAGGAATGGCAAGGAAGCATGGTGCTCCAGTGAAAGGTCTTTTCCATTCTAATGAGCTGGAGGGATGTGGCTTTTTTTTTTAATGTCTCATTTTGCTATTTATTAAGTAAACTCTTTGATAAGATCTGTGGTTATTCAGCTCATAATTATGTTTAAAGTTGCATCTCCCTGCTCAAGAATCATTTTGCAGATACGAAAAGAAAGAAATAACAAGCCAAGGGGGAGGAGGATGGGAGCGGGATGGAGTGGAGGTTGGGATTAGTAGATGTAAGCTATTATAGAGAAGGATAAACAAGGTCCTACTGCAGAGCACAGAGAACTATATATTCACTATCCTGTGATAAACCATAGTGGCAAAGAATATAAAGATCGTATGTATGTGTCATATAGCAGAAATCAGCACAACGTTGTAAAGCAACTGTGTTTCAAGGAAAAAAGCGGGGAAAGAGAAGGAAAGAAGTTAATGCAGCCATGTTGTAGTAAATGCAGGAAAATAAGTTTTACAGTCAAGTACCCACAATCCTGTTTCAGAGGTTACATCACATGTATATTTAGTAAATACGATTTTGGAGAAAATATCCATCAGAGTTCTAGGAAGAAGCTAAACAGGACCTGACAAGTAGAGTTTAACAATATCTTGTGTCTACAGTTGTGTAACTATAATTACATTGTCTTCTGCTAAATTCTTCTCCTGCTTTCAGAGTAAACATACTAGAAGCTATCCCATGTGTAAAGTGTTAATGGCTTAGTTGTGTCCGACTGTTTGTGACTCCAAGACTGTAGGCCATCAGGCTCCTCTGTCCACGAGATTCTCCAGGCAAGAATATTGAAGTGAGTTGACATTTCCTTCTCCAGGGGATCTTCCCAACCCAGGGATTGAACTCTGGTCTCCTGCATTGCAGGCAGATTCTTTACCATATGAGCCACCAGGGAAGCCCATACCATATGATACCTGGTGACTGCTAATTTTTACTTAGTCAAAAGTGTATACCATGTACACTTACTCACTGTGAGGCACCAGAAAGCAACAACTTCATGAAAACAATAATCATTTTATAAAAGATCTTTTTAAATCATAAGTTTTGGTTTATTGCTCATGTATTAAATTGGACACAAATTATTTTTGAAAAGTTGTTCCTTCCTGTTGCCTAGCAGTAAGGAAGTGAGCAGTAAGGAAAAATTAGCAGTCACCAGGTATGTACTCTTTTTTTTAAATCTGGCATTTAATTTTAACCTATTTGATAGCTGGCAAAAACACCTTTTCAAGCAATTTCACAAATGGCTAGAGTACACCTAGTAAAGAAAAACATCTATTTCTGCTTTATTGACTATGCCAAAGCCTTTGACTGTGTGGATCACAATAAACTGTGGAAAATTCTGAAAGAGATGGGAATACCAGACCGCCCGACCTGCCTCTTGAGAAACCTATATGCAGGTCAGGAAGCAACAGTTAGAACTGGATACGGAACAACAGGCTGGTTCCAAATAGGAAAAGGAGTACATCAAGGCTGTATATTGTCATCCTGCATATTTAACTTCTATGCAGAGTACATCATGAGAAACACTGGGCTGGAGGAAGCACAAGCTGGAATCAAGATTGCCCGGGAGAAATATCAATAACCTCAGATATGCAGATGACACCACCCTTATGACAGAAAGTGAAGAAGAACTAATGAGCCTCTTGATGAAAGTGAAAGAGGAGAGTGAAAAAGTTGGCTTAAAGCTCAACATTCAGAAAACCAAGATCATGGCATCCAGTGCCATCACTTCATGGGAAATAGATGGGGAAATGGTGGAAACAGTGTCAGACTTTATTTTTCTGGGCTCCAAAATCACTGTGGATGGTGATTGCAGCCATGAAATTAAAAGATGCTTGCTCCTTGGAAGGAAAGTTATGACCAACCTAGATAGCATATTGGAGAAGGCAGTGGCACCCCACTCCAGTGCTCTTGCCTGGAAAATCCCATGGACAGGGGAGCCTGGTGGGCTGCAGTCCATGGGGTCACAAAGAGTCGGGCATGACTGAGCGACTTCACTTTCACTTTTCACTTTCCTGCATTGGAGAAGGAAATAGCAACCCATTCCAGTGTTCTTGCCTGGAGAATCCCAGGGATGGGGAAGCCTGGTGGGCTGCCATCTCTGGGGTTGCACAGAGTCGGACACGACTGAAGCAACTTAGCAGACAGCATATTAAAAAGCAGAGACATTACTTTGCGAACAAAGGTCCGTCTAGTCAAGGCTATGGTTTTTCCAGTAGTCAAGTATGGATGTGAGAGTTGGACTATAAAGAAAGCTGAGCACTGAAGAATTGATGCTTTTGAACTGTGGTGTTGGAGAAGACTCCTGAGAGTCCCTTGGACTGCAAAGAGATCCAACCAGTCCATCCTAAAGGAGATCAGACCTGGGTGTTCATTGGAGGGACTGATGTTGAAGCTCAGACTCCAATACTTCGGCCACCTAATGCGGAGAACTGACTCATTTAAAAAGACCCTGATGCTGGGAAAGATTGAGGGCAGGAGGAGAAGGGGACGACAGAGGATGAGATGGCTGGATGGCATCACCGACTCAATGGACATGGGTTTGGGTGGACTCTAGGAGTTGGTGATGGACAGGGAGGCCTGGCATGCTGTGGTTCATGGGGTCGCAAAGAGTCAGATGTGACTGAGCAACTGAACTGAACTGAACTGAACACCTATTAAATGTGAACATATTCATCTATGTATCTGAATAGTTTTCTAATTAGAGTTATGTTTATTTCCCAAATAAATAGCATGATAAGGTAGATAACGGTGGCTCAGACAGTAAAGAATCTGCCTGCAGTGCAGGTGAGCAGGGTTCAATCCCTGGGTTGGGAAGATCCCCTGGAGAAGGGAATGGCAACCCGCTCCAGTATTCTTGCCTGGAGAATCCCATGGACGGAGGAGCCTGGCGGGCTACAGTCCATGGGGTCGCAAAGAGTTGGACATGACTAAGTGACTAACACTTTCACACTTTAAGGTAGATAATAATCAGAAATTGAATCTAGTTTTTTATTACAAATTCTTGTTTTATGTACTTTGTAAGTTTGTTAAATGTATTCTATAAAGGCAGAAAGAAAATTTTCTGCACCACTGGTGAGAGATACCAGTTGTTATGATCTGTGTATTGATTTCATGGCATTTCTTTGCATGTTAAGAATGTCCACTAGGAGGAGTTCTTGCTAAGACTATAAAATAAATGATAGCTTTTTCTAGCTGCTAACTGAGATCTTTGGTATTTGTGTTAAATTTTTCTACCTCAATTGGCAAACAGCACACACTCCTCAGACATCTGATGCAACATGAAAACATTCCAAAAATGTTATTAAGTCAAAGAAGCAAGGATGGTAACCTAGGATAATTTTTGTAAAACTGTTATTAATATTACTGTTGAAGGCAAAAAAAAGAAAATGTGTATCTGCAGGCAATTAAACATGATGAATATCTTCAAAAGAATTATATGTTTTAAGAGCAGGATATAAAGCTGCAATTTTTTTAAACTTTCATTTAAATATTTCCATTTCGAAAACACTCCATTTCTCTTTGCTGATCGTTCTCAAATTCGAAAGATCAAGTGTACACCTGTCAATGCTTCTACGGAATTCCAAAGCAAACCTGTACCCCGGGTAGTCTTCACTCACTTGACCTTGAAGCTTCACGTTGAATGAATTAACTCTCCATCTCTTCAGTGAGATTGATTTTTATCATGAATTTTAGCTTGGCGTTTATTTTAAAAAAATACACACTAATAAGCTCTCACATACAAAGTTTCAGGAAAATGTACCTTCGGAAGATTTATTTTGAACTGCAGTGAGTGTGTGTGTGTGTGTGTGTGTGTGTGTGTGTTGTAACACGTCCCTGTGTGTGTCTAGTAGGGATGGCGTGCTGGCCCACTGATACTGAAAAAATGGTCCAAATTATTCCAGGAGAGGCGCCTTCAGTCCGGCACGGAAGGATGGATGGAGACATGGTCCAGGGAGGCGGGAGGAGAACGCGCGGCCTCATCCTGGCCTCTCCTGGCCTGCGCCTGAGTCCCAGGCGGGCGAAGGGGCCAGGCCTCCGGGAGTGAGCAGCAAGATGCGATGAGCAGTCGTAGGACATTATCCACATTTTGGAAGATGACTCTACGAAGCCAAGTGGCCTGTGAGGAGTGAGCGGGGGAAGGTTGCGCAGACAACAGCTCCTCACTTTCAGACTGTTCAGCAGGTGGCAAACGCGGCCCAACGACGCTGGGATTAGAACCGCGGGGCCGGGGAGGTGCCGGGGGAGCCCGGCAAGAAGAGCAGATGCTCGGGTCCCCGGCCCGGGGCTGCCTGCGCGTCCTGGCCGCCTTCTCCACACACACCTGTTTGCTGTCCGCTCGGATCTGGGCCTGAAGCTGCAGCGGGTCCAACCCAGCCGAGGGCAGGAGCTTCGGGAGCGCAAAGATGCTGTGGAGGCCGCGCTGAGCCTTCATCACCCGCGGAGCGCGTCCAGCTGGTGCGCGCCCTGTGGGGCCTCAGCAACCCGGAGCGGGCCGCCGGGCCACCGGGCACCCCCATCTCCTGAAACCCCCTCCCTCTTCCATCAGCGCTCCACTCCTGCTCTGCCACCGCCCTGCCCCTCTTTGCCCCCTTCCTGTCCACCGGAGAGGCCTCCCCGAACTGTGAACGCTCCTCCTGGCCCTGCACCGGCCCAGATGACTCCCCAAGGGTGGCCTAGCTGCGCTGGGTGACTTCTTCCTTCCATCATTAAGTAGCTGTTTCGCTGTAGATGTCTGTCTTCCCTGTCAGGGGACCTGAGAGGACAGCTCTCAGTCTGTCTGCTGGGCCAGCCCCTGCCGCTCCTCCACAGGGCTCCCCTCCTGAGCTCTCACTGAGCTCTCCTATCGAGCCTCCTTTTAACCTGCCTGGACTGGAAACCCCTGGTCTCCACTCCCCTCTGTGCAACTCTAGATTGTCAATGCCTCAGTGACTCCATCTGTAAAATGGTGTCATCATGGTCCTTGCTCATCGGGTAAGTGTGGCATATAAAACACAGATAATCTACAATATATATACGGTATACACACTGGATACACACCAGACAGATAATCTACTATATATACACAGTAGACACACTGTATACACACCACACATATAATCCACAATATATACACAGTATACACACTGTATATACACCACACAGATAATCTACAATATGTATACAGTATCAGTTCAGTTCAGTTCAGTTCAGTTCAGTCGCTCAGTCGTGTCTGACTCTTTGCGACCCCATGAATCGCAGCACGCCAGGCCTCCCTGTCCATCACCAACTCCCGGAGTTCACTCAAATTCATGTCCATCGAGTCAGTGATGCCATCCAGCCATCTCATCCTCTGTCGTCCCCTTCTCCTCCTGCCCCCAATCCCTCCCAGCATCAGAGTCTTTTCCAATATGTACACAGTATACACAGTGTATATACACCACACAGATAATCTACAATATGTATACAGTATGCTACTGCTGCTACTACTAAGCCACTGCAGTAGTGTCCGACTCTGTGCGACCCCATGGACTGCAGTCCACCAGGCTCCACCATCCCTGGGATTCTCCAGGCAAGAACACTTGAGTGGGTTGCCATTTCCTTCTCCAATGCATGAAAGTGAAAAGTGAAAGTGAAGTCACTGAGTCGTGTCCAACTCTCAGCAACCCCTTGGACTGCAGCCTACCAGGCTCCTCCATCCATGGGATTTTCCAGGCAAGAGTACTGGAGTGGGGTGCCATTGCCTTCTCCTGTATACAGTATACACACTATATATACACCACACAGATAATCTACAATATGTATACAGTATATAAATGTATATATACCACACAGATAATCTAGAATATATATACAGTATACACACTGTATATACACCACACAGATAATCTACAATATGTATACAGTATACACAATGTATATACACCACACAGATAATCTACAATATGTATACAGTATACACACTGTATATACACCACACAGATAATCTAGAATATATATACAGTATACACACTGTATATACACCACACAGATAATCTACAATATGTATACAGTATACACACTGTATATACACCGCAGATAATCTACAATATATCTATATACAGTATACACACTGTATATACACTGCACTATCACTCACATACAACATATATATATGGGTTTCCCAAGTGGCGCTAGTGGTAAAGAACCTGCTTGCTAATGCAGGAGCCTTAAGAGATCCGTGGTTCAATCCCTGGGTCAGGAAGATCCCCTGGAGAATGAAACGGCAATGCACTCCAGTATTCTTGCCTTGAGAATCGCATGGAGAGAACAGCCTGGCAGGCTACTGTTCATGGGGTCACAGCAGTCAGACATAACTTAGCAACTAAACCACCATCATACAGTCTAGATACACGATGCACACTGTATACACACCACACTATAGAATATACACTACAGCCATTCTTCAGTGTCCGGGGAGAACTGGTTCCAGGGACTCCCCACTCTCATCAGCTACCAGAATCCATGGATGCCCAAGTCCCTGTGCCCATCCTCCTGAACTCTTTACATCATCTCTCGATCACCTATAATACCTAATATACAGACTTGCCTGCTAGTCCAGTGAGTAAGACTTTGCCTTCCAATGCAGGGGATGTGGGTTCAATCCCTGGTCTGGAACTAAGATCCCACATGCCTCAAGGCCAAAAAAACAAACAGAAAACAAAAATAATGTTGTAACAAATTCAATAAAGACTTTAAAAAAAAATACCCAATACAATGTAAGGGCTATGGAAGTGGTTGCCAGTGTGGCATATTTGTGTTTTGCTTTTTGGAACTTTCTGGGATTTATTTTTTCCTGAATATTTTTGATCCTGCAGTTGGTTGACTCTCAAATGCAGGACCTGTGACCATGGAGGGCCCACCGTGTGCACCGTGTGCTGACGGTGCGTGGCTGTGCCCTGCCTACAGCAAGGGCTGAAAACTCGCTGACCATGGTTTTTACTATTATTACTGCTGTTGTTTACCCCATACAACAATACGGTAACATCAACATGATCCCAGCCTTTGGCTAAAGCCTTGCGGCAGTAAAGGTGGAGTCAGGGGTTAAGGCCAGGCCCAACTCTGGAGCCAGTGCACTGCCTTCTCTGTATTTTTACTATTGTTTCTGAAATAAAAGAAAAAAATTTAATAAGTTTATTGAATATGTAAGAAATGAGTTAGAATATCTGGCTTAAAATTCTCTGTGTTAGGATATCAGGACAGGAAAGACTTCCAAGATCATTAAATCTAAATTCTAGGAAGATCCCCTGGAGAAGGAAATGGCAACCCACTTCACTATTCTTGCCTGGAGAATCCCATGGACAGAGGAGCCTGGTGGGCTACAGTCCATAGGGTGCAAAGAATCGGACACAACTGAACAACTAACACTTACTTATTCTTTACAGATGAGGACATTCCCGCATGTTCATGTATTTAAAAAATGTATTGAGCAGCTATTAATTGTTTACTATGATTATATTATTGTACAACATATATATTTTATATATTATTATTATTATATAAAAAACTAAAATCATGGCATCTAGTCCCATCACTTCATGGCAAATAGAAGGGGGAAAAGTGGAAACGGTGACAAATTTTATTTTCTTGGGCTCCAAAATCACTGAGGACGGTAACTGTAGTCATGAAATTAAAAGATGCTTGCTCCTTGGAAGGGGAGCTGACAAACCTAGAGACATTTGAAAAAGCAGAGACATTATTTTACCGACAAAGGTCCCTCTCGTCAAAGCCGTGGTTTTTTCCAGTAGCCATTTATGGATGTGAGAGTTGGACCATAAGGAAGGCTGAGCAAAGAACTGATGTTTTTGAATTGTGGTGCTGGAGAAGAGTCCCTTGGATAGCAAGGAGATCAAGCCAGTCAACCCTAAAGGAAATCAACCCTGAATATTCATTGGAAGGGCTGATGCTGAAGCTGAAGTTCCTATACTTTGGCCACCTGATGCAAACAGCCAGCTCATTAGAAAAGACCCTGATGCTGGGAAAGATTGAAGACAGGAGGAGAAGGGGACGACAGAGGCTGAGATGGTTGGATGGCGTCACTGACTCGATGGATGGAATGGACATGAATCTGAGCAAACTCTGGGAGATGGTGAAGAACAGGGAGGCCTGGAGTGCTGCAATCCATGAGGTCACAAGGGTCAGACAGGACTGAGCGACTGAACAACAGGTCTCCTGCCCCAGGTCACTCGCTCACCTGAGAGGCAGAGCTTGGATCTGAACCGAGGTCTCACTCCACAGCCAGGACACTTTGTCATAGGACACAGTTTCCGGGAGTGTGGGCCCCAGAAATGTGTCATACGTGCCCACTCAGAGCCTCCATGGAGCCCACAGGCCCTCCGGGTGACTCTGAGGCAGGCAGGTTAGAGAAGCAGGACCGCACGTGTGCTCAGACTTCTGTCCGGGGACCAGCATCCTACCCTTGGTGTGACAGCCGTGACCCAGGGACACTCCGAAGTTTCACTCGCGCCTCATGGGAACCGTGCCTCTGGTGCCTGCTGAGAATAAAGAACTCCATCCAGGAGCGGTCTGCTGTGCTGTAAGGCCGGGGCTTCTGTTCTAACGTTTGGCTGGGACCCCAGGGGGAAGTCCGCTTGGCCGCCAGGCCCTGGACGCCCTCAGCCGTTAGGGGCAATTCTGGCCCTAAGGCGACACCTTGTGGACAAATGTGGGCACTGCATGAAAGTGTCACTTGTAGACAAGGTTTAGTTTTTTGGCGGGGGGGTTGCTTTGTTTGTCCTCCAATCTGTCACGGACTAAAAATATTTTTGTAAAAAACAATTAATTAATGAGAAGTTCAAAACACAATACAAAGACTACAATGAAAATAGGTGCTTGGGTCCTTTTCTTTTTTTTATCCAAATGATTAGCTTGCTAGTTAAGTGGCCCACAAGATAAGACTTGAGGCTACTTTATGAAACGCAGATAAACCTTTTAAGCTTCTAGATGCCACTGCAGTCTTGGCTCGGGGCCCCTTCTTGGCATCACTCCAGTCTCTTACTTCCATTGTCGTCTCCTACTAGTTACTTGGACCCTCCTGCCTCCCTGTTAAAAGGACTTTACAATTACATACAACCCAGGTAATCTCCACTTCAAGGTCCTCAACATGGTTATAAAACACCTTCACGGCAAACTTAGATTAATATTGGAATGAGTACCTGGGGCTTACTGCCCAGCCAAGCTCCCAGGCCAGGATTAAACAGTTGCTGTCGGTAGAGTAACGAGGTGTGGAGGGGAGGGCAAGTTTCTAGGACAGAAGAGTCCTAGAGTCTGTCATGATGTGGACGCAGCCATGATGGTGAAGCTGGTGGGTCCCTGATGCTCCCAGTGGCCACAGAGAGTGCTGCAGGGAAAAAAGAACGTGAAAAAATAAACCACGAATTCAGACGTGAACATGACACGGATACAACGACACAGTTGAGAATACTGATGCAGGAACAGACTTCCCTCCCTCCCCAAGCAGTTCTGAATGGGTCCCTCGACCCCTGGTCACAGGGTAGATAGAACTAAGCCAGGGTCTGACTGCAGTGTGAGTGGAGTTACAGGACCAAGCTGGACCCCTTCAGGTATGTTATCCTAAGATAAGTGAAGCGGGACTCTGGTAGAATGGGGACATCAGGCAGAAAGTTCAGTTCAGTTCAGTCGCTCAGTCGCGTCCTACTCTTTGTGACCCCATGAACTGCAGCAGCCCAGGCCCAAACTCATGTCCATTGAGTTGGTGATGCCATCCAACCATCTCGTCCTCTGTCGTCCCCTTCTCCTCCTGCCTTCAATCTTTCCCAGCATCAGGGTCTTTTCAAATGAGTCAGCTCTTCGCATCAGGTGGCCAAAGTATTGGAGTTTCAGCTTCAACATCAAGTCCTTCCAATGAACACCCAGGTCTGATCTCCTTCAGGATGGACTGGTTGGATCTCCTTGCAGTCCAAGGGACTCTCAAGAGTCTTCTCCAACACCACAGTTCAAAAGCATCAATTCTTCAGTGCTCAGCTTTCTTCGTAGTCCACTCTCACATCCATCCATGACCACTGGAAAGGCAGAAAGGGATCAAGTTAAAAACTGACCTTCCAAATTTACTTCAATTCCCTTCTCTCTTCACCCCATTCTGAGAAGACCAGTCCTCCTAACCATGCAAACTTAACAGCCCCAATACTTTGGCCACCTGATGGGAAGAGCTGATTCATTAGAAAAGACCCTGATGCTGGGAAAGATTGAAGGCAGGAGGAGAAGGGATGACAGAGGATGAGATGGTTGGATGGCATCATCACCTCAATGGACATGAGTTTGAGCAAGCTCCGGGAGATGGTGAAGGACAGGGAAACTGGGGTGCTGTAGTCCATGGGGTCGCAAAGAGTCAGGCACGACTGTGTGACTGAGCAACAACAAAGCATACAAGGGTTTTGGTGACACACCCTTAAAAGTTGTTTTCCAAACGAATGCCAGTTCTTCTCAGGACACCCGCCTACCTCCCATGGCCTCCAGGTCCTAATGAGTTAGAGCCCCAAATATCCCAGATGGTAAAGAATAAGATCTGCTCTGGAAGGAAATCATGTGTGCACAAAAGGTTCAAAGACTCTGCCGCACTGGCCAACAGAATCTGTGGGCACCAGTGGATGTGGACTCTAAAGATGTGGGCCGAGGAGGGTGGAATGAGAGACTCAGCCTGTCTGAATTCACTGACAGCAGTCGACCTCGTCTGGGATGTGGATTCCCTGGGTTGGTTCAAGCTCCAGTGAATGGTCTGTTCCATTGGCTGAGTGAAGCTTAAATGTAGCCACAGCCTGCTATAACTGAGGTCAGAATACCAGGACATCACTAGAACTCTGAGGAGAACCCTGAAGATTCTGACAAATGGGTATTTTTGTATGATTCCACTGAAGACAATCTGCTAATGTTCCTTGCTGCTACTGCTGCTAAGTCGCTTCAGTCGTGTCCGACTCTGTGCGACCCCAGAGACGGCAGCCCACCAGGCTTCTCCGTCCCTGGGATTCTCCAGGCAAGAATACTGGAGTGGGTTGCCATTTCCTTCTCCAATGCATGAAAGTGAAAAGTGAAAGTGAAGTCGCTCCGTTGTGTCCGACTCTTTGCGACCCATGGACTGCAGCCTACCAGGCTCCTCTGTCCATGGGATTTTCCAGGCAAGAGTACTGGAGTGGGGTGCCATTGCCTTCTCCAATGTTCCTTATGAAGACTTTGAAGAAACGCCGTTCACCAAGAAAACAGGAAGAGCTTTCCAGCTCTGTAGGCAGAGATGGTGCTGAGGGACACTAGAGTGGAATTACGGTACCTGATCTAGTGGGAATGACGGGGTTCTGGAACCTCAGGGGCCAGGTGTAGAACTTACCATCAGAGAAAAGCTGGGAGGGGTCACCTGGTCTGCGGGTGTGAGTTTGCACGTCACATAGGCTCTAGCCAGAGGGTCTGGTTCAGTCTAGGGAAGAAGTTTCGAACCATCTGGAGCACCCCCTCGGGGGGCACCCTGTGCGTGTGGCATTGCACACCTATCAGCCAGCAGCTTGTAACTTCCCACTCCATCCACGTCGCATCCATTTCACCACCTCTCACTTTAGCCAACATACTTAGAACCGCGTGGGTCTTTGGTCCTAGGACTCACCCCACTATCGGGAAATACAACCAAAATCCTTGGGATTAAAGACCCAGTCCCCAAGCAGCACAGGTAATAGTGTCCATACCTGGTTCAGCTTCAGAGAGGCTTCAAACACAATATGGATTCCCACCGAAAGCCCCAGAGAAGCCTGGTTCTGTGTAGCTGGGCAAGTGACAGGTCACAGGAAGCAAGGAGGCAAGTGATTCCATGGAGCTCCTCTGAGCAATGGATTCCACACAGCGCCTCTCCTGTGCACCCTGGGATATCTACCCTAGTTCTGTTCACAGTTTGCCCCTTAAATGACTACACTAAACCCCCATAAGTCTCTGCTCTCGAGAGAAACACCGCACTTCTCTCTCTGCTGTGTCCTAGACTTGCATCTCAGGTTTGCTACATGCCTTTCCCTTTTCTGGTGATGACTTTGGCTTTTGAAGTAACTCATGCTGTCTGTCCAAGCTGATTTGTGAGTTCTCCTTCCTGACGCATCTGCCTGGCAGACTCCAGGACCCAAGCTCCCTCCTCTGGATGGCGACACACCCAGTGGGCTCATGTGCTAACCCAGCGGGAAGCTCTCAGACGATTTGAGCCACTCGGTAGCATCCAAAGTCTATCGGACGTAGAGTCAGAGAATCTGGGACCCAGGCTTCACTCCACTGGGGTGAAGACTCCACACATACTTGAGGAAGTTCAGTCCCCTGTCTGTAAAATAAGACTGAACCTCATAATTTAACTTCATAAGAATTAAATAAGGGTGAGAAACAGCTCAGTCTAAGCTTTTGCACACAGCATACATTCAAAAATAGTTACCGTCTGTGTTTCAGCCTCGTACACATGAAATAGTTTCCATTAGAACTCGGTTTAGAATGTCTTTAATTTATGGATATTTTCATATTTAAAGTCATTCCGCAAGTGCTTTGAAGCTGATGAACTAAAATTCTAATTTTGGAGGCTGCTATTTTAATAATAATGACATAACTGCAAACGGTAATGGAGGTAGATCCTAATTCTTCACAGCAAAGGCGAGTCCTTTCCATGAATCACTGAAGGCCCTTGTGCACACTGGTGATGAATCAGCGGAGCAGCGGGATTAGCAGAATAAACAGAACTCAACTCCTTCCTCTGTGTCCCTATTACAGCTTCTCTTCTTGGCTTTTAAGTCAAGCAAATGGATTAAAGAGACGTTCAATATTTCACAGAAGTGAGAAGCTTTGACAGGCAGTTGGAAATATGGAACCCCCAGGAAGCAACATAGCCAGTGAAGAGCACTTTTCTTTCCCAAACAAGGGGACTTCCCTGGCAGTCAAGTGGCTGGGACTCTGCTTTCCCAATGTAACCCAGGGGGCCCAGGTTCAATCCCTGGCCAGGGAACTAAGACCCCAAATAGCCAAATAAATAATTTTTTTTAAGTTGCCAAACAAAGTTCACTCTTTGATGTCAACACAAGATTCTATCTAGGCTACTCAGTTCCTCCCTATCATAAACTTAAACTTTTGAAGGGACATGGAAATCGAGCATTTTAGAAGCTGAATCTCACCAATGGCAGTCTTCTTGAGGTCAATTCCACAAATTCTTACTGTTAAGGAAAGAGTGGATTCCAGATGCCTGTCCTTCTCAAGGTCAAAGTATGAACCCATGAGTTAGAATCCTGCCATAAATGGTCTTTGTGTGTGAGTGGGCTTAATCTAAAACTGATTGTTTCTACAAGCATCTACTGTATAGCAAGCACAGAGAACTCAGTACTCTGTGATAACTTGTATGAGAAAAGAATCTGGAAAGAAATAAATACATGTATGACTGAATCACTTAACTGTACATCTAAAACTAACACAACATTGTAAGTCAGCTATACACCAATATAAAATTTTTTAATTTTTAAATAAAAAATAAAATTGGTTGTTTCTGTTATTAGGGAACTCGGTAATTTTGAACACACACCCTAGCATATTTGATAAAATAAAAAAAAACACTAAACACCTATTTGTTTGAAAATTAATATTTTGTCACAAAAAACAGAAAATTCTTTTCTTGAGGCCTTCTCCCCATCTCATACCACCCACAGACTCTGGGTTCAAGTCAGTTAAATTGGCTTGATCAAGTCAGTTAAATGTTCTTAAACTTCTGGGGGTCATGGTTGCATTCCCCAGTTTAAGGAAAGCCCTGGCTCCTTTCTGGCTACTATAAGATACTATGTATACTAACTTCCAGAGGAGGGCATGGAACCCACTCCGGTATTCTTGCCCAGAGGATCCTATGGCCGGAGGAACCTGGTGGGCTATAGTCCATAGGGTTGCAAAGAGCTGGACAGGACTGAAATAACTGAGCATGCAGGCATGGTTTGACTAGCAATGTTCTGTACAACCAAAGAGCTTTTTTTTTTTAACTGTTACTCCTGGGAATTCCCTGGAGGCCCAGTGGTTAGGATTTGGCATGCTCACTGCTGGGGTCCTGGGTTCAATCCCTGGTTGGGGAACTAAGATCCCATAAGCTGTGTAGCACAGCCAAAATAAATGAATAATAAAAATAAAACATTTTTAGTTCTTTGTTTCCCTTTTTGTTTCACAGCGGAACTGAAGAAAACTGTACGGACAGCACCCTGTTCCAAGAGGGGACTGGATCCATGGGGAGGTCAACCTCTCAATACCCCCGCCACCACGGGGCTGTCTCCAAACCACAGTGAGTCCCTGGAGCTGTCATTGATCGTCACAGCCACTGCTCCTCAACACACAGCCAGCCAAGCTGAGAGAGAAGGTTCCCGGTGGTGTCACTCATGCCCATCAGCTGAGCAGTCACTCAAATGCACTCTTATGCCAAGCTCCAGAGATGCAACGACCTGGTGCGGACAGGGTTCCTACTACACAAACTGTCCCCTCTCCTCCTCTCTCCTTCCCTCCTCACCTGCCACCCCCCCACCCCCCGCCCTGCCCATCATAAGCACAGGATGAAGAGGCCACACTGGGCTGCCTGCAAGTCCCTCAGGTGACCAGCTGAGAACAGCCAGCTGAACTGATCCAGTCCCCATGTTCTGGAATAACCGTGGTCACCCTCCTGTCTTGCTGTTTAGACAGAGACATGACTTCTGAGACGGCATCGGAGATGCGACTTTACCAAATAAACATATTCTACTTCATTTATCTTTCAATCACTCATCTTCCCATGTGAGACATTTCCCTCCGTGGAAACAAATTTAAATAATCCTTTATCTCTAACTCCCCTCTGTCAAAGTCAGCACAGTGAGAAAATCATATCAAGCACTGTTGATCCTCAGACAACGTGGGGGTTAGGAGTGTTGACCAACCCCCCCAGTCAAACCTCTGACTATAACCTTCCAGTCTATGGTTCCCCACATCCATGGGTTCAACCACCTGGGATGGGCCATGAAGACCGGCAGTGTTCTCTGCTGGAAAAAATCCACTGTAAGTGGACCCACACAGTTCAGAAACATGTGGTTCAAAGACCAATTGTAGTAATATAAACGTCAACTAGAGATATCTTAAGTCAATCTTTGTAGGTTTTGAGTAGACATGTAGCATAGCATGGACCTCCCAGTGGCTCAGATGGTAAAGAATCCACCTGCAATGCAGGAGATCCAGGTTTGATCCCTGGGTTGGGAAGATCCCCTGGAGAAGGAAATGACAACCCACTCCAGTATTCTTGCCTGGAGAATCCCATGGACAGAGGAGCCTGGAGGACTACAGTCCATGGGTTGCAAAGAGTTGGACATGACTAAGTGACTAACACACACAGACACACACACACGGCATAGACTACATTTCTGAGTGAGGCATGTTAGTCATCCATGAGGATGTTTAAAATCTAATTTCTTAGGATTCCATCTGAAATTACCTACCTGATTGAAACCATACCAACCATACAGCTCGTTTAGGCTGTTTTCCATTTCAGCCAACTATGTCTCACTAATAAACTCTCACTTGCTACCATCCAATTGCCTCCTCGCTTGCATAATATAGAGGACACCAGATCTAGAGATATTCATGAGTAAAGCTTTCCAGGACTTCCCTGGTGGTCCAGTGGTTGAGAATCTGCCTCCCAGTGGAGAGGACACGGGTATGATCCCTCCTAGTTTTTCCTTTGGGAAACTAAGATCCCACATGCTCCAGGGCACCAAAGAAGCCAGTGCACCACAATGAAGACCAAAAATAAATCAATAAACTCATCCTTAAAATTTTAAAAAAAGGCTTCCGAATGTTTCCAATATTATAATCACTATGTAAACGCAAGGGACTAAAACTCTGGTATTCTTCTCATTCTTCCCTACATGGCATTACAGCAGAATTTCACACACACACACTAAAGTTTGTTTTGTGTCTTTATTTGTCCATCTTTGCCCAGAGGCCAAAACCAATAAAACTGAAAACTGAAAATGTAGCTTCACAATATCCTTGCAACCAAAGGGGCCCTCTGCACTTGTGTTTCTGATGGACAAAGACGTGTGTGTGTTTCAGACACAAACAAACGTACGGACAGTTACGGGAGGGAAAAAGGAGCTAAAAATGGAAGCAACGGCCAGTCCGGAGCCCCGTCGCCATGACACCAGCACAAACAGGGCAGAAGCCTTAAAAGAGCAGTGACCATACTGTGATGCATTGTTAAGCAAATCATGTTTTGCCTCCTCTAAAAGGATGGGGTTTCCTATCATCTTATTTAGGTTTCTCATTTTTCCATTATTGTTTTTAAATGAAATGGATGAATTGTGTTAGGCTATGTTGTTATTTTCCAAACAAAGCCCCAAGCACATACACATTCTTTTCCCCACCAGGTTCCTGTGGACTTCTTATTTAAGGTAGCAATACCATGGGCTTCCCTGGTGGCTCAGCTGGTAAAGAATCTGCCTGCAATGCAGGAGACCTGGGTTTGATCCCCGGGTTGGGAAGATCCCCTGGAGAAGGGGAAGGCTACCCACTCAGTATTCTGGCCTGGAGAATTCCATGGACTGTCTAGTCCATGGGGTCACAAACAGTCAGACACAACTGAGTGACTTTCACTTCACCATATGCTCCAAATTCAAAAAAAGTCCTCAGGATCCTAGTTATCAGTTCAGAAAATGAATATGAACAATATATATAGAGAGAGTATCATATTTCAATAATATGACCTCTTCTACCAATGCCTTTAATTCAAAGAAAAACAACACAGATTTTTTTCATATTTCAGTTTTAATAAAATTTACAGCTCAAATCAATAAGAATAAAAACAAAGTCTGAATAGATGTATTAAATATTATTAAATTATAATTATAAAAGGGGACTTCATACATGATTATTCAACAAGCATGTTATGAAAACTCATACCCAAAATATCATTTCTCTTTGGCGTGATCAGGCATAATTTACATAATTAAATATATAATTCATACATATATAGAATGTTAGCCATATAATAACATATATATAGCAAAAATAAAGTATAATAGCATAAATTTTAATATTCTATTTGCAATATATGAATTGAACTTTGTATTCAACATTTTCAAATTTCTGTATACATGAAGATAAACCAGGGAAGATCTTGTCTTACGCTTGGACACAGATCACCAGCTATTTCTGAGAAGTTTCTTATTTCACTCATCTTAATACACCATAAAATTAGAAGTTTCATCTCTTTTTATGTTTAGTATGATCCCAGATATTTTTTTTCTTTCAAATTAGATTTACATTCTTAAGAAATGCCTGTGAGAGGGAAGAAGAAAAATGTTATTTATGACCAGGTTTTTATCCTACTTACACATATGCATAGTTTTAATATAGCTATATTTTCTTTTGCTTAAAGAATCTGTGGACTCTTAATTTATAGTCTAACTCTGAGGGTACATTAAAGTGTGTGTGGAGCAGGTGAGGGGTTTATCCGTACTTTTAGAAAGTTCGTTTTTTATTTATTTTTAGAATTTGTTTCTTGTCCATACTGCACGGCTTGTGGAGTCTTGGTTTCCCAACCAGGGATTGAACCAGAGCTCTCAGCAGTGAAAGCACTAATTCCTAACCACTGAACCACGAGGGAATTCCCTAGAAAGTTTAAATGATGACTTCCACCACTGAAGTTTTAATAAGATACCTGCATCAGCCAAAAAATAAACTTGGCATCACCTAAATAATGCAAAAATATTCCTAAAATGTATTAATCTGTAATACTCTAACACCTTGTTAACTCCTTGGAGACAAATCATCAGAGATGACTCCTGAAGAAGACCTCACTAAATCTCCAAACTCTGCAATTTCAAAGGGGCCTGTTTATCAGCTCTGTCCTCTATGAATCTTGTCCAAGGAGAATGTAAGCTTGCATTTAATATTTTAAATTATAATACTTGTTTCTTTGAGAACTTTTCCAGTTATGATGTTGCCTCTTGGACTTTATATAAACTTACTCATAAGAATAAAATATATCAACTGATTCCAGTATCTTGCCATTGAACCCTGAAGTGATCTAGCTCGATTTCTTAATCTAAAGAATAATCCAAAGAACAAGATAAGCATGACCTCACTTAGGTCACTTCATGAGCCTAATGGGACTTCCCAGGTGACTCGGTGGTAAAGAGTCTGCCTGCCATTGCAGAAGATACAGTTTCAATCCCTGAGTCAGGAAGATTCCCTGGAGAAGGAAACGGCAACCCACTCCAGTATTCTTGCCTGGGAAATCCTGTGGATAGGGGAGCCTGGTGGGCTATAGTCCATGGGGTCACAAAGAGTGAATGAACCACCACAATCCAAGAGTCTAATGAATTTTCTTGATTTACTCATTAGTCAAAAGGTTTGAGAGTAACTGATTCAAGTATCTTGCCACTTGAACACTGAAATGATCTAGCTCAATTTATTAATCTAAAAAAGGGCAGCTTTTTAGTTCAGCAACTTTCAATATGCAGAATTGAGTGCCAATTATTATTATTAATTTATCATTGCTTTTAAAATAAGAAAAGCAACAACAATAGGTCAGAATTGTTTCAGTAAAAGTCACCACAAAACTATCAGATGGATAAGTAAATTCCCATATACTTATCTGAGATAGAATAAGTTATGATCAACCTAGACAACATATTAAAAAGAAGAGATATTACTTTGCCAACAAACGTCTGTCTAGTCAAGACTATGGTTTTTCCAACAGTCATGTATGGCTGTGAGAGTTGGACTATGAAAAAAGCTGAGCACCAAAGAACTGATGCTTGTCAACTGTGGTGTTGGAGAAGACCCTTGAGAGTTCCTTGAACTGCAAGGAGATCCAACCAGTCCTTCCTAAAGGAGATCAGTCCTGATTGTTCATTGGAAGAGCTGATGTTGAAGCTGAAACTCCAATACTTTGGCCAACTGATGTGAAGAGCTGACTCATTTGAAAAGCCCCTGATGCTGGGAAAGATTGATGGTAGGAGGAGAAGGGGATGACAGAGGATGAGATGGTTGGATGGCATCACCGACTCAATGGATATGAGTTTCAGGAGTTGGTGATAGACAGGGAGACCTGGCGTGCTGCAGTCCATGGGGTCACAACAAGTCAGACATAACTGAGTGACTGAACTGAAGTTATACTGGCCAGATCAAGATATTCACAGATACTATTAGATTACAGGTTCTCCAAGACTCAAAAGCTGAGAAGTCAGTTTCTTTAAAAGGACTTGTCCATGGTCCTGATACACTGACACCACCCCCCTGCCCCCCCGAAATGTTGACTTCGTATTACACTGGAAAGAACTACTGATTAGAAAGATCTTTGCCCAGAAATGAATACCTTTCAGTCTTTCCCATAGATTCTATGAAAGTAAAAGTCGCTTAGTCGTGTCTGACTCTTTGTGACCCCATGGACTACATAGTCCATGGAATTCTCCAGGCCAGAATACTACAGTGGGTAGCCATTCTCTAAGGGATCTTCCCAACCCAGGGATCAAACCCAGGTATCCCTCATTGCAGGCGGATTCTTTACCAGCTAAGCCACAAGGCAAGCCCTGGTGGGGCTTCTATAATTGTAAAGAAATGTTAGAATTTATGTTTGATTTACTTAGGTCATACAAATACTTTATTGCTCTAGAGCTCCAAGGGTAATTTTGCCAGAATGAAAATTCTGACTTACCATTTCACTCTGGCAAAATATATACCAGAGCAGACAATGCCTACATGTTCATCATATGTTTGATTATTTGCTTTTCCTTCTATTCTTCTAATACTGTGTCTCTTACCTTAACCTGTATTGTATAAATCAAAATTGTAGGATCCTACTTTTATTATACTGTGATTACTTTTAAATTATTACTCTATTTTGGCCAGTTTTTTTAAAGGTAGACCTTTAAATAGTTTTGTTCATCTAATGTATATTTGCGTGTGATATGAAATAACATCAAATTTGAAATATTTTTTAAAATCACTCAGGAACAGTAAGGTTACCAAAAAAGCTGTTTCCATTAATTCAATCATTGTTGAGGACATACTTTTTTGTTAATTTAATACACCATTTAGACCAGACTTTAAGTGGAAAATCCACAGATTAAGTTCACTAGATGGTCTAAAATCAGCTTCCTGGGGTTTTTTAATTGTTCAAAATTTTAAGAAATCAAGCTGTTAAACAGAAAAAGGAAAATTGATAAACACATACTCACATATAGGTCTTCTCCGTCTGCGAGCACAGAGGACTCACTGCTAGTCTTTTTAACAGTCTAGCACATCTTTTGTAATCTAGGAAAAACATTTAAAAGACAATTATGTGTACAGTTACTGCAAACGTGGGAAAAGTTGTGTTATATTATCGTCACTAGTACTTAATAATGAGAGCTGTAATTTAATAAGCATCTAATAGAGCAAGTACTCAACTGGATTTTCTCACTAATTCTCCAACTGATGTAAGCAGTTGGATGCTATTGCTGTCTTCACTGTAGAGATGAGAAAACAGCCTGAAAATGTTAAGAATCTCATAGCTAGTATTCAGCTTCATTCCAAAGCCCATAGTTTCTCCACCAGGCTGAGCTACCACTTAATCATTCTGCCTAGATGTCAACAGGACTCATCCTCCCTAGTCATCAAACACAAGCATTTTTGAAAAACTTACAACAACTCTGACTCAACATCCTGGGTAAAATTAAATACCCCTCAAGATGACCACTTTAGTTTAAAAAAAAAACTACAAAATGTTTATAGTTCATTTTCTTTGAAAAGTAAGTTTAGACCGAGAAAGGAATTTAAAAACAGGCAACTGAGTTACCATACTTAATCACGATTTAGATAAAGGAGAGCATTTAAATATTATGCTTAGAATTGCTATTCAGTTCAGTAACTTAAGTATCCAAAAGAATTCATCAGACAACCGTTAAAATACATGCTACCATTATTCAGGAAAAAATCTATCACTTCTTATATAAATGATGTGATATGAAACTATTTATTTTTTTAAAAACTTAGGAGGGAATTTTTACTTATACTTCATGGTCATTTTTTTTTCATTTATATGAGACTGCCTTATTTGTGCCAAGGAATTTTAAAAAGGATAAAAGGTTTAAATCCTGACAAACACTGTGGTCCTTAAGGAAATCTGGCTATTTTCAGATTTGTCTGAAATAGTCCCAATTAGAATGTGGGTTCATTCCTTTACAGTGTCAACAGCACACACACACACATGCACATTAAGTGAGTACCATCAATATTATAAACAGCACGTCTTACAATATTTAGTCTATTATTTCCCACTCACAGACAGTTGAAGTTTAAGATTACATGCATCTACAGTTGGATAAAGTTTTTTGGGGGGTTGTGCCAGGTCTTAGTTGGGGCAGGATCTAGTTTCCCAACAAGGGATTGAGCCCCAGACCCCCGCACTGGGAGCACAGGGCCTTAGCCACTAGGCTACCAAGGAAGCCCCTAAGAATCTTTTAAAAGAACGAAAATGACCCGAGCTACTTACAAGCTGGCGTCGAGCAGTCCCTGGTGTTGTGATATAGTCTGTGGAAGTGTTTGCTGCACTCAGCTGAAAACGTGACTGGCCCTATCGGACGGGAAAAGAATGCTTATGGCACACATTGGTGTGTTTTCCAAGCAAATTCCCTAGCACTTTCTTCATGGTGATGATATCCCTGGCTTACATCTTCCCATGCCCTTAAAAGACCTTGCCTAAGAGCACGCCTTCCCCCCACCTAGACTCTGGAGGAGGCAATGAGGTGTGTCTGTAAAAAATCAATCAAAATTCACTTCACAGTGTCAACAACTCACATAAAAGAACCTTCAATTTAAGAAAAACTCTTCAGAATAATTAAGAGAGAAAAGCTCTAGATAGGAGGGAAAATATCTGCAGAGAGCAAATTAAGAGGACGTGAAGAATGAAAAAACAAGTATCTCTGGTTTCTACTTTATGCTCTTCAGTTTTGTATTTAACAGGAATGAAGTTTCTATGCAGGGACATTTATTCCACTTTCTACTTAGAGTGATTTGTGTCTTATAAGCGACAAGGACTACTGTAAAGTGGACAGTGTTGAGACTTCCCTTATCTTTCCCCACAAACCAAGATAGTCCACGCCAAAATTTATCCCTATGTCTGGAGTCTGCTTTTATGGAAGTGGTAGAAGGAGAGCCCAGAGTGCCGATAGAGAAAGTTGCTCAGTTGTGTACAACTCTTTGCGACCCCATGGACTGTAGCCTACCAGACTCCTCCGTCTGGGTTCTCCAGGCAAGAACACTGGAGTGGGTTGCCATTTCCTTCTCCAGTGGATCTTCCTGACCCAGGGATGGAACTCGTATCTCCTGCATTGGCAGGCAGGTTCTTCACCACTAGGAAAAGACTAGGAATGGAGTGAAGGTCGGGTTCACAGTTCACAATGATTAGGTGACTTGCTAGAACGTGGCACACAGGATAACTGTAATGATTCACCAAGTTGCACGAAGAACCCAGGAGTGTAGTGGGAGAGGAAGCCACAGGTACTGACCATGTGACAGTGGGCCGTCAGGAAGTCTGCTCTGCCCTGCAAGAAACACTTCCACTGTGTTGCTCGCCGGGCAACATGGCTAAACCCCTATTGTAGCAGGGAGAGCTCGTCACATGACTCCACCCGCTCATCCCTGGATGGCTGGGGCCACACACACTTTTGCCTAAATGGCCCGGGTCCTGTCCCAGATCACACCACGTGCTCAAAGGATTCCTTCTGACCAGAATGCTTCTCTGGTAAGGGAAAATTCTACCCATCCTTAAAGCCCAACTTTATGGTTGTGTCCCCGACAGCCGTCCTGGTAGTCTTTGGCAAAACCATCCACTTCCTGTGTCTCCCTAAACTCTGCTTACACTTCTATCACTCAAGCAGATCTGGTTTATTTCACATTAATACTGCTGCTGCTGCTAAGTCGCTTCAGTCGTGTCCGACTCTGTGCGACCCCAGAGACAGCAGCCCACCAGGCTCCCCCCTCCCTGGGATTCTCCAGGCAAGAACACTGGAAGTGGGTTGCCATTTCCTTCTCCAATGCATGAAAGTGAAAAATGAAAGTGAAGTCGCTCAGTCGTGTCCGACTAGTAGCAACCCCATGGACTGAAGCCTACCAGGCTCCTCTGTCCATGGGATTTTCCAGGCAAGAGTACAGGAGTGGGGTGCCATCGCCTTCTCTGTCACATTAATACTAGGTAATAGGATTTGTCCACCTTCCTGACCCAACTGTGAGCCTCTCACAGACATTTATCTTCAAATCCTCACTGCTTCATGAAGTAATCTGCATACATTCTTTTTATTTAATTGGATCACTGATAAAGTTCATGCTTACCTGTGAAATGCTTAATGAATTTGTCTTTTAAGTTCAAATCTCTTGGGAATATTTCTGAAAAGAAAAAAAGAAAAACTTTAAAATTTCTTGAATGTGTCTTCTTCATTAAAAATAACATTAGAACCACTAATTCAAAAGAATAATTTAGTAATTTTAAATATTTGAAAATAGTGATTTAAAATTTTAAATATTTTGTAATATTTAATAATGCAAAATATTGATTATATTTTTTAAAGTAAAAAAAAATTAAGTGAAATTTTAATACTTCGTTTAACCTGCTGCTGCTGCTGCTAAGTCGCCTCAGTCATGTCCAACTCTGTGCGACCCCACAGACAGCAGCCCAACAGGCTCCCCCGTCCCTGGGATTCTCCAGGCAAGAACACTGGAGTGGGTTGCCATTTCTTTCTCCAATGCATGAAAGTGAAAAGTGAAAGGGAAGTCGCTCAGTCGTGTCCGACTCTTAGCAACCCATGGACTGCAGCCCACCAGGCTCCTCTGCCCATGGGATTTTCCAGGCAAGAGTACTGGAGTGGGGTGCCATTGCCTTCTCTGTCGTTTAACCTGATAAGTCCATAATATAATCCTTTCAATATGTAATCAATGTTTCCCAGGGGGCACTGGTGGTAAAGAACCCATGCCAATGCAGGAGATGTAAGTAATGCCGGTTCAATCCCTGGGTCAGGAGGACCCTCTGGAGAAGGGAATGGCATCCCACCCCAGTGTTCTTGACTGGAGAATGCATGGACAGAGGAGCCTGGAGGGCTACAGTCCATGGGGTCAAGAAGAGTCATACATGACTGAAGTGACTCAGTACACATGCTCGAAAGAAGGTGGTCTATGTTTTTTATACTAAATTTTCAAAATCTGAGGTGTATTTATCACTCACAGCACATGTCAGTTTGGACCAGCCACCCTCCAAGTGCTCAGCAGTCATAGGTACCCAGTGGCTACCATGCTGGACAGTGCAATGACAGAATGTATCCTTCATTCCTCTGGTAGCTAATGACAATGGTATAAGAGATTCCATGTACAGATGGATTAAAAATAAAAAGATCCCTAGGTAATGCATGAAAATTATCCTGGAGCAACTTGAATAACCTCTCATCTCATTCATCCAATTTATGAAAATTTCTAGTTTTTATTTAACCAAAACAGTTACCATCTGCCACCCTCATCAATTTTAAGTTTACAATAATATATTTTTAAAGGAACAGATTTGCATATTATGTATATAATGTTGGCAAGCTTATCTCTTGTTCTTACTTCTTATTTAAAAATGAGCAGAGATCATGTGAAATAATAAAAAATCATAACACAGAGCAACTAGAAAATAACAAAAAAATGTGTTTTAGTGATTGCTTTTACCTGCATATAACTTAATATCTTACCAAAAAGATAATTTGCTCTGCCATGATCAATTCTATACAAAGCCATGTTAGTGGATCCTTAGTACCTTCTGAGCTGCTGAAGGGCATTACTGTGTGTTTCAATCTAGCATTTTTATGTACTTGAACTGAAATATTTGTTATATAGTTCCTTGAGTTACCATTTCCTTTAAAGAGATGACATGACTATTCTGCTAAGTCACTTCAGTCCTGTCCTATTCTTTGAGATGCTATGGACTGTACCCACCAGGCTCCTCTGTCCATGGGATTCTCCAGGCAAGAATATTAGAGTGGGTTGCCATGCCCTCCTCCAGGGGATCTACCTGACCCAGGGATCAAACCCCTGTCTCTTATGTCTCCAGCACTGGCAGACAGTTTCTTTACCACTAGTGCCCCCTGGGAAACCCCATGATTCTTCTCTTCCCCAATATATTGGGTTGGCCAAAAAGTTCATTTGGGGTTTCCCATACTATCCAATGGAAAATCCCAAATGAACTTTTTGGCCAACTCAATATAAAAACAATTATACTTTCGAAAATAAGAACTAGATTTATTACATCAGGACTGAGAGAATCACTGAGGGAAAATATAAGTATTTAAAATAATGCATATGTAGTAGTAGCTCAGTTCCATGGATCTCTGGGAGTTGGTAAGAAATACAGGATTTCAGGCCCAGATCTAAGAGTCACTTTAACGAGAACTCTTAGTAGAGTCATTTGCACGTTTGAGAGCTGTACTTTAGATCTTCCAAAAAAGACAAAAAACGTCTTGAATACTCAGCACTGAGTTCCTTCATAATCAATACGATTTAATATGATGAACTAATGCATTTGTCGTTTGTGCTTAGTAGAAGACAAGAGACAGAGTTCTTTCCAGTAGAATTCTGCCATCGTTGGGGGGAGGGGTTGTTGATGGTGTTTTGAATTTTTATCACTTCCTTACATTCAGGTACAAACAGATGCTCCAAGCTCATCCCAAGTCATCTTCTGTCCTGTGTTAGCATCAGTCATTTCTCCCAGGAGCCGCAGTTCCTCTTACAGAGCATGGTACCAGAACCAAAGTCTGGACACCAGGTGATATACTTGCTGTTACTGGGGCGTGGCTGCTCCCAGGCCCTCACAGCTGACAGACCAAGGACACATGTGTGTCATATGTGTGGGTGCCCTGATTTTTAGTACTTTGTCTCTTCAGTTGCTCAGTAGTGTCCCAATCTTTGTGATCCCATGGACTTCACCCCACCAGGCTTCCGTGTCCTTCACTATCTCCCGAAGTTTGCTCAAACTCATATCCATTGAATTGATGATGCCATCCAACCATCTCATCCTAATGTCTTTTTATATAGTGATTTTTAATATACCTAGTGTTTAAATTATTTAAAATTGTACCACAATACTTAATGGATGGATTCCTAGCTGAGCTATTTCAAATCCTAAAAGATGATGTTGTTAAAAGGCTCAATATGCCAGCAAATTTGGAAAACTCAGCAGTGGCCACAGGACTGGAAAAGGTCAGTTTTCATTCCAATCTCAAAGAACGGCAATGTCAAAGATATTCAAACTCATGCACAACTGCACTCATCTCACACCCTAGCAAAGTAATGTTCAAGATTCTCTAAGCCACGCTTCAACAGTATGTGAACCGAGAACTTCCAGATGTTCAAGCTGGATTTAGAAAAGGCAGAGGAACCAGAGATCAAATTGCCAACATCCACTGGATCATAGAAAAAGCAAGAAAATTTCAGAAAAACATCTACTTCTGTTTCATTGACTACAATCTTTGACTGTGTGGATCACAATAAATTGTGGAAAATTCTTCAAGAGATGGGAATACCAGACCACCTAACCTGCTTCCTGAGAAACCTGCATGCAGGTCAAGAAGCAGCAGTTAGAACTGGACACGGAACAACAGACTGGTTCCAAATTGGAAAAGGAGTAGGTCAAGGCTGTATATTGTCACCTTGCTTATTTACCTTATATGCAGAGTACATCATGCAAAAAGCTGGAAAGGATGAAGCCCAAGCTGGAATCAAGATTGCCAGGGCAAATATCAATAACCTCAGATATGCAGATAACACCACCCTTACAGCAGAAAGTGAGGAGGAACTAAAGAGCCTCTTGATGAAAGTGAAAGAAGAGAGTGAATAAGCTGGCTTAAAACTCAACATTCAAAAAACGAAGATCATGGTATCGGGTCCCATCACTTCATGGCAAACAGATGGGGAAACAACGGAAACAGTGATAGATTTTATTTCTGTGGGCTCCAAAATCACTGTGGATGGTGGCTGCAGCCATGAAATTAAAAGATGCTTGCTCCTTGGAAAAAAAGATATGACAAACCTAGACAGCATATTAAAAAGCAGGGACATTACTTTGCTGACAAAGGTCAATATAGTCAAATCTATGGTTTTTCCGGTAGTCATGTATGGATATGTAAGTTGGACCATAAAGAAAGCTGAGCGCCAAAGAATTGATGCTTTTGAACTGTGATGTTGGAGAAGACTCTTAAGAGTCCCTTGGACTGAAAGGAGATCAGACCAGTCCATCCTAAAGGAACTCAGTCCTGGGTGCTCATTGGAAGGGCTGATGCTGAAGCTGAAGCTGAAGCTCCAAGACTCTGGCCACTTGATGCGAAGAACTGACTCATTGGAAAAGACCTTGATCCTGGGAAAGACTGATGGCAGGAGAAGGGGACGACAGAGGATGAGATGGTTGGATGGCATCACCGACTCTATGGACATGAGTTTGAGTAAACTCCAGGAGTTGGTGATGGACAGGGAAGCCTGGCATGCTGCAGTCCATGGGGTCGAAGAGTCAGATATGACTGAGTGACTGAACTGAACTGAACTTGATAGAATACATTTTTGGAATGTACAGCATCTGTAATATTTCACTGATGATACTGCAAAGAATTTAGGATTCAGATTTGTTTTGTTTTAACAGGGAAATAGATGCAAAGACGTCACAGAGGAAGAGGGCCTGTGAGAGGAGGTGAATTCTGACAGTCAGAGGCAATAGAAGTGTGTTCCTGGGGCCGGCGGCAAGGCAGAGGCAGCAGCTGCCAGTCTGTGAGAAGCAGGACCAACCCATGCGACCTGAACCCTGTGAGAACCCCAGAAAGGAAGAGAGGGCAGGTCACAGGGGACTTAATGTCCTGCCATCAAGAGAAGTTAGGACTTCCCTGGAAAACCCAGAGAAACTGCTGCTCATCTGTGACAGGAGGAAATACTGGTGCTACAAAGAATATTCATTTGTAATTGTTCATAAATGGCCTTTACATACTTGCTGTAAGCCTCATGACAGCAAGGTTTTATACTAAAAAAAAAAAAAAAAAAAAAGCAGTAACACAAATCTGGTTCCATCAGTCTGGAGAAGAATGTACTGTCACCTCTTGAAAAGGCAAAGCCTTTCTATCAAAACTCTCAAAAAGCCCCTCTTATACTTCTGTTTCCCGTGTGCATGCATGCATGCGTGCATACTAAGTCGCTTCAGTCATGTCCGAATCTTATTCGACCCTATGGACTGTAGCCCGCCAGACTCCTCTGTCCATGGGGTTCTCCAGGCAAGAACACTGGAGTAGGTTGCCATGCCCTCCTCCAGGGGATCTTCCTGACCCAGGGATCAAACCTTTGTCTCTTATGTCTCCTGCATTGGATGGTGGGCTCTTTACCACTAGCGCCACCTGTTACACACTGCACACCAATTCCTTCCCTGTCCCAAGTTCCTCCAAACTCCCTCTAGTCCCACAACTGCCCACTTCTCAGCCAGCCAACCCTGTCTTTATTTCAGTAGAGGAGACCCCAGTGCTCCCCTTCTTCTGCAGAATTCTGGGCATGATGCTTTGCTCCATTCTGCTGATGTGATGGTGGAACAGTGGAGAAGCCAGGATGCAAGTAATGAAAGCACACCGGCTATTCTGAGGCCCCAGCAGGGGGCACTCTTGGCGCTAGGCAGATAGCCCAGCTTGAACCCGGGTGATTGATGGGCAGGACAAAACAAAGGCAGGACCAGACTGCAGAGACATTGGAGAGGACAAGTCTAACACGAGTTCCTTCAGCACAAGAACCAATCATGTTGGTTCGTTGTGTTCCCACACCCATCAGAGTACGTCCGGTGTGTGCTGAGCGGCTAAATGACAGCAAGACTGCCGCCCTGTGCTGCGACCTTTCAGCGGGGTACACCCCCCAGGGGCGCCTCTGCTCCCAGCCTAGGAGGGCATCTCCACGTGCGCACAGGCTCCAGAGACACCTCTGAGGAGCTTCCTCGTCCTCCCCAACCCCCCACATACCCCCTCACTCCCACACACCCCCCGCCTTCCTGCCCTGCGCGCCCTGCACCCCAGCGCCCGTCAGTCCTAGTCGGGCTTTTCGCGTCTCCTGCTCGTTCACCCGCCGTCCTCTCCACCTCGGTGTCCCCCGACGTTGGCTGCTACTTCTCCTTCCCCATCCACCCCTTCTACTTCATCACTCGTTGGGCAACTAAGCGGTCAGGATCCTGAGCGCCCAGGGCTGGTTCGAGAGCCGTGGGCAGCGTGGGGGCGGGCAGGAGGACTCAGCTAAGGATCCTCAACCAGCCCCCTCGCCAGCTCCGAGGGGCGCAGAAGAGCGTCGGGGCTCCAGACGCCGGTCATCTGACTTCATCCCCAAACTCGGAGAGACCGGCAAGAGGCCCTGCGAGGTGCTGACCTGTCCTCCGGCCTTTGCCGCCTCTGCCGCTGGGATGGAAAGGCAGGTCCTCGGGCTGTAAGCCCGCACCCACAAGGCTTCCCACACCGGGAAGGGGAGCTTCGGGCTGGTTCCTCTGCCAGATGGGTTTCTGGTCACTTAAGTCTTGGCTGCGGTACATCTAATAATCTCATGACCTCTTTCCCTGAGTGCCAGGTACCTGCAGCGACGCCTATTCTCCGCGGTGCACGGTCAGGCTGCCCCTGCCCAGCGCGGCTCGGAGCCGTCGGAGTCCCCCCGCCCCAGGCCTGGCGCGCGGGGATGCTCACCTGCGCTCCGAGAGGCCGCGGGGAGGGACGGCTTCGGCTCCTCGCCCGCGGCGTGCGCGCCCCTGAGGCCCCCGGGCCTCCCCTGCGTCCCTTGCGGGGCCAGGACGAGCGCCAGCAGGAGCAGCGCGGGCACCGGGGCGCCTGGCCTCGCCGGTAGCATAGGCGCGCGGGAGCGGCCGGAGAGCAGGCGGGTGTCGGGCGGAGGGTCCGCTCCCAGAGGACAGACGGCGGGCGACACCTGCGCGCCTCGAGGAGGGACGCGGGGCGCGGACGCAGGACGAGGACTCAGGGCTGCCGGCGGGAACAGGGCGAGTCCCGGAGCGCGGATGCTCACGGGTCCGCGCAGCCTCTCCGACGACCCAGCCTTGGCTCTGCGGGTGTCCAGGCTCCTCGCGCAAGGCTCACTCTGTCTACCGCCGCGTCCAGCCCACTGGGCTCGAGAGAACCGGCAACTTCCCCGTCTGGACCGCGGAGAGCAGCGCGGGAGCGGCGTGCGGCGGCAGAGACGCGGCTCCCAGGCTGGAAGGTGTGGGTCCCCGGGGCTTGAGCCCCGCCCCCAGCCCCGCCCCCAGCCCGGAGCCCCGCCCGCTCCCCGACCTGGGCCTGGTTTGGGAGGGGGTGGAGGACAGCGGCTCCTTCCCGCCCACCGCCTCCGCCCTCGGCCCCGCATGGTACCCCTTGCCGCCACCTAACCTTGCGCTCGGGAGCGCAGTCCGCCGGGGTGGTCTCCTTAAGACAAAGACCTCCTCTCCAGCCTCTGGTGGATGCCCACGAGAGAGAATGAAATTAAGTCCAGCGGTTATTAAAATAAAATGGGCATCTCTCATCAAAGCGCGCCGCGTGAATCATAGCGGTTCCAGACATTTCATTCGCCCTCTTTATTGCTTTATATTAAGTATGTTGAGAAGTTCTGAAATCTCTGGCTAATTGGTTGGTTGCTTATTGTCTCCTCAGATGCAAAGTGCACAACTGGCGGAGGGAAGACGGCAGGAGTAACGCTAAACAGTCCTACAAAGACATCTTGTCACTCTCAAGTCCCCAAAAGTAATCCCAACTTTTTCAAGTGGTTTTTCTAGACGTGGTGTTGCCAAAATGTCCGGAAAATCGCGAAAACAAAGCAAGCCTTACAAGAGCCTATAAAATCGTGGCTTTGAGTGAAACTCTTGGGAGCAAAGTGTGTTTTCCGCGGGGCTCCATCTCTGGATCGGGAAGATCCCCTGGAGGAGGAAAGGGCAACCCACTCCAGTATTCTTGCCTGGAAAATCCCATGGACTAATCCCATAGTCTGGTGGGCTACACTCCACAGGGTGGCAGAGATTTGAACACGACTGAGTGACTGAGCAGGCATGCACACACGTGCTCCAGGTGACAACTGATGCTTCCCGTCACTTTACTAGCAGAGAAGCACAAGAATCTGGTGTTTTCACAGCAAACACAGCAGCGAGAGAATCCACCGTGGGACACATGGCCAAGGGATCTTAGTGAAAAAAAACAGGATGTGGTCAGGCCCTGGTGAAGGGGAATAAACTCACAGCTCTACTCAAGGGAAATAAGACAGCAGTTCAGGGACGTTAACAGGTATCAATATTTCAAAAATTAATTTTAATCAGAAATACAAGTTGAGAATGACTGTGAAAACAGTGGGAAAACTACAGTGTGAAATGACGCTGGTGGAAGAAGAGACCCAGAACCAACAGTGAGACAGGGAACCCATCACCTATTTGTTGGTGAAAAATCACTCTCCAACCTTGTTCATCTTGCAGCTGAAAGTTTGTACCCTTTTTCCCAACCTGTCTCTATTTCCCACAGCCCCCAACCCCTGGCAACTACTTTTCTACTCCCTGTTTTATGTGTTTGGCTTTTTAAAAGATTCCACACGTAAGTGATATCATGCAATTTTATCTTTCTCTGCCTGGCTTATCTGACTTAGTGTAATGCCCTCCAGATCCATCTATGTTGTCACAAACGACAGGGCTTCCTGCTTTTTCATCTTCCTTATCCAGTCATCTGTTGTTGATGGACACTTAGCAGGCTCCAGATCTTGGCTATTGTGATTAATGCTGCAGTGAATATGGCAATGCAGACATCTCTGTGAGATACAGCTTCATTTCCTTTGGGTATATACCCAGAAGCGAGACTGCTGGGTCACATGGTAGTTCCGTTTTCCATGCTGGCTGCACTTATTTTGAACCAACTGTGAACCAACGGTGCACAAGGATTCCCTTTTCTTCATATCCTCACCGACAGCATTTATTGCCATTCTTCCCTGATAGCTCAGTTGGTAAAGAATCCACCTGCAATGCAGGAGACCCCAGTTCGATTCCTGGGTTGGGAAGATCCCCTGCAGAAGGGAAAGGCTACCCACTCCAGTATTCTATCCTAGATAATTCCATGAACTGTATAGTCCATTGGGTCACAAAGAGTCAGACACAACTGAGCAACTTTCACTCACTCTATTACAGCCATACTCACAGCTGTGAGATGATCTCTCACTGTGGTTGTGATGTTAAAATTTTCCCTGATGATCAAGAATGTTGAGCATCTTTTCATATATGTGCTGACCATTTGTATGTCTTCTTTGAAAAATGTCTATTCAGTTCCTATGCCCATTTTAAAATCAGGTTGTTTGGGGAGCAGGGAGCGTTGGTATTGAATCATGTGAATTTTTAATGCATTTTGGATATTAACCCCTTACCAGATATATATTTGCAAGTGTTTTCTCCCATTCAGTAGATTGCCTTTTCATTTGGGGGGTGGTTTCCTTTGCTGTGCAGAGCTTTTATATTTATGTAGTCCCATTTGCTTAATTTCCTATTTTGTTGCACTTCCTTTTGGTGTCAAATCTAAAAAATCATTGCAAAGACCAATGTCAAGAGATTTTTTGCTATGCTTTCTTTTAGGAGTTTTATGCTTCTAGATCTTACATTCACATCTTTAATCCATTCTGAATTGATTTTTGTGTATGGTGTGAGATGGTAATCTAATTTCATTCTTTTTGAACATGGCTGTCCAGTTTTCCCCACACTATTTATTGGAGAGAGCATCCTTTCCCTAGTGTATATTTTTTACTTCTTTACCATAAATTAACTGACCACATATTATTAATGACCCTTTATTTATAGGCTCTCTATTCTGTTTCATTGACTCGTGTGTCTGTTTTTATGTCAGCACACACTGTTCTGATGACTGTAGCTCTGTAATAAAGTTTTACATCACATCAGGAAATGTGATGCTTCCATTTTGTTTTCCTTTCTTTATATTGTTTTGGCTATTCATGCTCTCAAACATTTTTAAAAGATAGATTTCAAAAGGCACTAGTTGTCCAGTGGTTAGGACTCAGAGCTTTCACTGCCAAGGGCCCAGGTTCAATCTCTAGTTAGGGAAGTAAGATCCCACGTGCAAGCTATACACTATGACCACAATAAAAGAAAAAAGATTAAGTAAAAGGCACAATTGAAAAACTCGTTGCTACACTTTCCCAAAATGATCAATAATGTAAACTTAAAATCACCATCTCTATATGTATTTTGTACCTTCTTTTATAACAAGGGTGTTTTTCTGACCAAAGTGAATAGAAGTCCTACTTCAGATCAGCTGAGATTACTGATTCAGGGTTGTCTGTTAGAAATTCAGGACCTCAATTCAGTTTTGAATTCAGGGAACACAAAAATCTAGGAGAACTTCCAAGACAAAGCATGTCATGGAGTTTGTGGACCCAGTGAAGTGAAAGTCACTAAGTCATATCCAACTCTTTGCAATCCCATGGACTATACAGCCCATGGAATTCTCTAGACCAGAATACTGGAGTGGGTAGCCTATCCTTCTCCAGGAAATCTTCCCAACCCAGGAATCGAACCGGGGTCTCCTGCATTGCGGGCAGATTCTTTACCAGCTGAGCTTCTAGGGAAGCCTTATGGACCCAAGCCCCTTCCTATAGAAACAAAAGCTTTCAAGCTCATTTCTCTGTAGAACTAGGTGTATTACATTTCACACTCACCTTTCTCTTTTTAACTATAATCTCTTATACAACTCAATTTCTTTCATAGCTTTTTTCCTGCCTATATTAATTCTGTACACACACATACTTTAGACTTTAAGACTGTTACATAATATTTTACTGTCGGACTTGACCTAAACTTCATACAATACAAATACAGTTTGAATTGAGTAATAGACAACATATTCTTCAAATATGATAGAAGTATCCTCCTGCAATGCAGGAGACCCAGGTTTGATCCCTGGCTTGGGACAATCCCCTGGAGAAGGGAATGGCAATCCACTCTAGTATTCTTGCCTGGAAGATTCCTTGGACAGTGGAGCCTGGTGGGCTACAGTCCATGGGGTTGCAAAGAATCGGACACGACTGAGCGACTAACACATGCACACTTTTCTTTTTATCTACCAACCCTTCAGAGTTTTTGCTGTGACTCATGCAATTATATAGCAGGACAAGGGAGAGAAAAAGGAGAATATCAGTAAGGTGATTTATACCAAATGAATAAGTAAGAGGCATGTTTATGACTAAATATCCTACAACAAACTAGCTTTGTGACAACATGCAGTTTCTGTCAACCATTTCAGCAATGTTTATAATTAACAAGCTTTGGCATTAGTGAGTTACATTATGGACAAAGACACTACAGTAAAACAATGTACAACACAAAATCTTTCAGTTCAGTCGCTCAGTTGTGTCCGACTCTGCGACCCCATGGACTGCAGCATGCCAGGCTTCCCTGTCCATCACCAACTCCCGGAGTTTACTCACACTCATGTCCATTGAGTCGGTGATGCTATCCAACCATCTCACCCTCTGTCCTCCCCTTCTCCTCCCTCCTTATCTCTACACAAAATATCAGGAAAGTAAGACAAAGAATCCATAGCCTGTGATAAATGTGACAGCCAATCTCATTTACCATCACAGAGTCAGAATGAGCAGACAGGTAACACCAGGCTTTTTGTCCGTCTGCTGATTGGCAAGTATTCCATATTTCTTATTATCTTTGGAACAAAAAACAACTTACAGCCTAGCACATAGCACAGCAACAAAATAAAGGAAAGACGTATAGGTCTAGGGATATTGGAAAATTGCTTTCTCTCTGTGATTTCTCTCAGGTCTCTCTAAATATCTTGCCCATACATAACTTTATTTTTATTATTATTAATTTTTTGTTGCACTCACTCTCTGTTGCTCCACACAAGCCTTCTGCAAGGGCTACTCTTCCTTGCAGTGTGCGGGCTTCTCAATGCTGTGGCTTCCTAGTTGCAGAGCGCAGGTTCTTTGTGTGCGGGCTTCAGTAGCTGTGGCTCCCGGGCTCTGGAGCACAGGCTCAGTAGCTGCGGCACAGGCTTTGTTGCTCTGCAGCATGTGGGATCTTCCTGGACCAGAAATCAGACCATGTCTGATTGCAAGGTGTCCTGCATTGCAAGGTGGATTCTTAACCCCTGGACCCCCATGGAAGTCCCCATACATACCTTTAAAATCAAGGCAAGGCCAGAAGAGAATTATCCTGTACATTGGTACCACATGATTCTCCTGGGTGACACAGGCTTCCTGACTGCCTGCAAATGGTCTCCATCGAAGGAGGCAACAGAGTGGACCTCACAAGATGTTGCTCTGAGGACATACAAACACATGTGACCGTGCTGTCCTAAGTAGCCACCACTCTGAACACATGGGGCTCTTTAAAGACGTTACTAAATGATGCCAGAATTATGAAAAGCTTAATTTGTGTGCCTCCTCTCACAAGTGTTTAGTCTGAGGCACCTTTATGTCACTTTTATGATTCTGAATCAGCTAAGTGGCATACTTAAATAAAGTGGGAGGACAAAGACAGTACTTATAATTCTCTAGCAAGGGCATCATCATGAGCTCTGTTCATACTTTTGAGCTGAGATACATAGATACAAAGACACAGAAACCAATTGCAATGCTCTTAGGCGAAAGTTAGAAGCATTACAAACTCTGAAAGTGTTTATGTCCTGTGCTGCATGCACATAAACCATCCAAGTGATTGAGAATAATTCAAACCAAGTAAAAGGTTGGAATTTGAAAGCATTTAATAAACTTTTATAACGTGCAATGTCACACAGAGCAAAATGAATTATAAGACAGCGCTCTGATCTTGAAGGAGAAGCAACATAGTATCTGTTAGACTGGACTTGAAGCAATAAACATTAGTCACAGGTCATGCATGGTACCAGCAGGGAGTAGCTGCAGTTAACTCAAGTAAAACTTCCTTGGTGGAACAGTGGATAAGACTCCACCTGCCAATGCGGGAACACAGGTCTGATCCCTGATCTGGGAAGATCCCACATACCTCAGAGCAGCTAAGCCCCGCGGGCCGCAACTACTGAGCCTGTTTCTAGGGCCCAGAGTGACCATTACCGCGCCTACACACTGTAGGCTCAGTCCACACACTGTAGGCTCAGCCCACATGCCCTAGGGCCCATAATCTGCAATTAGAGTAGCTTGCACACTGCAGCAAAGAGCAGCCCCCACGTGCCACAACTAGAGAAACCCCATGCAGCAACAAAGACCCAGTGCGACCAAAAATAAAATAAATAAATAAAATTTTTTTAACTGTTAAGAGCTTAAATAAAAAGAAGAAGAAGTAGTAGACTATAAGATAGAGTCTAACGTGGCATTTCTAGGAAATGGGCTCCCCAGGGAATCTACCTGGATGCATACCCCACCTCTACACTTCATAGGCGTGTGACTTTTAGGGTACCTCACTCTCCCCAAGCCTCTGGTCCCTCCCTGCATATCAGGAATAACCCACTTACACACTCACCCACCCACAATTAAGCTCGACTTAATTTTAGTCTCCTTTAAAATAAATACAAATCTAGAAATCCCAGGATGGTCAGAGGCCAGCTGCTATGTGATCCTGTAGTTCAGCAAGAACAATTTTCAGTCCTCTGCTGGCGATGTGAACAATGTTTTCATTTCTTTGGATGAGACTCATCTCCTTTTGAGGAAGTGGCCATAGCAGGCTCTTGCCTGCAAATAGTGTCTGCTGGGCTTCCCAGGTGGCTCAGACAGTAAAGAATCTGCCTGCAATGTGGGAGACCCAGGTTCAATCCCTGGGCCTGGAAGATCCCCTGGAGAAGGAAATGGCAACCCACTCCAGTATTCTTGCCTGGGAAATCCCATGGACGGGAAGCCTGGTGGGCTACAGTCAATGGGGTCACAAAAGGTTGGACACAACTGAGCGACTGACATTTTAGAGAAGGGAGAGGTTGGTTCTTCTCCTTAAGATTCCTCAATTAACTCTCAAACCTGTTTATTAGGAATGCCACTGACATGTGAGGCTGACGGCTGTCTTGGGCACACTGGACCTGGGAGCCCCTCTTCAGACCCCGTGTAAAGCTTCCTCTGTGCGTGTCACTTCTGTGTGGACCACCTACCACCACCCTCTCAGCCAGTGACAAGCTAAATTCAGTTCAGTCAGTTCAGTTCAGTCGCTCAGTCATGTCCAACTCTTTGCGACCCCATGAATCGCAGCACGCCAGGCCTTCCTGTCCATCACCAACTCCCGGAGTTCACTCAGACTCACGTCCATCAAGTCAGTAATGCCATCCAGCCATCTCATCCTCTGTCGTCCCCTTCTCCTCCTGCCCCCAATCCTTCCCAGCATCAGAGTCTTTTCCAATAAGTCAACTCTTCGCATGAGGTGGCCAAAGTATTAGAGTTTCAGCTTTAGCATCAGTCCTTCCAAAGAACACCAAGATCTCCTTCAGAATGGACTGGTTGGATCTCCTTGCAGTCCAAGGGACTCTCAAGAGTCTTCTCCAACACCACAGTTCAAAAGCATCAATTCTTCGGTGCTCAGCTTTCTTCACAGTCCAACTCACATCCATACACGACCACTGGAAAAACCATAGCCTTGACTAGATGGACCTTTGTTGGCAAAGTAATGTCTCTGCTTTTGAATATGCTATCTAGGTTGGTCATAACTTTCCTTCCAAGGAGTAAGCGTCTTTTAATTTCATGGCTGCAATCACCATCTGCAGTGATTTTGGAGCCCAAAAAATAAAGTCTGACACTGTTTCCACTGTTTCCCCATCTATTTCCCATGAAGTGATGGGACCAGACGCCATGATCTTCGTTTTCTGAATGCTGCACTTTAAGCCAACTTTTTCACTCTCCTCTTTCACTTTCATCGAGGCTTTTGAGTTCCTCTTTACTTTCTGCCATAAGGGTGGTGTCATCTGCATATCTGAGGTTATTGATATTTCTCCTGGCAATCTTGATTCCAGCTTGTGCTTCTTCCAGCCCAGTGTTTCTCATGATGTACTCTTCATAGAAGTTAAATAAGCAGCCAAGCTAAATTAGTCCCTTCCAATTCTCCTCCTGGGACCTCAGGTTGCACTGAAACAGGTAAGCAGTCAGCTGTCTTGCATATATTATCTCTTAAACCATGTCTTCAATTTTTCCAGCCTGAAGACGGGGCATTTACTTTTCACTCCGCTGGTTACTCGGAATGGAGCTCAATACATATTTGGGGGTGGGCTGATTGGAGCAAGTGAGAGAGATCAACAGGATTCCTCCCAGCCTGTTTCTGTGCAGGACGAGGTTAGAATGGGCAGCTTATTCACCATTAGGTGGCAGTGGTGACTTAATTTCTGGACAGATGATTAGACCAGAAAGGCAATAAATTGCCAAAAATGCCTGATTTCACTTTTCATCCCTTTATTGTGTTTTCCTTCAGCCTCCAGGGCCCTCCCCGGCTCTCTGAGCTTTCTCTGCTGCTTTCACAACAGTTTTAGTTGAAGGAGCTCCCTCAGCTAGAATTCTCTGTCTCCACTCTTCCAACTGTGGGGTATCTCCGAAATCACGCCCATCAGGGCTTCCCTGGTGGCTGAGATGGTAAAGAACCTGCCTGCAATGCGGGAGACTGGGTTCTGTCCCTGGGTTGGGAAGAACCCCTGGAGAAGGGAATGGCAACCCACTCCAGTATTCTTGCCTGGGAAATCCCGTGGACAGAGCAGCCTGGTGGGCTACAGTCCATAGAGTCACAAAGAGTCAAACACAGCTGAGCGACTAACACGTCACACTTTCACATTTATGGAGGCCATAAACTGGAAGAGTTCTCTGAAATCAAGATACAGGGGAGCAATTTTATTTCAACCAAAAGAATTCATATAAATTCTCTTTGTTATTACAAGTCATAAACAAACTCATTGATTGTCATCCTTAGCAATGAAGGAGATTCATTCTTGTTACTTGAGCCTCCTGAAGAAAATACTACCCTCTATTTAAATTAAAATGCTTAAAAATGACAAGAACAATGAGGGAAATGACTTTTACTGCCTCAAAGGACTATCAATTTACTTGCTGTTTCTAGTTTTATTTCGCAGCAGAAAGAATACTTATTTACCTTAAAAAAACTAAAAAATATTATTTGTGGTATATAGATAGAAATATTATTTATGGCTTTAAATAAACCATTCATGGGATGGTTTATCTCTTATGAATGGACTCAGTGCCACCCGTTAAATTAATGAATGTTTTCTGAGTGAGGTTGATGGTTGGGCTGAGAACACGGTTAGGGGGAAAATCTCCAGCCCTCCGGGGATGCTGTGCTCGTTAAACCTACTGTAAAAGTTTGTTTAAAGTTCCGTCTTCTGTCTTCTTAAGCAGTCTTAACTATAAAACCAATCCAAACCCTTTAAGGAAAAAAGGGACCTTATGTATCTGCTAACCTCCATGTAAATCTCACGAGGGTGATTAATATGATTACTTAAACCCAACTGTCCCAAAAGGGGGTTTTTGACAGTTTTATGAGGGAATTAGCTACTCTCCATTTTACGGCCGGTCTTGTCCTCCCAGCTGCTTGGTGTCTTTCTGGGGTGTCTGCGGGCTGGTCCTTCCCTCCCAGCCCGGGGCCAGAAGCTGACCTGCAAGTCCCCCACAGAGGACATCTTCACCCCAGCCTCGTCTCCTTCACAGGTAAATCCCATGGTCATGCCATGGACATCTTACCTGAGAAGAACGTCCTTCTCTGCTCTGCTTCTCATCTGCAATTCTCTGGGGAGATTAAAGATGTATGGAGTGAGGATAGTGTTCCTGTCCCTTGAGCCATGTCGTTGCTGAGCAGCCTTATTCCTTCCATCGCCCTGGACAGGTGTTCCTGCATCTCTCGCCCTGCCCAGAAACCTCAGCACTGAGGGTTGAGACATTCATTCCTCTGATCTGTTCAGACATCACTTTCAGAGTAAAGATTTACACACTTTCAGCTCTGTCCTGAGTGGCAGTAACTTTTTCCCTCTCTGGAGCAATCCAAACATCAAGTGGATAGCCCTAGGAAATTCGTATACACTACTAACCTGAAGCAATGTTTCAGGTTTTCATAATGATGGCTATGGCAGCCTCTGATAGCTTATGATTTTATACAACTCTATGGATGCTTTTGAACTGTGGTGTTTGAGAAGACTCTTGAGAGTGCCTTGGACTACAAGGAGATCAGATCAGTCAACCCTAAAGGAAATCAACCCTGAATATTCACTGGAGGGACTGTTGCTGAAGCTGAAGCTCCAATACTTTGGCCCCCTGATGTGAAAAGCGGACTCATTGGAAAAGACCCTGATGCTGGGAAAGATTGAGGACAGGAGGAGAAGGGGGCGACAGAGGATGAGATGGTTGGATGGCATCACCGACTCCATGGACATGAATTTGTACACATTTCGGGAGATAGTGAAGGATGGAGGAGACTGGCCTGCTACAATCCATGAGGTCACAAAGAGTTGGAAATGACTGAGCCACTGAACAACAACGTTGATGATTAATAATAGGCTTGAATTTTAGAACACTGAAGGCACGCAAATGTTTGAATTTATGCTTTGTATCCAAATCACAATGGAAAAACTCATATGCCATTCAAAGAAATCATCTATTAAATTTTGACTTTCCGAGGAAGTTGCCTGCTAATGAAGAGAATAGATTTTAAGTCATTCACTGCAGGAAGAACTCCGTCAAATATCTATTGCATGAATAAAATCTGAAGAGTTGAAAAAATTACATGTTTGTATTATATTTTTCATACATTATTCCTCAGCTTAAAGAGATTTGAATTTAGATGTAGGATAAAGAGACTTGCTGCACTCTGCATGTAAATAGTAGCCAAATTCAAAGATACAAGGTTAATTTCATATGCTGTTTTGGTGCCCTAATTATTAAAGCAATTGCCACCTTTGTAACCGGTACTCATCGATATCAAGCAGACGAGAGAAAACAACATCGTATATTTGGTTACCCATCATGGAAACACCACACTCACTTTGGCAAGATGGTGATTGTTGTTTTCAGTGGGACCATCCCTGACAATTCTGAGATTGTGCCTAGTCTCACCTTCTGCCACTAGGAAACACGTCCAGGCATATTTTACAGGAGCAGATGGTCAGTAATAATATTCGTTTCCTAAGTGTGTCACTCAAAATCTAAATGTCCTTTCACTTATCTGTGTCCTTATTGTACTATTAGAGGAGTTTAGACTGCTCAGTTAGGAGTAGGGTTAGGGTTTGGGTGTGAAATCACCATCACTGAAGGCACCGGCAGCAATTGTTTCCATCGCTTTTTATTTTTTCTGACATCGGCAGCAATTTGTGTTGAGGCCTCTTTGTACCTCCAGATTAACATACCTCAAAATGTTAATAATGTTAATAAGGCCTTTTTTTGTAAGTTTATCCTCAGGCTTTTAGGAGAAATTAGAATTTTTAAAAAAAACGCCAGTCTTGGAACAACTAAATATAATCTTGTATGAAAATATCATTCAACTGTGATGTTATCCTTGTACACTAGATGTCTAGCCATTATTTCTACTACCAGTACAACCAAGCCCATGCGCTACAGCTACAGAAGCCCGCGCACCCTGGGACTTGTGCTCCAAAACAAGAAAGCACCCCACTCACTGAAACTACAGGAAAGCCCTCGCAGCAACAGAGACCCAGCACAGCCAGAAATAAATAGTGAATAAAAATAATAAATAAAATTACTTTAAAAAAGAACTTTAGTCTTAAACATATGGTAATTTAAAAATTGCTCATGAACAACACAGGACATGTAGAAAACAGATGTTCCTTGGATGCGTTCAGTGTTAGCCTTGCACACACACAGCCTGCTTTGGCCACAGAAGGTAAGCACAGGCATCTGTGATGTTTAAACTCAGGGACCCCTTTCTGGAGGTGTGGCCCATAGCCACAGTGAGCTGGACCATAGGAAAAGTGAAAGAAAGTGAAGTCACTCAGTTGTATCTGACTCTTTGGAGACCCCATAGACTGTAGCCCACCAGGCTCCTCCATCCATGGAATTCTCCAGGCAAGAATACTGGAGTGGGTTGCCATTTCTTCTCCAGGGGAGCTTCCCAACCCAGGGATCGAATCCAGGTCTCCTGCATTGCAGGCAGACGCTTTACCATCTGAGCCACCAGGGAAGTCCTGGACAATAGGGGCGGTCTGCAAACCACCTCTGCCTTCCAGGCCTCCTTCCTCAGGGAGGTGGCAGCCAGTGAGCGCACCGAGACAAGCTGACTTTGGAAGAAGACACCAAGGACTAAATTTCCAAGGACAGAGCAAACAGGGCAGCCTGGGCGGAGTCACCCAGGACATTTACTACAGTGCCTGACACCCGGGAAAGTCAGTCACAGGAGCTCAGCACACAGGCCTGTAATGGCTGTTCCTGTAAGTTCAGAACATTGGCTGCTTCAAAAAGGATAGTTTCCCTAAACTCCTCAAGGGCTCTGCCCAAACAACTGGTCCTGGACAGATTAACCCAAGTCTGAGAAGGGAATTCCCTGACAGTCCTGTGGTTGGGATGCCATGCTTTCACTCACGGGAAGTGGGTTCGATTCCTGGTTGGGAAACTAAGATTCCTCGTGCCATATGATGTGGCCAAAAAAAAAAAAAAAGAAAAGAAAGAAATCCAAGTTTGACAAGATTGACCCAATACTGCTGAATTTATTAAGGTAGTTGATTATACTTTTTTTAATATAAAGAAGGCTGAGCACCAAAGAATTGATGCTTTCAAACTGTGGTGTTGGAGAAGACTCTTGAGAGTCCCTTGGATAGCAAGGAGATCAAACCAGTCAATCCTAAAGAAAAATCTACCCTGAATATATTCATTGGAAGGAGTGATGCTGAAGTTCCAATACTTTGGCTACCTGATGCAAAGAGCCGACTCATTGTAAGAGACCCTGACGCTGGGAAAGATTGAGGGCAGGAGGAGAAAGGGGTGACAAATGATGAGATGATTGGATGGCATCACCGACTCAATGGACATGAGTTTGAGCAAACTCTGGAAAATAGTAAAGGACAGAGAAGCCTAGTGTGCTTCAGTCCATGAGGTCACAAAGGGTCAGACATGACTGAGTGACTGAATAACAATAGTTACACTTTTTGCTCTCCAAATTCAGGCTCAGAGCCCTGAAAGTTCCCACAAGCATCCGTATGTGGTATAACTAGCATGTTCATGAAGTAGGTAGCTCTAAAACACTAAACGGAAACACACAGCATAGAAGAAGGAGACAAGAAAAAAAATGGTAGGTGAAGGGCAGGCTTGGATCCATCTATAACAAAGAATGATCATCAAAGGTTTCAAAGTCACAAACAGAAATAAAACTAAACATTGTGATAGAACAATTTCAATGCTTCTGAAAAGCTGAATTCTCTTGGAAGACAAATTAAAATCCACCAAGACGTGGGTGGAATTAAACTATTAAGTAGGTGGAATTAAACTATTAAGGCAACTGGTAGAGGCCGTCTATGGGATCGCAGAGTCGGACACGACTGAAGCAACTTAGCAGCAGCTGCAGCAGAGGAAACAATCTGTAATTTAGGCCACAGAGAACATTTTCGGGCTTCCCAGGTAGCACTAGTGATAAACAGTGATAAACAGCCTGCCTGCCAATGCAGGCACATAATGAGATGTGGGTTCAATCCCTGACTTGGGAAGCTCCCCTGGAGAAGGGAATGGCTACCCACTCCAGTATTCTTGCCTCAAAAATCCCATGGAGAGAGAAGCCTGGTGGGCTATTGTGCAAAGGGCTGTAAAGAGTTGGACATGAATGAAGCAGCTTAGCACACACACGGACAGTTTTAGTTTCGCCCTTCTCATTTGATATCGTCTTTGCAAAACTTAAAAAATAAAACAGGTTCCGGTTTGTTTAGAAAATTTCTTGGCATCTGTTGTAGTAATTGAGCTCAGTCATGTGATGATCTCAGAAACTTTCTTATTAATTTGTAATTATTTTAAATTGTATAAAGTAGTAAGCCTTCATCACAGTTGTAGAAATAATATTTCTTTGTGAGCTGTTGGCCATTTTATTTTGGTTATTCCAGTCACTGAAGAGACTTTTTCATTAGCACAGACAAGTTTATCTTTTTCTCTTCCTTTTATAATTTCTTTTTTGTAAGATTAGAAAGTCTCCCCCTTCCGGGTGGTGACAAACATTTAACTGTATCACTGAGCTTGTATTTAAATGGCATTTACATTTTCTATTGGAGAAGGAAATGGCAACCCACTCCAGTATTCTTGCCTGGAGAATCCCGTGGACAGAGGAGCCTGGTGGGCTGCTGTCCATAGGGTCACACAGAGTCGGACACGACTGAAGCAACTGAACACGTATGCATGCCCTGGAGGAGGAAACGGCAACCACTCCAGTGTTCTTGCCTGGAGAATCCCAGGGACAGAGGAGCCCGGTGGGCTGCCGTCTATGGGGTCACACAGAGTTGGACACGACTGAAGTGACTTAGCAGCAGCACATTTTCTATCCTCAGTTCATCTAGATGTTATTTTGGGTGAGAAACTAGGTTGATTTTTTTTTTTTTCAAGCAAGGTAGCTCTCTCCTCTGACTACATGTATAAAGTGTGTTGGTTTGGCTAAACTGGCCTAGTTCCTCTGATGCTTTAGAAAGATCTGGAATTTCGCTTGTCCCTGGGGTGCGTTGCGGGCTTGGGTGATGGGTTTAGCTGAGGGCAGGGAGAGATGATGGAGGTCTTGTCCAGGGTTAAGGCAGGAGATGCCAGCAAGGGGCATTTTGTGGGCTTCCACCAGTGCTACCAGGCACCCAGACAGTGACCAAGGAGGCCCCTCAATGCGGGGAGGGAGCTGCTTTAAAAACGCAAATTAAACCACCCCAACTTCTTGTCCTTTCTCCATCAACAAAGATATGGATCTGGCATTCTCTTTCATGCACACTCCTCCTAGGCTACACACTATATCATTTAATTTAAGTTTCAAAATTGGACAGGTCATCTGTCCTGAGCCGTTTTTCTGGCATATTGTTAACCACGGGCTGCACATGCTTTAAAGTGCCAGCAATAAGAAAGCAGAGCCTTCCAATTTTCTTGCTTTGAGTTCCCCTCTTCAAGCATGTTTCGGAGAAGGCAATGGTACCCCACTCCAGTACTCTTGCCTGGGAAATCCCATGGACGGAGGAGCCTGGTAGGCTACAGTCCATGGGGTCACTAAGAGTTGGACACGACTGAGCGACTTCCCTTTCACTTTTCACTTTCATGCATTGGAGAAGGAAATGGCAACCCACTCCAGTGTTCTTGCCTGGAGAATCTCAGGGACAGAGGAGCCTGGGACACGATTGAAGCGACTTAGCAGCAGCAGCTTCAAGCATGTTTATCTTGTAAGAAGACAGGGACCAAGAGTTCTGTTGCCTAAAACTGCATCAGACTTCATACCAAAGGCCAACAGGCACATGAAAAGATGTTCTACGTCGCTAATAAATAACAAAATGTGAATCAAAACTACAATAAAGTATCAGTTTGCACCAGTCAGAATGGCCATCATCCAGAAGTCTAAAGACAGTAAATGATGGAGAGGGTGTAGGATAAAGGGAACCCTTCTACACTGTAGGTGGGAATGTAAACACATGGGAAGGTAAACCAATGTAGGTGGTACAACCACAGTGGAGAATAGTATAGAGGCTCCTTAAAAACTAAAAATACAGTTACCACAGGAGCCAGCAATCCCACTGCAGGTCATATATCCAGAGATACATGGTCATCCCGTCCCTTTTAAATAAAGCAATGTGTATATTTTAATTTGGTCATACTTGAACTTCATTTAAATCGAATCATTCATATGTAATCTTTTATATCTGTCATTTTAATTCATTGTTATTTCTACGATATTTCTTTATGTTATGTGTACCAACAGCTCATTCTTTTAAGGTGCTACATAATATTCTACTGTGGGCTTCCTGGGTAATTCAGCTGATAAAGAATCTGCCTGCAATGCAGGAGACCCTGGTTCAATTTCTGGGTCAGGAAGTTCCCCTGGAGAAGGGATAGGCTACCCAATGCAGTATTCTTAAGCTTCCATGGGGCTCAGACAGTAAAGAATCCACTTGCAATGAGAGAGACCTGGGTTCAATCTCCAGGTTGAGAAAATCCCCTGGAGGAGGGCATGGCAACCCACTCCAGTACTGTTGCCTGGAGAATCCCCTGGGACAGAGGACCCTGGCGGGCACATACCACTGTGTGAATATACCATGATTGATTTATCCATTTCTTACTGAAAAACGGATAAATGTTGAAAAATGTTAAATGGAAAAAACATTTTGTTTCCAGGTTTTATCTATTTACATTATTTTGTGCATCTTTGAATAAACATACACACTCATTATTCTTGGATAAATCCTAAGGGTGAGATTGGGCTTCCCTGGTGGCTCAGACAGTAGTTATCAGCCTGCCAATGCAGGAGACCCAGGTTCGATCCCTCAGTTGCGAAGATCCCAGGAGTAGGAAATGGCAACCCACTTCAGTATTCTTGCCTGGGAAATCCCATGGACAGAGGAGCCTGGTGGGCTACAGTCCACGGGGTTTCAGAGACAGACATGACTGAGCGACTAACACACACAAGGGTGAGATTGCCATGCCAGTAAGGAAGAGTGTACTTTCAAAGGATCCTGCCATGTTTTCAAACCCCTTCCCCACTTCTCCCCTCAACAAGGTTGTTGCTGTTGTTCAGTTGTGACCCCACGGACTGAAGCATACCAGGACTCCCTGTCCTTTACTCCTGGAGCTTGCTCAGACTCTTATCCATTGAGTTAGTGATGCCCTCCAACCATCTTGTCCTCTGTCGTCCCCTTCTCCTCCTGCCTTTAATCTTTCCCAGCATCAGGGTCTTTTCCAATGAGTTGGCTCTTCTTTTCAAATCAGGTGGCCAAAGTATTGGAACTTCAGCTTCAGCATCAGTCCTTCCAGTGAATATTCAGGACTGATTTCCTTTAGGACTGACTGGTTTGATTTCCTTGAAGTCCAAGGGACTCTCAAGAGTCTTCTTCAACACCCACCACAGTTCAAAAAGCACCAATTCTTCAGCGCTCAGCTTTCTTTATGGTCCAGCTCTCACACTGATACATGACTACTGGAAAAACCATAGATTAGATTAGATGAATATTTTTCCACAAAGTAATGTCTCCCCTTTTTAATATGCTGTCTAGGTGGGTCATAACTTTTCTTTCAAGGAGCAAGCATCTTTTAATCTCATGGCTGCAGTCACCATTTGCAGTGATTTTGGAGCCCAAGAAAACAAATTATCTCACTGTTTCCATTGTTTCCCCATCTGTTTGCCACGAAGTGATGGGACCGGCTGCCATGATCTTTGTTGTTTGAATGTTGAGTTTTACTTTCACTTTCATCAAGATCTTTAGTTCCTGCCATAAGAGTGGTATCATCTGTGTATCTGAGGTTATCGATATTTCTCTTGGCAATCTTGATCCCAGCTTGTGCTTCATCCAGCCCAACATTTCACATGATGCACTCTGCATAGAAATTAAATAAGCAGGGTGACAATATACAGCTTTGACATACTCCTTTCCCAATTTGGAACCAGTTCATTGTTCCATGTCCAGTTCTAACTGTTGCTTCTTGACCTGCACACAAGTTTCTCAGGAGGCAGGTAAGGTGGTCTGGTATTCCCATCTCTTGAAGAATTTTCCACAGTTTATTGTGATCCACACAGTCAAAGGCTTGGTGTAATCAATAAAGCAGAAGTAGATGTTTTTCTGGAGCTCTCTTGCTTTTTCTATGATCCAACAGATGCTGGCAATTTGATCTCTGGTTCCTCTGCCTTTTCTAAAACCAGCTTGAACATCTGGAACTTCACGGTTCATGTGTTGCTGAAGCCTAGCTTGGAGAATTTTGAGCGTTATTTTGCTAGCGTGTGAGATGAGTGCAATTGTGTGGTAGTTTGAACATTTTTTTGGCATTGCTTTTCTTGGGATTGGAATGAAAACTGACCTTTTCCTGTCCTGTGGCCACTGCTGAGTTTCCCAGATTTGCTGGCATATTGAGTGCAGCACTTTAACAGCATCATCTTTTAGGATTTGAAACAGCTCAGGTGGAATTCCATCACCTCCACTAGCTTTGTTCATAGTGATGCTTACTAAGGCCCACTTGACTTTGGATTCTAGGATGTCTGGCGTTAGTGAGTGATCACACCATCATGGTTATCTGGGTCATTAAGATTTTTTTGTATAGCTCTTCTGTGTATTCTTGCTACCTCTTCTTAATATCTTCTGCTTCTGTTAGGCTCATACCATTTCTGTCCTTTATTGTGCCCATCTTTGCATGAAATGTTCCCTTGGTATCTCTAATTTTCTTGAAGAGATCACTAGTCTTCCCCATTCTATTGTTTTCCATCTATTTCTTGCATTACTGGCAAGATGGTGGAGTAGAAGGTTATGCATTCATCTTCTCCTGTGAGAACTCCAAAATTACAACTCGCTGCTAAACAACCATCAACAGGATAATGTTGGATCCCACCAAAAAAAGATACCTGACATCCAAGGCTGAAGGAGAAGCCCCAGCAAGACAGTAGAAGGGGCAAAATCACATTTAGAATCAAAACCCAGACCCGCCAGAGATGCTTGGAAGACTCAAACAAAACCTTGTGCACACCAGGACACAGAGACCACACAGAGACTGAGTCAGACCTGTGTTTGAGTCTCTTATGGAGGTACAGGTCAGCAGTGGCCTGCCGCAGGGGCAGGGGCTCTGGGTGAAGCTATCTGGCCACATAGCCTGTGGCATAAGCCCTCTTGGAGGTTGCCATTAACCCCACCATAGCGCTGCCGAGCAGATGACCCAGAAATTGCAGAACAATTATACTAAAGAAATTCTTGCACTGTTAAGAAGTTCTAGAACCCATAACAAATTTCCCAACCTGGGAATCTAGCAAAAGGACTGTGAACTCCAAGAGAATTTGACTTTGGAGAACAATGGGATTACAGAACTTATATAGGACTGGGGAAACAGACTCTTAAAGGGCACAAACGAAAACTTGTGCGCACCAGGACCCAAGAGAAAGGAGCAGTGACCCCAAAAGAGACTGACCCAAACTTGCCTGTGAATGTCCAGGAGTCTCCAGTGAAGCCGTGGGTCGGTGGTGGCCTGCTGCTGGGTCAGGAGCACTGAGTGTGGCAGTGCATGCAGGGGAGCTTTTGAAGGAGGCCACCATTATTTTCATTACTTCCACCATAGTTTGGTCTCAGATCAAACAACAGGGAGGGAATAGGCTCCACCCATCAACAGAAAATTGGACTAAAGATTTACTGAGCATGGCCCCGTCCATCAAAACAAGACCTGGGTTCCCCCACAGTCAGTCTGTCCCATCAGGAAGCTTCCATAAGCCTCTTATCCTTCTCCATCAGAGGGCAGACAGACTGAAAACCACAATCACAGAAAACTAACCAATCTGATCACATGGACCACAGGCTTGTCTAACTCAGTGAAACTATGAGCCATGCTGTGTAAGGCCACCCAAGACAGACGAGTCATGGTGGAGAGTTCTGAAAAAACATGGAGAAGGGAATGGCAAACCACTTCAGTATTCTTGCCTTGAGAACCCCATGAACAGTATGAAAAGGCAAAAAGATATGACACTGAAAGGTGAACTCCCCCAGCCAGTAGATGCCCAATATGCTACTGGAGAAAAGTGGAGAAATAACTCCAGAATGAAGAGGTGGAGCCAAAGTGAAAACAGTGCCCAGTTGTGGATGTGACGGGTGATGGAAGTAAAGTCAGATGTTGTAAATAGCAATATTGTATAGGAACCCAGAATGTTAAGTCCATGAATCAAGGTAAACTAGAAGTGGTCAAACAAGAGACGGCAAGAGTGAACATCGACATTTTAGGAATCAGTGAACTAAAATGGACTGGAATGGGTGGATTTAATTCAGATGACAATTATATCTACTACTGTGGGCAAGCATCCCTTAAAAGAAATGGAGTAGCCCTCATAGTCAAAAAAGAGTCTGAAATGCAATCTTGGTGCAATCTTAAAAATGACAGAATGATCTCTGTTCATTTCCAAGGCAAACCATTCAATATCACAGTAATCCAAGTCTATGCCCCAACCAGTAACGCTGAAGAAGCTGAAGTTGAACAGTTCTATGAAGACCTACAAGACCTTCTAGAACTAACACCCCCCTCCAAAGATGTCCTTTTCATTAAAGGGGGCTGAATGCAAAAGTAGGAAGTCAAGAGATACAGTAACAAGCAACTTTGGCATTGGAGTACAAAATGAAGCAGGGCAAAGATTAACAGAGTTTTGCCTAGAGAAATGCACTGGTCATACCAAATACCCTCTTCCAACAACACAAAAGAAGAGTCTACACATGGACATCACCAGATGGTCAATACTGAAATCAGATTGATTATATTCTTTGCAGCCAAAAGTGGAGAAGCAGTAACTGCAGTCATGAAATTAAAAGAATGCTTGCTACTTGGAAGAAAAGCTGACAAACCTAGACAGCATATTAAAAAGCAGAGACATTACTTTGTCAACAAAGGTCCGTCTAGTCAAGGCTATGGCTTTTCCACTGGTCATGTATGGACATGAGAGTTGGACCATAAAGGAAGCTGAGCACTGAAGAATCGATGCTTTTGAACTGTGGTGTTGAAGAAGACTCTTGAGAGTCCCTTGGACTGCAAGGAGATCAAACCAATCAGTCCTGAATATTCATCAGAAGGAGTGATGCTGAAGCTGAAGCCCCAATACTTTGGCCACCTGACCCAAAGAACTGACTCACTGGAAAACACCCTGATGCTGGGAAAGACTGAAGGCAGGAGGAGAAGGGGATGACAGAGGATGAGATGGTTGGATGGCATCACCGACTCTATGGACATGAATTTGAGCAAGCTCCGGGAGTTGGTGATGGACAGGGAAGCCTGGGGTGCTGCAGTCCATGGGGTTGCAATGAGTAGGACACGACTGAGCGACTGAACTGAACTGAACTGATTTCTTTGCATTGATCACTGAGGAAGGTTTTCTATTCCCTGGAACTCTGCATGGGTATATCTGATGGGTATATCTTTCCTTTTCTCCTTTGCCTTTCACTTCTCTTTTCTCAGCTATTTGTAAAGCCTCCTCAGACAACCATTTTGCCTTTTTGAATTTCTTTTTCTTGGGGATGGTTTTGATCACCGCCTCCTGTACAATGTTAGGAATCTCCGTCCATAGTTCTTGAGACACTCTATCAGATCTAATCCCTTGAATCTATTTGTCCCTTCCACTGTGTAATCATAATGGATTTGATTTAGGTCATACCTGAATGGTCCAGTAGTTTTCCCTACTTTCTTCAATTTAAGTCTGAATTTTGCAATGAGTTAATGATCTGAGCCAGGGTATGAGTTCCAATTGTCCCACTTCTTTGTCAACACTTCTTAGTCTTTTGAATTTAAGCCAGTGGAATGGGTGTGCAGTGGCACTTCATTGTGGTTTTGGTTTGCATTTTCCTGATGGTTAATGATTTAAGCACTTTATTAGTTAATTATTGGCCACTGGTTATCCTCTTATGATGATCCCATCTAGTCTTTTGTTAACTTTTATATCAGTTTGTCTTTTTTTTTATTGCTCTGTAGTTCTTTATATAATCTAGATATGAGTCTTTTGTTGGATGTAGGTATTGTAAATACCTTCTCCCAGTCTGTGACTTGCCTTTTATTCTAATTAAGAGTTTTGTTTATTTGTTTTTTCATGAACAGTAGTTCTTAGTTTCAGTGAAATCCAATGTCTTTTAATTGGTTTTTTCAGTCCTTCCCTAGAGGAGAAAATAGGATATTTTTCTATCGTGTTTTTCCTAAAAGTTTTATTGTTTTGCCTTTTACATTTAATGATCCATTTCAAATATTTTTTTATGCTTCAAATAGATTTTATGCATCATGTGCATTCAAGGCCACGATGCATGTAGGATCTTTTGTTAAGAAGACCACTCACAACTGTAAGAAGGAACTTACAGTTACCTGGGGGATGGGATAGTTAGGGAGTTTGGGGTGGATATGTACACACTGTTGTATTTAAAATGAATAACCAATAAAGACTTACTGTACTACAGCATAGGGAACTCTGCTCAATGTTATGTGGCCAACCGGATGGGAGAGGAATTTAGGAAAGAATGGATGCATGTCTATGTGTGGCTGAGTCCCTTTGCTGTGTACCTGAAACTATCACAACATTGTTAATCAGGTATAATCCAATACGAAATAAACAGCTTAAAAAAGAAGACCGTCCTTTCCACACTGAGCAGCAACGGTGCCTTTGTTGTAAATCAGGTGACTGTATACATGTGAGTCTATTTCTGGACTCTGTTTCTTTTCCACTTTATCCTGTGAGCAGAAACCAGGACTGAATTTGTGAGGCCAGAGACAGGCATTTCCCAAGATGCTATTTTTAGAGGAGACATGAATGCTTTTGCTTTGGTAGAATTCTTTGGATTCTTTTCCCCAACTTACTTTCCATCTCTTTATAAGGACAAAGGAGTGAGCTCCAGGCCAGGCACTGGCAGGAATTTTTTATTATGAATTTTATTACGTTTACTTTTTCTAACTGAAAAAAAAAATTAACAATATAAAGTTTAATATGTCCCTTAACCCAATATCCAGAAAGCAAAGTGAAATTACATGAATGCCTGTGGAACTTATATTTTGCATTATTCATAATTCATTTTCTATATTCCTGATAGTGGTGGATCAGACGGTAAAGAATCTGCCTGCAATGCAGGAGACCTGGGTTCCATCCCTGGGTTGGGAAGATCCCCTGGAGAAGGAAATGGTAACCCACTCCAGTATTCTAGCCTGGAGAATCCCATGGACAGAGGGGCCTGGTGGGCTACAGTCCATGGGGTTGCAGAGTCAGACATGACACACTAACCCTTTCACTAGAAATGCTGTGAAAATGTCTTGAAACCTCAGAGAGAAAACAGCTAGTGCTATAACCTGGGATTTAAACCTTTCCTGTTTTTTTACAAGTAAAAATATCACTACATCAGTTTATCTTTAATTTTGGCATTTAATATAGTGTTATAGACAGTCATGCTATCTCTGTTTGCAAATTATCTTTTAATTAGAAAAACACACTTTAAGCTCTTGCTTGTGAATGGAAACATTAGCTACAAGAAATATTTGTATGTATTTTGGTTGTAACATATGTATTTTGTGAAATATCTGTAAATATTTGTAAGAAATAAAATTCCATGTACTCTTTGTAAAATGACAACTTAAAAAAAATCACATGATGTAAGTATTGCTCACAATTTCTCTGATGCACCCAGTGGAACTAGTTTATCAAGTTCAATTTTCTACAAGTTCTGGGTCACTTACACTTCATATCTTCTGAAAATGTCTTAAGTCCATCTAAGAATGTGCCAAGTTCCAGAGTAGGTTCAGCAGCATGTGCAGCTTTAATGGTGAAATGAGGGATTTCTTTTTTCCTCCTCTTGCTGCATTTAATTGAGACTCCCTGTAGCAGGAGTTCATGATCTGAGCCACAGTCAACTCCTGGTCTTGTTTTTGTTGACTGTATAGAACTTCTCCATTTTTTGCTGCAGAGAATATAATCAACCTGATTGCGGTGTTGACCATCTGGTGATGTCCATGTGTAGAGTCTTCTCTTGTGTTGTTGGAAGAAGGTGTTTGCTATGACCAGTGCATTTTCTTGGCAAAACTCTATTAGTCTTTGCCCTGCTTCATTCCGTATTCCAAGGCCAAATTTGCCTGTTACTCCAGGTGTTTCTTGACTTCTACTTTTGCATTCCAGTCCCCTATAACGAAAAGGACATCTTTTTTGGGTGTTAGTTCTAAAAGGTCTTGTAGGTCTTCATAGAACTGTTCAACTTCAGCTTCTTCAGCATTACTGGTTGGGGCATAGACTTGGATTACTGTGATATTGAATGGTTTGCCTTGGAAACGAACAGAGATCATTCTGTCATTTTTGTGATTGCATCCAAGTACTGCATTTCGGACTCTTTTGTTGAGGTGATGGAATTCCAGTAGAGCTATTTCAAATCCTGAAAGATGATGCTGTGAAAGTGCTGCACTCAATATGCAAGCAAATTTGGAAAACTCAGCAGTGGCCACAGGACAGGAAAAGGTCAGTTTTCATTCCAATCCCAAAGAAAGGCAATGCCAAAGAATGCTCAAACTACCACACAATTGCACTCATCTCACACACTAGTGAAGTAATGCTCAAAATTCTCCAAGCCAGGCTTCAGCAATACGTGAACCGTGAACTTCCTGATGTTCAAGCTGGTTTTAGAAAAGGCAGAGGAACCAGAGATCAAATTGCCAACATCTGCTGGATCATCAAAAAAGCAAGAGAGTTCCAGAAAAACATCTATTTCTGCTTTATTGACTATGCCAAAGCCTTTGACTGTGTGGATCACAATGAACTGTGGAAAATTCTGAAAGAGATGGGAATACCAGACCACCTAACCTGCCTCTTGAGAAGTATGTATGCAGGCCAGGAATCAGCAGTTAGAACTAGACATGGAACAACAGACTGGTTTCAAATAGGAAAAGGAGTACGTCAAGGCTGTATATTGTCACCCTGCTTATTTAACTTCTATGCAGAGTACATCATGAGAAACGCTGGACTGGAAGAAACACAAGCTGAAATCAAGATTGCCGGGAGAAATATCAATAACCTCAGACATGCAGATGACACCACCCTTATGGCAGAAAGTAAAGAGGAACTAAAAAGCCTCTTGATGAAAGTGAAAGAGGAGAGTGAAAAAGTTGGCTCAACATTCCGAAAACGAAGATCATGGCATCTGGTCCCACCACTTCATGGGAAATAGATGGGGAAAATGTGGAAACAGTGTCAGAATTTATTTTGGGGGGCTCCAAAATCACTACAGATGGTGAAATTAAAAGACGCTTACTCCTTGGAAGAAAAGTTATGACCACCCTAGACAGCATATGCAAAAGCAGAGACATTACTTTGCCGACTAAGGTCTGTCTCGTCAAGGCTATGGATTTTCCAGTAGTCATGTATGGATGTGAGAGTTGGACTGTGAAGAAGGCTGAGCATCAAAGAATTGATGCTTTTGAACTGTGGTATTGGAGAAGACTCTTGAGAGTCCCTTGGACTGCAAAGAGATTCAACCAGTCCATTCTAAAGGAGATCAACCCGGGGATTTCTTTGGAAGGAATGATGCGAAAGCTGAAACTCCAGTACTTGGCCACCTCATGCGAAGAGTTGACTCACTGGAGAAGACTTTGATGCTGGGAGGGATTGGAGGCAGGAGAAAGGGACGACTGAGGATGAGATGGCTGGATGGCATCACTGACTCGATGGATGTGACTAAGTGAACTCCGGGAGTTGGTGATGGACAGGGAGGCCTGGCATGCTGCGATTCATGGGGTCGCAAAGAGTCGGACACGACTGAGCGACTGAACTGAACTGAACTGTAGCAGGACACTTCTTCCTGTTACAAGAGGCTCACTAAGCAGGAAACTGACAATCCCTATGCTCGCACATGGTCTGCCTGCACTGCCTCTTATACAGATCAAAATCCAGAATTCAAAATATGGCTTTAACTGAATATCTATCTCTTTCACAGGATAGTCAAAAAGTCTAACCATTGTAAATCAACGACCATCTATATACTCTGCCACTACAAATCAGCATGGGTTTTGCTTTATACCAGAACCACACCAGCTCTCTGCCTTTATTTATGAACAAGGAAGAACTGTGACTATGGATTTTTTTTTTTTTTTTTTTTTTGCCATACCTCCAGGCTTTCAAGATTTTAGTTCCCCAGTCAAGGATTGAACCCACACTCTTGGCAGTGAAAGCATGGAGTCCTAACCACTGGACCACCAGGGACTTCCCTTAGGAAAAAGCTTTATGATAAGTTATTTAGAAGACAGAGCAGCATGGACACACCTGTATTAAACAGAAGGAAAGCAATACTTCAAGTAATAAGAAGGCAGCATTTATGCTTCAAAGTCGAGAAACTTTTTCGACATTTGTTATATCCACAAGTCTCTGCTCATTGTGGGTGTGCTCAGTAGTGTGTGACTCTGCGACCCCATGGACTAGAGCCCACCAGGCTCCTCTGATCATGGGATTTCCCAGGCAAGAGTACTGGCGTGAGTTGTCATTTCCTTCTCCAGGGGATCTTCCTGACCCAGGGATTGAACATGCGTCTCTTGCACTTCCTGCTTGGCAAGCAGATTCTTTACTATTGCACCACATAGGAAGCCCCACTCTATTCACTAGGAATTATCATTTCATTCATGTTGTGAAGTCTCAGCTATTTCAGCTAATACTTTGATCACTGATGACAGTAAATGGCCTCTTAGTTTTTCAAGAAATCAAAACTTTGTAGTTTGAAAGCCTTCTGCTGTTACAAGGAGTGTGCAGTGTCTTGTGTTATAATGGGTCAATGTAGAAATGCTTTGTGGAATATCAAGTACTACAGTTAGAAGGTGACCTCTAATGTTCTTATTACATAATGATATTTATTCATAAGGCATCTCAAAATATTTTTAAATTATGCACAATTGCTTTTAGTTCTAATTGGTAACAAGAAGAGCGATCTGTCTGGTAAGATTTTGAGTGTAAATGGCCACTGTCACAGAAGACAATGGCTCATTGCTTCCATGCTCCCATGTATTCCTCCATGCTACAAGCTAAATCTGAGGGATACTCATGAAAACATTAATTTTTTTTCTAAAAAAGGATCTAATTAAGTGTACAGTGGCATGAAAATAAAGGGGAAAGTATGCACTTTTGCTGACCATGAGTTGTCGTCGCTAAGTTGTATCTTAACTCTTTGCAACCACATGGGCTACGGCATGACAGGCTTCCCTGTCCTTCACCATCCCCCACAGTTTGCTCAAACTCATGTCCACTGAGTCAGTAATACCATCCAGTCATCTCATCCTGTCACCCTTTTCTCCTGCCTTCAATCTTTCCCAGCATCAGGGTCTTTTCCAATGAGTCGGCTCGTCGCATCAAGTGGCCAAAGTATCACAGCTTCAGCTTCAGAAGAGTGCTTCCAATGAATATTCAGGGTTGATTTCCTTTAGGATTGACTGGTTTAGATAGATCATGTATAACTTGTTTTAAAAGCGGTACCTATTAATACATAGGTGGTGACATCTCCATACTTCCCAAACAGTGAGGAAGAAGAGAGAAGCCTGGAGCTTAAAATTTTGACTGAAATTGCCGAAAACTCAGGCATCGTATAAGCTTGTGAGATTAGGCTTTCCAGTTCATAAGAGTTCACTTTAAGAACTCATTCTTTAGGAAACCAAACTCATGGAAGATGTCTGGACTGGTTAAGGAGACACCTACTGGCCAAACAGAATTCCAAAGAGATTACAAATGACAGCCAAATTAATTATTCACTATAGCCAGTGCAGGAGTTAGTTGGGGGCATTTCTAAACTAACCTGAGAAAAAAGCTTTACAATATGGGTTTGGAATCAGACCATCAAAAAAGCATCTGTACTATTAGGGTCTACAACACTGCAGAGACCCCTCTGAAGCAACACTTGACATTTGTCAAAGTGAAGTGAATTCGCTCAGTCCAACTCTTTGTGACCCCATGGACGGTAGCCCACCAGGCTCCTCCATCCACGGGATTTTCTAGGCAAGAGTACTGGCGTGGGTTGCCATTTCCTTCTCCAGGGTATCTTCCCAACCCAGGGATTGAACCCGGGTCTCCCGCATTTCAGGCAGATGCTTTACCAGAGTTCCCCAAAGTGCTGACACTTCCTAAATTGCCTTAAACCCTAGTGATGGTGAGGTGGAGGATTTCTGCCTCTAGTAGGTCTTAATGCTTGGCTCTGAAGGGAAAGGGTTGTTATTGTTTAGTCACTAAGTTGTGTCCAACTCCTACAGAACCCCATGGATTGTAGCCCATCAGGCTCCTCTGTCCATGGGATTTCCCAGGCAAGAGTACTGGAGTTGGTTGCCATTTCCTTCTCCAGCAAATCTTCCCATCTGTTGAAGTGGGTTGATGGCCCAGCATTTTCAGCATGCACACACACACACATACACACACACCTTTCACTAAAAGTACGTTAGAGATTGTGTATTTTGTCATATGGAGGTTTGTTTCCGCCAACACTGGAAATGATGTTGCTATGAAGCGTCACCTATTTTAAGGTGAGACGCAAACAAACAGGTGGGGCTCAACCTCCCCGGCATCAGAAGCACCTAAGAAGTCTGTAAACCACATAGCTTCCAGCTGATAGTGTGTCTCACCAGCGATACGCCAGGAACCATTTGAATTTCCATTTTACCCATGAACACTGTAAACTATGCAAAGTGGTCTCACAAATTGGCCAAAGATGGCTGGTTTATATTCTAAGAGCATGGCTAATATAAAAGCTCTCAACTAATGGACATTAGTAACAGTTTAAACTGCTTCCCAGTTATTATTAGTAAGTGTTAAGTAAAAGGGTACATTTATAAAAATTAGATTTTAAAATCACATGCTTTTAAAAAAATCAAGGATATTTACACCTAAATATTAATGGCCAATAGCTACTTCAGTCCTAACTTCAAAAACACATGTGATGCTTTAAAGATTGTATGTATATAAAATACATGCATATAAAAAATATATGTATCTCCAAGTCACTGAGTCAACTTGAAGCACAGGAGTAGCTACAGACACACTTTCCAATGGCTCAGCAGGTAATGAATCTCACACACACACACACACACACACACTTTCCAATGGCTCAGCAGGTAACGAATCACACACACACACACACACACACTTTCCAATGGCTCAGCAGGTAACGGATCTGCTTGCAATGCAGGAAACACAGGAGACTTGTGTTCGATCCCTGGGTCAGAAAAACCTCCTGGAAAAGGAAATGGCAATCCATTCCAGTATTCTTGCCTGGAAAATCCCACAGACAGAGCAACCTGCTAGGCTACAGTCCAAAGGGTCACAAAGAGTCGGACATGACTGAGTGACTAAGCACTATGTATTTATTATTAATGTATGTGGATATATATTTATAAACTTTTTTTGTAGTACATATAAGTATATATTATTTTGTATATTACAAAATATTTATATATACTATTTTGAAGTATATACTTTGAATTTATATAGTTACATATATATGCACTTATTTTCTACTTAAGTATACATATTTATATAAATATATATATTTATACTTGTTTTTAAAGCATACATGTGGTACTTTAAAGACTGTAATAAAAATATAAAATTTTATATATGTCATTGGCCCAACTTGAAGCACAGGAGTAGCTGTGCATGCACACACACACATATAGATATACATATACATATATATCAAATACATATAAACATACATGGATATTATATATATCTATGCAGCTACTCCTGTGTTGACTGGCTCAGTGACTCAGGATGACCAAAAGATGGTAGAAGTGAAGACTTCTAAGCCTCTGACTCTGCTGCCTGCCCCCTGCCACTTTTAGGAATTCTGTGGCCACTGCTCAGAAACAAGGGTACTCTCACAGGACATATAAGGAACCAAAGCACCTGGATGACCTGAGCAATGTCACGGAGCTCCCAACCCAAGGTGAGTTGCCAGATGAGCACACCCATGTGAAGCAAATCAATGTTATCATAAGCCATTGTTCTGAGTGAGCAGTTACCAAATACTTGACACAGCAACCAGCAGCCAGAGGGGCAGAGCACTTGGCACTGCTGCCTGACAAGGCTGGGAGAACAGGGAAGTGCCTGAGAAGGCTGGAAAAGAAAAACTGCAACTGGAACAGAAGATGGAAAGATGGCGACTAACGTCTTTTAGCAGCAAGATAACTGGCAAAATTAATGAACACGCTTTTGGCTAGGAAAGCTTTCCAAGAAATGTTTGCAAGTGTCCACTGGTTTCCTTCAGTTGTGCCCGGGAAGAGATGAAGTAAGAGAAGCAGTTCCTTTGCAGGAACAGTTCAACAGAGATATAGGCAACTCAGGCTCTGTAAGGGGTGGTGGTGGTGGGTTTCACTTTCTCCAGAGCCCCAAAGTCTCAAAATGAGAACTGGTTTCAGAGCCATTCTAGCTGTACATCAAAGGAGATTTTCAAGAAACTGACAAGATGACCTGCCAAATGGGAGAAAATATTTATAAATCATCTAAATGTAGAATCCAGTATATATTTAGAACTCTTACAACAATAAAAAGAAAACAAAAAAAAAAGGACAAAGTGCTTGAACTGGTATATCTTCAACAAAAAAACAGAAATCCCCTACAAGCACACAAAACACCCACTTAGAATGGCTATTTAAAAAGAAGGCATGATAATGTAAATGCTAACCAACTAAAAAGTAATGTACTACACAGGAATGAGAGCAGAAAAGGTTCTTGTAAAATAACTAAATCTTCCTTTCATATGAGAAAGTAAACTGACATTATAAAAATGCTTTATCCAGAAATGCCAACTTAGTCATACAGCTTAGCACATCAAAGCGGCCAAACAAGTAAAATTACCTCTACCTGGCAAAGTTGGGAAACAGGACAGGGGTTTAAGAGCTTCCCTAGTGTCTCAGACAGTAAAGAATCAATCTGGAACGCGGGAGATCCAGGTTCGATCCCTAGGATCTCCTGGAGAAGGGAATGGCAACCCACTCCAGTATTCGTGGCTGAGAAATCCCACAGACAGAGGACTCGCCTGGCAGGCTACACAGTCCATGGTGTCACAGAGAAGTCAGACATGAGTGAGCGACTTTCACTTTTTTCACTTTAAGGGGCATTTTTTTTTTTTTGAAAGCATGTGCATGTTTTACACCATGATGATTTTTAATAAAAATAAAATTTATGTAATTTTTGCTCATTCTGGTCTTAGTATATCCAGGTATCTTTGCAAAAATAAAACTATCCACGTAATTCTTATGTGCTTGAAATATACTGGCATGTAAATGTGACTTAAACTTTCATTCTTACAATAAAGCTACATTTCTATTCGAGTTTGAATAGTGATTTTGCAGGTTCTGATTAGACAAAGAAGAAATCTTTATAATAGCTAAAGTTTATTCAGTACTTAGTCTGTTTACCTGAAATTGTTCAAAGCCCTTTACATTTATCATTTTCACCCCTTAATTTTCTAAAATAACCCTCTGAGGCAGGTCTTATTATTATACCACTTTATACACGAGAAAACTGGGGTTCAGAGTTTATGCAGCTTGCCCAGATAAAGTCAGACCTGGGACAGAAGCTTGGGCACTCCGATGCCATGGCTGGCCTCATCCACCCAAAGTTAAGAACCCAACCAGGCTTCATTTCTCTTCTTTGTAACTAAGAAAACCATACTTCCTTTTTGTTTGCTTTATGAAGGCATAGGTAACCACTGATAGCATGGATCAGAATAAGATATAAGAAAAATGATAAGCAACAAAAGTCGACATTAAAGAGGGCCACTCAGGAGAGATCAGGTTCAGCCTGCATTCCACAGCATGACTCTGAAATTTGAAATCAAAAAAGCCCACCGGGCAGACTCACTCAGACCCAAGAACATCTGCTCAGCAGACCCACCCTTACACAGAGCTCTTTGCTGGTGATGCTGTCTGCATGAGGATGCAATGGAAGGACTGAAGAGAAACGTGAAATCATTTGTCCATTTATTCATTAATATGCTGTCAAATTCAGTTTTCTATACACTATGGTGTTTATTCCATTTTCTGTACTATTAGATATACATATTTAAAAAAATATTTAACTTATTTTTATGAAGAAATTAAATACCTTCTGAAAAAAAAAAGCCATTTTATTGTTCTCTGGCAACAAACCTAAAACAAGTCTCAATCTACTCAGGCAGCTCACTTAAATGCCTCTGTTCGTGGCATTTATCTGAAGACCGGGTTTACACAGTTCTACTCTACAGAAGGCTGTTTGACCCTGTTACATAGCATACAGTTAAAGAACATTTTTGCAATAAACATGTTTCTCTTTGATATGATACAGAACAAGTTTTTCACACTTCCCAGCAGTCACTCAAATATATTAAAAATGTTTCCGTCTTTAAAAGGCACACACATTTACAGGTTCAAATCTTTATTGTTTTAAAATTCTACATGTCTTTTACAATACAACATTTTGTTATTTAAATGACCTCTAAATGGTTAATATACAATGAATATGCTTTTTCTGAAACTGAACCATGAATTACGACCTCGTTGATGTGATTCTTCTAAACAGAGTACGAAAGTGTTGGAAGGGGCTGTGTGCCACTTGGAGACCACCCCCAGCACACACCTCCTTGGAGAACCCAGGTGACCATCTGCTCATAGTGCTTCTCACGACTGTGGATATGCCTGATCTTAAAGTCAGTCAATTGAATTAGAGTTCCTTTTTGTTTTGAAACATCAAAGGGCATTTAAAAAAATAAATGAAACAATTTGCTTTAGTAATCTACAGAGGCAAACAAAATCATGATTATCTGCATGCAGGAACACTCCTCTTTAAATAGTTTTGAAGAATGTATACATTTTATAAAGAATGTGTTAAAGAGTGCAAGTCTTCTGATATTGGCTTCACAAAAAGACAAATGCTGGTACAGTAACTAACACGGACTATCTAAGTTCAAGCTAATGTATATGTAACAGGCAATTAGCATGGCTAATCGTAGGCCACAATGCACAGGGTATGCCCTTTGAGAAAATGAACTAGTTTGGTCCCCATTTCTAGAGTTACTTGGGTAGAAAAAAACAAAACCATTTTAATTCAGCTCAGAGTTTTGATGAATTTATTGTTCCTAAAGTGTAGCCAGGTAAAAAGTAACTGATATACACCAATGAAGTGCATTGTCCTGTTGACTTTTATATAAAAAGATGGCCTGCTGTTTTTGGAGTGATGAAAGAGCACTGTTGGACAAACCAGGAAAACGTCACAGAAGGTCTCAATTTCTTCCACAAATTATACTTTCTTATTCCATGACACAGCTTTCACTCTGTAAAACTTTGTCCCCAAAGGAACTTTAAATCTGTTTTGTGCCTAAAACAGAAAGAAAAGGGTGATTAAACCAAAGTGCCTAAGTTCCATGCCATCACACTACTCAAAGGTGGATTACTGGGGGGATCTTTATCAAAGGACACCTGCCTCCTTCCCATATGAGTGGAGACTCAGCCACTAATACTGAGTCAAGAGTCAGTGATCACTGATAAAGATACGGTGCCAAGTGAGCTGTATGTCATTACTATGAACATCAAAGAAAATCTAGCACCATCCAGCTCGAGTCCTGCTGGTACACGGGGCACAGAGGAGGGTCGGGAAGCTGCTCACTGGAGGTCACTGAGCCCACAGCACCGACACTGCCAATATCACAGTCAGGCGCATCCTGAGCCAGCAACACTTCACTTGTCTCTCCTCAGTGGGGGGCCACTGAGTTAAGACGCATCAGCTCTGCCAGCAGACGGATTCATCACCAGCTCCTTTACTGCACAAGAAGCACCAGCAACTCAACACAGAACAGTAATTTGCTATTTCCAGTAACAGTAGTTTTCCTGGACAGGTTGACAGTTTGTTGGTAATCTAGCTCTATTTTCAGAAGGCAAGTAACACAAATATTCATAAAACTGCTGGTGCAAACTCACATTCATGAAATTCAAGGCCTGACTCAAATGAACTAAAAGGCCAGGCCTAGCACTGCTCCTGACTTCTACATGACACAGCCAGAGAACCTTCTTTCAACTCCGGGGTCTGCATCCCACCATGAGGCTTACCTTTTTGGCCTGGCAGTACTCCTTTTCCATCACTTTTCCAAGGACCCACGGTCTTCGAGATGCACCTGAAGCTACGGAATCAAATCATTAATTTCTTTTTGAAAGTACTACTATAATTACTCATGAAAATCAAACTTCCAGAATCAAAACAGACTAAGGACCTTCTCCCAGGTGAAATCACAGAAATGCAAAATGACTTATAAAACAAAACTGGATTCATTTTACTTTAAGTGCAGATGGTAAGTAAATCAGAAGCAAACAATCTGAGTACGAATCAGGAACAAATAAACCCGGGTATTCTAAGCAGCTCAGCAGTGCCACCTACCGTAAGTGCAGACACATGACCTGTTCTGCTGCTGAAAAGCAGCGTAGAGCTGATTTTCTAGGTTCAAAGCAAAGCACTGCATTTTTATTTTTGGCACCACAATGCAGTCAGTGCAAAATAAATACCTAAGAATGAAAGAATATCTAAAAGGACTACTTTTGTGAAGGGAAGGAAAAAAATGTGGAATACAGGATGAAAAAACTCATGTCACAAGCTGAGAGATACAAGCTCATTCTCTTAACATTCATCAGAAGCTGTCATTAAAAACAGTTGATTCCAAAAGTATTTGACCAATAATTTATCTGTTTAGAGTAAAACCTCTGAAATTCCCAAGAGAAGATAAAACTGATTTTATTCTATAAACATTACTTGACAAGATGTAAATTAACAGATCTCCTGAATAAATCATCAGAAACAAACACACAGACGCCACCATGTGACACAAAGAACCCCTGGACCACAGGACATGGTGAGTCTATTCTAAGGCCCAGTATAGCACTCCACAGACAAGTCACAGTTTCTGAAAAGAATCATCTAACATAGCAGTCCCCAACCTTTTTTTGGCACCAGGGACTGGTTTAGTGGAAGACAATTTTTCTACAGACAGGGGTGCAGATGGTTTCGGGATGATTCAAGCACATTACATTTATTGTGCACTTTATTTCTATTATTACTGTATCAGCTCCACCTCAGATCATCAGGCATTAGATCCCTGAGTTTGGGGACCTCTGGTCTAACACTAAAGTCTGAGGAGTGACAAGTACCCCTGGTCAAGGGCATAATACCCTGGTCAAAAAACCATAAAAAAAAAAAAGAAAAACAAGTTCATGGTTTTCATGGTACAAAACTAGTAAATTAAACTGAAATGTCTAGTCTCACTTTCTGTGGTTACACTCTACATAACCCACCAACAACAGCCACAGAGGCAGTGGCTAAGTTAGAGAACTGATATTTGACCATTCTAAACAGGAAGGGAAGTGAAGTGAAGTGAAAGTCGCTCAGTCGTGTCTGACTCTTCGTGACCCCATGAACTATACAGTCCATGGAATTCTCCAGGCCAAACAGGAACATCAAACCAAATGGATACAGTCTTTCTATTCAGGCAAAGTATTTCAGGGTGTCTATTATGTTCTTTTTGAGTTCTTTTAAAGGCCAATGTACCAGAAAATTGTAATATACTAACTGTAACATGGTATATTTTAACAAAGCTCATTGCTTTGGAAAGAAAATGAAAGTACTGACAAGTTTAATAATGAAAAACAAGGCAGAAACACAGAATGATATGTTGCACAGAAGAGACATTTTATAATTTAAAAGAATTTATTTTCGCCAAAACAAGGAAAGTGCCCTTATAAACCAACGAGCATGTTATATTCAAGCTTACATAGAGATGAGCATTTTAACAGTACAATCCTGCTGTCACCAGGGCATGAGATAACTGACCCGACTGCGTTAGCTGCACTCAGGCTGAACTGTCAACAGAACCCAGAAAAATAATCTGGATAATGCAGACCGAATAAAAACAAACAAACAAAAGAGCAGATGGAAGCAGAGCTCTCTCTTGCCTGTGTAACTCTGACACAGTTAGACAAGCACACACTGGGTTTATGTCTCAGTGTGACACTTACCGCCCTCTCCCGGCCTAAGGTCCAGGGCGGGCAGGGACTCCGCGTGCAGGAAGTATAGGGTGGGGCTCACCGTGAAGAGCACGTAGTTGTCGTGGCGCTCGTCCAAGATGATGAGCACCAGGTCGCCCACCTGGAAACTGAGCAGAGGGAGCAGCTTCAGTCGCCTGAGAAGCCACCATCTCCCCCTCAACGCTCTGCTCGCGGACTCTGCAGGGCCCAACCAGTGCAGCTATCAATGCAACAGCAGATGTCTTAGCTACATGACTGCTCGCGCAGCTGCTCATGCGAGTGCTGGACATACACGTATGTTCAAAGGGTAACACCAGCAACTGTCAGAGACCAACATAATCTGCTGGTTAAGAAAACAGCCACACACACACACACACACAGCCTGGGTGAGGAGGAAAAAAAATACCCAAGTTCACCTAGTTACAGGAAGAAGGTACTCATCCAAACCTACTATTTTACAACAACGCACACAAATAGAGGGAGCAAACGCGCGGTCACGGTAAGGAGGGAAGCGCTAACTTGTCCAACAGTGCTGCTCCAGGCTCTGAGGAGAGTCCCCTCAAGTCTGGAAGGAGAGGCAGTAAGGAGACCAGGTGTGATGGCCTGGGGTTTCAGATGGCGTCTGTCTGTCTCCCCAGGGTCCTTCAGAACTGTCTTCGCAAAACCAGTTCAAAGTTAATCTGGATCTCAGACAATAGTGGTCCTGAACCTGATAAATCATTAACATCTCTAGGGAAACTCTACAAAGATAACAGTCTCTCCTTCATTAACTGTTTATCTCACAATTAACTGCCTGCCTAAAAGAATAGGACCAGACATGTTCTGGACAAGCATCAGAAGACAACACCTCAAAAGGGAAGGTGGGCTTCTTGGAGATGGTGTTTTTGTTTTAAGCTCATCTCTCTCATTTTTGAAAGATTTTAAGTTGATTTGACTTGACATACAGCTGGTAGGGAAAGACAGATACACCCAGCCCTTTCAAATCATTCAGTTTAATATCAGTAACCCAGACATTTGGTTGATAGATCTATTACAGACAAAACAGAAAGTTTTGTTTATTTTTTAAGTCAGTGCTGATAAGCAGTGCATTATTGATGTGTAGCATATCAATAAAACAAAGTCTGAGAAATAAACAGAAGAAACACTGCAACTTAAAAAATCAAGAGTCTCCAATCTAAAATGAAAAAGATGAAGGTGGTAAAAGGGATTTAAAAGAGGTGGCAGCAACTGAAGAGGCTTCAGGAATGCAATGTAAGTGACAATTAAAGCTAGGACAGGAAGGACTTCCAATACAATCCCAATGTCCTCAAATCCCAATGCAGGAGACCCAGGAGACCCAGGTTCGATCCCTGGGTGGGGATGATCCCCTGGAGAAGGAATCCAATATTCTTGTCTTGGGAAAGCCCATGGACAGAGGAGCCTGGTGGACTACAGTCCAAAGGGTCAAGAAGAGTTGGACACGACTGGGCACAACAACATCCCCAAAATAGTACAGAAAAACCTTGCTTTTCAATTAACAAAAAATTAATTACGAATGAATGTATAACACTCTGCTGACTGAAACTGAGGTTGAAGGGCTACAGTCACTGAAACATATTTTCATGAACAATTCACTACTATTCAATCTGGCAATTTTTTTTCACAGAAAAAAGTCATAAAAGACAAACATAATACTTACTCTCTAATGGCTATCTTCTCAGAATGCCTCGAGGACACGGAAGACATGCTCTGAGACATCTGGAACAGAACAGTTTGAAGCTTACATGAGTCAAGTGCTCTCTCCAAGCACTTTCCAGGCCTGACTGCAAACACTTCTTCCACTATGATGTGCAGTCACGACTGCGTCCCAGCTTTCAGGGCCCAAACTCCCATGCTTCATTAATGTAATGCCTTTCCTTTAACAGTTACTCTCAGTGTACACATTTACCTACCCTTCTACTTATGCTATTCTTAATCAAATTTGGCTGGATTAAAAACTGGATATAGAATTATTTTATCAATAAACAGATACTTAACCCTAACAAATATCAGAAGGAAGAAGCTGATGATTTCAGTAAGAGTTTACAGTCCATGATTCTGAGTGAGCAGCAGCCCAGGAAGGGCAGCTGACCATCCTCCCCTGCAAGCATCCAGGTGGGAGAGGGCAGGGCTAACCGGTCTCATTCAGGGTTCAGCCCACTTCTCACACTGTGTTACTTGATACAGGGGATGTGGGTCCCAAAATCTGGGGGCCAGAAAGGATGGCAGGGATACCTAACTCTCCCAAGCAGAGTGGCTTAGTCACACAAACCAAGGACAGATAAATGACTTTCCGTCTTTAACACCGAACAGCACCTACAGCGTCCTATGCACTGCCTACTGCTCTGGGAGCGCAGTGGACACAGTGACGATGCCCTCGAAGCAGAGTGTCCTCCCGCAGGGACTCAGCCCAGAGCACATGGGGGGCCGCTGCGGCAGCAACTTCTCCACATCTTCCTGAAAGGATGTGCTTCACTTACACAAACAGCAAACAGCCTTAAAGCTGCTGAGGTCATAAGCTCAGGACTGACAGTTTGGCAGTTGTGGAAATAACATGGAAGTTTTACTGCTCGAGTTAAGACAGGCACGTGCAAGAAACTGGATGCCTCCTTACAAGACACTTTAAAGTAACTCCACTCTAATCAGTGCCTTAAGGTTTTCAACAGGCCTCAAACTGCTCCCACTTCCTCATAAATCGTAATCATTAGAGTATGAAAAATGAAGCAATTGTTTTATTAAAGCACTAAGACTGACTTGTAAAACTGATTAGTCAATGAAACCTACCAGGCATGAATTAATCAAACCACACAACTTTCTAATCTTCATAATGAAATGTGACACAAACAGTTTAAATGTTAAGATCAACTGGGCAAGAAATCTTACCAGTCTCTGATTTAACCGCTTGTTCTCTTCTTCTTTCAACTGTAGTGTCTGCAGAGAAGAGAAAGAGACCATGGTTTATGCTCATAAATACTCAAATCCAAACACAATGGACTAACGCTGACCTCTACTATAAAAAGATCTTGGGGACATTCTTTTCTAGGCAATCTCTCCAACTGTTTTATTTACTGGCATAAAAGACAATTGGAATAATTTTTAGGTATACTTCCGTAAGTCAGGTGTTCTCAAAGTTTAATCTGCATTAGAAGCCCTCGAGCACTTGCAAATATATACTAACTATGGAGATCTGTCCCCAGAGGCTGTGTTAGGAGGTGTGGCCCAGGAGGTGGGACCCACAGTCACTACACACAGGCAAGCAGACGTGATGACCCTTCACTAACAAGAGCACAGGGCAGACCCGAGCAGCGAGAGCACGTGTCTGCAGTTCAGACTCCGAATCCTCAGCAGTTATCTTGTGGAGAGCAAAAGAAACTTAAAAATCTTCAAAGCCTAAGCAATGAAAAGTGCTCTATGAACAAAGAAAGCCAAGTCTGCAACTAAGAAACCCCTATTGCCATTTATTTCTCTTCACCTCAATCAATCCCTATTAAAAAAACCTAACTTTTCTTCATTATTCACATATTCTATTTTTGCCCCATTTTGGAAAATACTTAATACTTCATTTTTGAAAATTAGTATGCAGAATTCACACTTAAACTTTGTTGCTGAATCCTGAACTGTTACCAGCCACTAGGATCACAGATGACAAGAGCTTCTCAAAAATAACCATAAAATAACCATTAAAAAGATCTAATATATAAACACAACAAAGCCTGTTCTCATGTAAGGTCGCTTCACTGAGATCCAGAGTGAAGGCCTTTACCAACTATGCTTCAACACGGACAAAACGCACTTACTCGTTCCAACAGCATTATCCGCTGTCTTTCTTCAGAAAGCACATGGACGTTTTCTCTAAGAGAAAATGACTTACTTTAGCCATATTGACAAATAAAACTGTAACATGCTTAGAATGCACAATGAGGTGGTCTGAGACACGTGTACTGTGCAACACTAACCCATACCCCCCTCACCTCACATGACTACTCCTCGCTGTACCCACAGCCCTGGGGGAACCACACTCCTCCTCTCACTTCCACCTGTATGACTTTCATTTCAGATTTTACCTGTAAGTGACCACTCCATCCACCTCGGCCTCAGCCCCATGAACACACCTGAGCCTCTGGTAACCCCTGCTCCCCGAGGCCACGGGCTCAACCCCAGAACCCCTGCAGACACCAGTCCAGCAGCCCATCCTGGCTACCCGTGGACACTGCAGGGACACCAAGGCACCCAGTGAAACACGCCCATATGGGCTGCCACAAATAACCAGTGATGTTAACCCAGGCTGTGCTATAAACAATCCACCAGGTCCAGCTCTCGGGTCCGCAGGCTACGGTCACCACCAGGGCTGCCCAGCCCTCCCACCCTCACTGCTGGCTGGCCATTCCTGAAGAGGAGGACGGAGCACTCACTGGACAGACATCGTGCTGGTCTCCATGGCTGAGTCTGGCCTCCCCTCACCAAGGGTGTCCAGGGCCTCCACCGGGGCCTCAGGTGCACAGGCCCCGTACAACTCGGGGGCTGCGGCCACACCCGGGGAGGGCACGAAGGCACCGCCCCGCAGCCGGCTGACCTCCTCCTCCAGTCGCTTCTTCTCCTCCAGCAGACGCGCGCGGTCCTCAGACAGGGACTCGATCAAATCTGCAGCCAGGGGTGGGACAGAGTTACCCACGGCGCGCGGCGGTCAGAGCCAGAGACGCCGCGCTCCTGAGGCCCACTCACCTTTGTCCCGCTCCTGCTGCTGCATTGTGCTCTTGAGCTTATCACTGAGATCATTGATTATGTTTTCTTTCCTCATTTTCTCTCTTGTTAAAACAGTGTTAAAATTGGTCTGGAACAACAGAACGAGAACCACTCACATGATCTGCACGCACAGAACAGTGACAGACACAAAAACACACTACATCTATTTCTGGTGGTACCTCTCAACATGGAGAAGAAAAGTATCATTCACAAGGTAACATTTACTTTTAAATAAAAATGCCAGCTCATCACATGGATAAGAATTAACAGCACACAATTTAGAAGAAAATTTCACAGCATAGAGAAAAGAAACTCAAATGTTACCTTTGTAGTAGTATAAACACTTTCATTTGCAAAAATTAATGTGATGTGAAGACGTTGAATGATTTTGACAAGATCAGGGAGGAAGCTAGGAAGTCAGGAACAGAATTTAAATTTCTTCATTTCTAAACTAGGACTGTTTTCTTTTTGAAATACTCATGTGAAATAATGACCATTAAAGAGAGCATGCTTTTAAATATGAAGAAGATATTCAGCAAATACCACCAGGATCAATGTAGGAAAAGTCACACTTAAGACAGCAAAAACCTCAGCTATACAGACACACTTGTTAACCCTCTTGAGTCCAGGAATCCACACACCTGCTGCTCAGCAATCAAAGATGTTCGAACATTCTGCATCTCCTCATTCTTCCTCTTCTCCTGCTCTTCAAGTTGTTCTAGAAACTTAGCTTTTTCTTCCTGGAGCTTTTCTTGAAGTTCAGCAACTAGGCTTGAAGAATCTTCTCTGGCAGATTCCATGGCATGACTTTAAAAATTAAATACAGTATTACATTTTCCCCCCAGTATTACAGATATAATCACAAGTATACCAAGTATCATAATCAGATGACATCAGAAATGCTAAACATCTTCCTTTAACCTAACAGTAGTTAACTGGTGTTAAAAGATCTTTCTATGTCAACTCTCGCTTTTTATCCACCAGCAAAAGAGAAACAAGTGCCAGGGAAAAGCCTAATACAGACCGCATACTCCCAGCAGTGGGGCTGAGTGGTTATATCCAACATTCAGGATAATCAGTTTCTACAGCAAAAGGCAACATTGTCAATGTAAAAATCAATATACTTCAAGAGCTCAGCTACAAATTCTAGTTTTACCTTCCCTATAACTGCCAGACACAGGACTGAGAGTTGAATAAAAATACACCTGCAGAACCCACCTGTTGAAGACCTTTCATTTTTTAAACAGGCTTTGGTTCATTTGTTAGCTAATGAGTAAGTAACCCTAAATTAAAGCAAAACTTAAATGTGTACACAGCAAACTGACATATGCCTGAATTCAGATTCACTTCTCCCAGGACTTGCTCACCTCCAAGGGGTGCTGAGGGGCTGAGAGGCGAGGTCGGCGAGAAAGCACAAGCCCAGGCTGCTGGTTATTTTGTCTGCTTTCAACCTCACAATCCTCTACATCAGAATGCTTGTCAAGAAGTTGACAATCTCATCCAAGGTGTTAAAATATCCCCCGCTCAGGAGAAAGACTGTAAACATTCCCATACTATACTAGCAACAAAGTCAGTGGAGGGTTTTAAAAGTACATTTATTTACTCAATTTAAAAGGACACTTCAATGTTTTCCAAAGTTTCTCCTTCAGGGCTGGGGAGGGGGTGGATTAAAAATCACAGGCAGCATCATTTCAAGGTTACTGAGGAACCAGAATGAAGGCAGGGACTTTGCTCACTACGAAAACGGACTTAGGATAAAATAAGCCGTACGCAGGGCTTACGTGTGAGCAACTCTTCATACTGTCTGCCTAATGCCTTTGACTGTGCGGATCACAATAAACTGGAAAATTCTGAAAGAGATGGGCATACCAGACCACCTAACCTGCCTCTTGAGAAATCTGTATGCAGGTCAGGAAGCAACAGTTAGAACTGGACATGGAATAACAGACTGGTTCCAAATAGGACAAGGAGTACGTCAAGGCTGTATACTGTCACCCTGCTTATTTAACTTCTATGCAGAGCACATCATGAGAAATGCTGGACTGGAAGCAACACAAGCTGGAATCAAGATTGCCAGGAAAAATATCAATAACCTCAGATATGCAGATGACACCACCCTTATGGCAGAAAGTGAAGAGGAACTAAAAAGCCTCTTGATGAAAGTGAGAGGAGAGTGAAAAAGTTGGCTTAAAGCTCAACATTCAGAAAACGAAGATCATGGCATCCGGTCCCATCACTTCATGGGAAATAGACGGGGAAACAGTGGAAACAGTGTCAGACTTTATTTTTGGGGGCTCCAAAATCACCACAGATGGTGACTGCAGCCATGAAATTAAAAGACACTTACTCCTTGGAAGAAAAGTTATGACCAACCTAGATGGCATATTCAAAAGCAGGGACATTACTTTGCCGACTAAGGTCCGTCTAGTCAAGGCTATGGTTTTTCCTGTGGTCATGTATGGATGTGAGAGTTGGACTGTGAAGAAGGCTGAGCACCGAAGAATTGATGCTTTTGAACTGTGGTGTTGGAGAAGACTCTTGAGAGAGTCCCTTGGACTGCAAGGAGATCCAACCAGTCCATTCTGAAGGAGATCAACCCTGGGATTTCTTTGGAGGGAATGATGCTGAAGCTGAAACTCCAGTACTCTGGCCACCTCATGTGAAGAGTTGACTCATTGGAAAAGACTTTGATGCTGGGAGGGATTGGGGGCAGTAGGAGAAGGGGACGACCGAGGATGAGATGGCTGGATGGCATCATGGACTTGATGGACATGAGTCTGAGTGAACTCCGGGAGATGGTGATGGACAGGGAGGCCTGGCGTGCTGCGATTCATGGGGTCGCAAAGAGTCGGACACGACTGAGTGACTGAACTGAACCGAACTGAATGTCTACTTTGTGCAGGTTTAAGTGACACGCCTTGAAGAACCCCTACAGTTACACGGTAAGCCAACTACTGTGGGGAAAACAAAAAGCCAAGTTCCAGGCAAGTAGGGAGGGCAGAGGGAAGAGAATGAGGTTAGAAGCAAGGGGGCGGCAGGTCACAAAAGTCTAACTGGACTACTGTAATATACAAGATGAAGGAGTAAGGTCCTGTTGTACAGGAAACTCTATTCAATATCCTGGGATATGCCTTAATGGAGAAGAATATACATGTTTAACTGCATCACTATGCCACACAGCAGAAATTAGGATAACAATGTACATCAACTATTAAAATGTTAACTGTGTCCAACTCTTTGTGAGTCCATGGACTGCAGCCTGTCAGGCTCCTCTGTCCATGGAATTCTCCAGGCAAGAATACGGGAGTGGGTAGCCAATCCCTTCTCCAGGGGATCTTCCCGACAGTGCAGGCAGATTCTTTATGTTCTGAGCCATGGGGCTTCAGATTTTACTTGCGTCAATGAAATACATTTTTTTAAGTTAAAAACAAAGTAAGTCCCTGGCAATCCAGTGGTTAAAACTCCAGGCTTCCAAAGTAGGGAGCATAGGTTTGATCCTTGATCAGGGAACTAAGGTCTCACATGTGCTGGAATGACCAAAAATAAATTAATTTTTAAAATTAAAGGAAAAAAAAAAAGGAATTAGCAACTACTTGAGCTATCAGGGCAAGACACAGTGGGTGAGCTATCAGGGGCGTGAGCCACAGCTTGTCAGTACAACAAGATTTCTAGGTGTACAGCACTTCAGGCACAAGGGACGGTCTGTCCAAGGTGAGGGTGAGGATTTCTGAAACCCAGAGGCAGGACAGAGCACATCTGAGTTGCTGCTCCAGCTTCTCCACTGAATATCTGCGCAGCCCCTGCTGTGGGAGCATTACCCCCTACCCTACCCCCCACCCCCCCAACCGCCAACCTGTGCAGCTGCTCTGCCAAAATGGACACTGAATGGAGCTTTGGCAAGTCCGGAGAACCACGGTTGAGGCCCTTTGGATTCTGAAGCAGGGAACCTGGCTTTAGGCTTGTACCTGGTCTGTGGAGACTGAGCCCTGCCATGGTCTCCTCAGTTACCATAAAGTGGACACAGCCTCACTCCTGGAGCTAGGACACTCAGGTGACACAGTGGACACAAGGTGGGGTCCACACAAGTCCCGACAGCACTGGGCAGGTACGCAGGGGCTTCCGTTCCCCCACGGCAGCCACGGCGAGCCTGCAGGAAGGATGCTGCAAGAGGGCCCAGTGTCCAGAGGATTCTGAGAGGACTCCAAAGCATGATGAGAAGGGGCAGGATGAGAGGGGGTGCAATGTCTGGGCAGTACCCCGCGAGGACCACAATCTCTGACCGAACACTGCGCACCATACCCATCACTGGCCCCTGGAGGACCCTGGTGCCGCCGGCCTCCCTGGCCTTCTGCAACGACTGCCTCGACCTCTGCATCCCCCAGGCTCTGAGGACACTCAGAGGTCCAATTCCTCTAAGAGCCTCCAATCCCTCCAGAAACCATAAAGAGCTTCTGTTTTCAAAACAGACTTGGAGGTTCAACTGTGCACCAGGTTATCAACAGTATACAGC